>NW_021703784.1:25393044-25411066 GCF_005190385.1 Monodon monoceros
CAGAATCCAACAGCACAGTAAAAGGATCATACACCATGATCAAGTGGTGTTTATCCCAGGAATGCAAGGATAATTCTTCAATATATGTAAATCAATCAATGTGTTAAACCGTAATAACAAATTGAAGGAGAAAAACCATACGGTCATCTCAATAGATGCAGAAAAGGCTTTCAACAAAATTCAACACCCATTTATGATAAAAACCCTCTGGAAGGTAAGCATAGAGGTAATGTACCTCAACATAATAAAGGCCATATATGACAAACTCACAGTCAACATCATTCTCAATGGTGAAACAGTGAAACCATTTCCTCTAAGATCAGGAACAAGAGAACGTTTTCCACTCTCACCACTATTATTCAACATAGTTTTGGAACTTTTAGCCACAGCAATAAGAGAAGAAAAAGAAATAAAATTATCCAAATCGGAAAAGGAGAAGTAAAGCTGCCACTGTTTTCAGATGATGCGATACTATACATAGAGAATCCTAAAGATGCTACCAGAAAACTGCTAGGGCTAATCAATGAATTTGGTGAAGTAGCAGGATACAAAATAAATGCACAGAAATCTCTTGCATTCCTATACACTAATGATGAAAAGTCTGAAACAGAAATAAAGGAAACACTCACATTTATCATTGCAACAAAAAGAATATAATACCCAGGGATAAACTTACCTAAGGAGACAAAAGACCTGTGTGCAGAAAACTCTAAGACACTGATGAAAGAAATTAAAGATGATACAAAGAGATGGAGAGATATACCATGTTCTTAGATTGGAGAAATCAGCATTGTGAAAATGCCTAAAGTATCCAAAGCAATCTATAGGTTCAGTTCAATCCCTATTGAACAACCAATGGCATTTTCCACAGAACTATAACAAAAAATTTCACAATTTGTATGGAAACACAAAAGACCCTGAATAGCCAAAGCAATATTGAGAAAGAAAAACGGAGCTGGAGGAATCAGGCTCCCAGACTTCAGACTAAACTGCAAACCTACAGTAATCAAGACAGTATAGTACTGGCACAAAAATAGAAATATAGATCAATGGAATGGGATAGAGCTCAGAGGTATACCCACACACATACGGTCAGCTTCTCTTTGTTAAAGGGGGCAAGAATATATGATGGAGAAAAGACAGCCTCTTCATTTAGTGGTACTGGGAAAACTGGACAGCTACAAGTAAAAGAATTAAATTAGAACACTTCCTAACACCATACACAAAAATAAACTCAAAATGGATTAAATACCTAAATGTAAGGCCAGATACTATAAAACTCTTCAAGGAAAACATAGGCAGAACATTCTATGACATAAATCACAGCATGATCCCTTTTGACCCACCTCCTAGAGAAATGGAAATTAAAAAAATAAACAAATGGGACCTATTGAAACTTAAAAGCTTTTGCACAGCAAAGGAAACCATAAACAAGATGAAAAGACAACCCTCAGAATGGGAGAAAATACTTGCAAGTGAAGCAACTGACAAAGGATTAATCTCCAAAATTTACAAGCAGCTCATGCACCTCAATATCAAAAAGACAAAAAATCAATCCAAAAATGGGCAGAAGATCTAAATAGACATTTCTCCAAAGAAGAGATACAGATCACCAACAAACACATGAAAGGATGCTCACCATCACTAATCATTAGAGAAAGCAAATCAAAGCTACAATGTTGTATCACCTCACAGTGGTAAGAATGGCCATCATCAGAAAATGTACAAACAATAAATGCTGGAGAGGATGTGGAAAAAAGGGAACATTTTTGCACTGTTGGTGGGAAAGTAAATTGATACAGCCAATGGAGAACTGTATGGAAGTTTCTTAAAAAACTAAAAACAGAACTACCATATGACCCAGTAATCCCACTACTGAGCATATACCCTGAGAAAAGCATAATTCAAAAAGAGTCATGTACCAAGATGTTCATTGCAGCTCTATTTACAATAGCCAGTACATGGAAGCAACCTAAGTGTCCATTGACAGATGAATGGATAAAGAAGATGTGGCACATATATACAATGGAATATTACTCAGCCATAGAAAGAAACGAAATTGATTTATTTGTAGTGAGGTGGATGGACGTAGAATCTGTCATACAGAGTGAAGTAAGTCAGAAAGAGACAAACAAATACTGTATGCTAATGCATATATATGGATTGTAAAAAATAAAAAAAAAAAGGTGCTGGAGAGCCTAGCGGCAGGACAGGAATAAAGACACAGTTGTAGAGGATGGACTTGAACACACAGGAAGGGTCAAGGGTAAGCTAGGATGAAGTGAGAGAGTTGCATGGACATATATACACTACCAAATGTAAGAATGTAGCTAGTGGGATGCAGCCACATAGCACAGGGAGATCAGCTCATTGGTTTGTTACTACCTAGAGGAGTGGGAAAGGGAGGGTGGAAGGGAGATGCAAGATGGAGGAGATATATGTATGTGTATATGTATATATATGTATATGTATATATATGTGTGTAAGTATATGTATAGCTGATTCGCTTTGTTATAAAGCAGAAACTAACACACCATTTTGAAGCAATTATACTCCAATAAAGATGTTAAGAAACAAAATAAATAAAATAAAATGAGGAATGAGAATTGACTAATATTGAATTCAGCAACATGAAGGTCATTGGTGACCCTGACTAGAGTAATTTAGGTGAGGTAGTGGAGGTAAAAGCATAATTGGAATTAGTTTAGGAGAGAAAGAGGAATTAATTGGAAACAGTGAGTGTAAACAGTTATTCTTAGGACTTCCTGGAAATGAGATGTAAATAAATAGGTTGGTAGGGGAGTTTTTGTTTTGTTTCCTTTTCCATGTTTTTTACCAAAGGAGAAATAATACTATGTTTGTATGCTGATGAAAATGTTCCAGTATAGTTTAAAATGTTATTATGTAGGAGAGAAGAGGAGATGCTGGAGCAATATCTTTGAGTAGGTGAGAGGGGTGACAGAGATGCATAGTAAACAACTTGCAAGACTGGTTTTATACAGAACTATGGATAGGTCAATTATGGTAACAAGGGAAAAAGCAGAAAATGTAGGTGTAAGTGTTGGTAGGTAAATAAATGTGGGAATGTAGTTAATGGAAGATCTTGTCTGAGTACTTCAATTTTTTAGTGAGGTAAAATAAATTTCGTAAGCTGAGGGTAGTTTGGGGAAAGTGATTTTGGATGTTTGAGGAGAAGAATGGTCTGGAGTAATTGTCTAGAGACTGTGAGATTGAACATACTAGGAAAATATAGTAAAACTGACAAGCAACATTAAGAGAACACTTAGTGTTCACAGATATGATTTAACAAGAGAATTAAGAGAGTCAAGGAGTGTGCAAAAGAGTGAGAATAATAGTTGACCATAAAATGTAAGCTGAGTAAAGAGTGAAAAGAGAACATCAAGGAGGTAAAGACAAATGATAAAGAGATAAAAGAAATCAATGGATTGGTGATCCTAGTGGGACTAATGACTTCTTAGAATTGGAGTACTATAAAGCATGAGATGGAAAGAAAGGATGCAATTGAGATGATAGAGAGGTTGCAGGCATTGATATAACAAGACCTAGGGTATGCACATGGGAATGAGCTGCTCAGGTAGAGTGAAAAACAAGACCAATGGAGGAGATAACTTCAAGGATTGAGAGTACAGGTCTTAAAAGGATCAAGTATATTGAAAAAAAATACAAGAATTATGATGAGTCTTATTAGAGAGTTCTAATTAGTCAGGAGCTAAAATAATGGGGAAAAGGGGGAAAATGCTTCAGGAGTGTGAAGATGAAAGGAACAAGGAGTGGTAAGAGGTAATATAAACTAATGCCATGATAGTCAAAGATGGAAATTTTTAGAAAAGAGTAAGCATGGTCTGAAAACAGCAGTGGAGAGCAAAGATGACTCCTCTCCCATCTCCAGGCTTGGTAGGGCTTGGGAGTAAATACAACTACCGTTTAGGAAGACTATAGGAAAAGCAGAAACCCAAATTCCTTTTGGGTTGATCTTCAAATGTAATTCAGCAAGCTAATCTGTAGGATCTGCCTCAAACTACCATTCTTCCTCTCAATATATATATGACACTCTGTGTCACTCCATAAATATTTTTATACTTATTTTCAATTTTAAAAAATACAGAAAATGGCTTTTCTCACATTCCCAGAGAAACAAAATCTATACTATTAAATGCATCTACATTGTAATTCTACCAAGAAGTGAAATATAGGTTTAATATCCCAAATATTATCTCAATATTATCTCAAGAAGGGCAGTTAATCTATCTGTCTAGCTAGCTATATCTTTTATATTCAATATCTAGTATGGCATTTGACACACAGTAGATGTCAACAATATTTGTTGTTGAATGATGCCCCAACAGTCATTAGGCACACTCTGCTCAGTATCATTTGTCTTCTCTTCTCCACTCTCACCAACCAACTTTATTCAAGTATAATTTATATACCATAAAATTCATTAGGGAGGTAGAATTTATATCCTTTACTGGAAAGTCCAAATCTCTGAAACACCTATTACTTACAAAGCTCCTTCTAAGGGGCTCTTGCCTAGCATCTCCTTCTTATCTACTTTCACATAAGTCACCATGTTACTGTCACGTCACGCCTCAAACTACCAATTAGCTGATTCAATAAGGAATGAACTTTAGACCCAAAGGCATCCAGTCCACAGGTATCCCTTAACACATGAGGTGAGATAATAGGAAAGTTCTGTCTAGTAGGGGAGATGGTGATCACCTGTACTGATCATATCTTCCTCTGAGAGAATTTAAACTTGATACATATAGAATTGAAGATCTACAAGCTAAACTATAACACCCAGGATATAGCAGAGACAAAGTGAGAAGCTGTTATCATGCTAAAGAAGAGAACATAGAATCTCTACTGTGAAGGATGAATGAGAGAGTTCTCTCCCTAGAACTGACAGACTATTCTAACTAACTCCATGGAGGAGTGAATGAGACCTAATTAGTAACTGACACACAAGATTTGTCAGTGTTCACTGCAAAAAGTGCTGCAACCAATCTCACAAGGCATCCTAATAGATTATCTTGACCTTGGTTGTGCCCATTTCAGCAACTCTGTACACAGTCCTTGTCCACAAAACTTCTTTGATCATGTCATGCAGGCAACAGGATTGTCTTATTGCCTTGGGCTGCTAGCCAGACTGAGGGTTCAGTAATTTATTTTCCCCTAAGTCATTGCCAAAGCAATTTTGCTTCTAATGAAAATGATAGTGGCATTACCTTACCTTTGCTGAGCATTATTCTTTACCTAGCCCATCTTTTTGTAATTAAAAGTCAAGATTCAGGCCAGGGCTGCCAGATGCTAGATTCAGAACACTTAGCTACTAAGCACATGGCACTGAATTTATTGACTTCAAGGGGAATGGGTATAACCCTTGGATCTCCTAAGCAGAGATAAGGTCAAGAGAGTACCTAGAAAAATATGTATGAGACCTCGATGCTCTGCAGGGTGTGAAAAGTGATTGTGCCTCAAATACAAAAAACAAAAACAAAACAAGACTGCTTTCCAATTTCCTTCAGATCTAGTTTGTGCAGTATCAGGTCTTCTGTAAAGACTAATTTTGTCATAGAAATTACTGTCTGATGCCCTCACAATAAACTCCTATTATAAGGTAGTAGGAGTATATCCCAGCTTCCTGAAATTTAAAAACAAAACAAATAAACAAACAAAACCCTGACTAAAACATATGCTGTTGCAAGGGAAAGGCATCCATCCTTTGTTACCTTTAAATAAAGAATGGATCATAGTGTGAGGAAGATAGCAAGATGGCATAGCAATTATCAGTCAGGGTCTTATCAGGAAACAGCTGGCACACTCAAGATGGAGAATTTGAGGAGAGCTTAATAAAGGGATTATTTACAAAGGTTTGAGCAGGCATCAGGGAGATCACATGGAATGATGATTCCATTAGCCCTTAGGCCTGAAACAATGAGAAAGTGAAAAGGTGACTAAAACCTGGAGACAATGGGAATTATGAGGATAGAGCTATGTGGGAGTTCCTGTGGCTTTTTGTCATTTGAAGAGGAAGCAGTAAGTCCAAGGTTACCCTGAAGAGAGGAGACCAGGGATATAAATACCCTGACCTCACTTTCTTCCTCCCTCCTCCCTGTGATTCTCCCTGTGAGCCAAATTCAACTTGAAGTCAGAGGAATAGGGAGCCATTTGCTATGGGTTAGCATTCTGGGCAAAGACAGGGTAGAGAGTGGATATGGAAAGGAATTGGAAGATACCTGCCCAGAGTGATAAAAAGAAAAGGTTGATAGGGATCAGACTTAAGAAGAACAGGAGAAATTATGATGATATGGAGTAGGCATTTACACAAATGTGGAGTAGGCAGTGTCAGGTTAATAAATGGAAACACACAAAATCCCTTTACACCATCTCCCTTTGGCTCCCCTCTCCCTTTCACCTTGGAATAATACTCTCATATGGCCTTTACAAGGTCCAAGGACATTCATGAATCCAGGTCCCATTATAAGACTGATTTTAATGATCAAGTTATTCCAAGATTTTCTGCACTTCTTTTCTTTTTTTTTTTTTTTTTTGCGGTACGCGGGCCTCTCACTGTTGTGGTCTCTCCCGCTGTGGAGCACAGGATCCGGACGCGCAGGCTCAGCAGTAATGGCTCACGGGCCCAGCCGCTCCGCGGCACGTGGGATCCTCCCTGACCGGGGCACAAACCCGTGTCCCCTGCATTGGCAGGCGGACTCCCAACCACTGCGCCACCAGGGAAGTCCGATTTTTTGCACTTTAATTGACACTAATCCTTCTCAACATCTTCCAAAAAAATTGAAGAGGAGAACATTCTCAAACTAATTTTATAAGGCCAGCATTACCCTGATACCAAAACCAGATAAGGACACTATAGGAAAAGAAAACTACAGGCCAATATCTCTGATGAATATAGACGCAAAATTTCTCAACAAAATATTAGCAAACCAAATTTAACAGCACATTAAATAACATATACACACTACTATATATTAAATAAGTAATCAACAAGGACCTACTGTATAGCACAGGGAACTCTACTCAATACTCTGTAATAACCTATATGGGAAAAGAATCTGAAAAAGAATAAATATATATACATGTATAACTAAATCATTTTGCTGTATACCTGAAACTAACAACATAGTTAGTTATGTTGTAACCATAGTAAACCAACTATACTACAATATAAAATAAAAATTAAAAAAATAAAAGGATTATACGTGATTATCAAGTGAGATTTGTCCCTGGGAGGCAAGAATAGTTCAATATACACAAATCGATAAATTTGATTCACCTCATTGATAGAATGAAAGATTTAAAAAATGTGACTATCTCAATAGGTGCAGAAAAAGCACTTGGCAAAATACAACATTCTTTCATCAAAAAAAAGAAACCCTCAATAAATTGGGAATAGAAGGAACATACCGCAATATGAAAAAGACAGCATATTACAAACCTACAGCTAAAATCAGAATTGATGGCGAAAAGTTGAAAGCAAAAAGCTCTCTAAGATCAGGAAAAAGCCAATGGTTCTCACTCTCACCCCTATTGAACATAATACTGGAAGTCTTAGCCAGAGCAACCAGGCAAGAAAAAGAAAAAAAGCAACCAAATCGAAAATCAATAAGTAAAATTGTCTTTGTTTGCAGAAAATATTACTTTATATATAGGAAATCCCAATGACTGTACCAAAAAACTGTTAGAACCAATCAATGAATACAGAAAGTTGCAGGATACAAAACCAACATACGGAAATCAGTTGTTTCTATATACTAACAACAAAATATCTGAAAAAGCAGTGAAGAAAGTGACTCCATTCATAGCATCATCAAAAACAATAAAGTACTTAGAAATGAATTTAACTATGGAAATGAAAGATGTGTATCCTGAAAACTATAAGACTTTGGCAAATGAAAGAAATTGAAGAACACATAAACAAATGGAAAGATATCTTGTGTTCATGGATCGGAAGAAGTAATATTGTTAAAATGTCCATATTATCCAAAGCAATCTACAAATTCAATAAAATCCCTATAAAAATTTCAATGGTATTTTTCACAGAAAGAGAAAATGCAATCCTTAAATGTACATGCAACCACAAAAGACCCTGACTAGCTAAAGCAATCTTTAGAAAGAACAAAGCCGGGCTCACACTTCCTGATTTCAAACTATACTACAAATCTATTGTAATCAAAACAGCTTGGTATTGGCATAAAAATAGACACATAGACCAACTGAACAGAATCAAGAGCCCAAAAACTCCCACATATGTAATCAACTAATATTTGACAAGGGAACCAAGAATACTCAATGGGAAAAGGTTAGTCTTCTCAATAAGTGGTGTTGCAAAATTTGGATAACTACATGCAGAAGAATGAAATTGGATGTCTATATTATACCACTCACAAAATTAACTTGAAAAGCATTAAAGTATTAATGACATTAAAACTCCTACAAGGAAACATAGGGGAAAAACTCCTTCATAATGGTATTGGCCACAATTTTTTGTATATGACACCAAAAGCACAAGCAACAAAAGCAAAAATTAGTGAGTCTACAACAATCTAAAATGTTTCTGCACAGTAAAAGAAACAATCAGCAAGATGAAAAGGGAACCTATAGAATGGGAGAACATATTTGCAAATCATATATCTGATAAGGTGTTAATATTCAAAATATATAAAGAATGCTACAATTCAATAGCAAAAACAAAAAAACCCCAAAACCTATCAAACAAACAAACAACAACAACAAAAAACCCACCCAAATATTCAAATTTAAAAATTGGCAAAGGAACTGACATTTTTTCCAAAGAAGGCATACAAATGCCCAAAAAGTACATGAAATGCTCAACATCATTAATCATCAGGGAAATGTACATCAAAACCACAATGAGATATCACCTCATACCTATTAGGATGGTGTCATCAAAGAAGACAAGACATAACAAAGCTGATGAAGATGGGGAGAAAAGGTAACACTTGGGCACTGCTGGTGGGAATGTAAATTGGTGTAGTCAACATGGAAAACAATATAGAGGTTTCTCAAAAAAATTTAAAATATAACTACAATGTGATCCAGGAATCCACTTCTAGTATAGAGCTAAAGGAAATGAAAACAAGATCTCCAAGAGATATTTACACTCATATGTTTATTGCAGCAGTTTTCACAATAGCCAAGATATGGAGACAACCTAAATGTCCATCAACAGAAGGATGCATAAGAAGATATTGTATATATCAAAATCTTACCCGTGTTTTTTTCTGTGTTTTCAATTACCTTCAGTCAACTGTGGTCTGAAAAAATGGACAATTCCGGAAAAAATCAATTCATAAGTTTTAAATTGTGTGCCATTCTGAGTAGCGTAATGAAATCTCATGCCATCCCACTCCACTCCACCTGGGATTTCCAACCATATTCATTATTATGGCTCAGTGATCCAGGATCACCCAAAGAAGATGATCCTCCTTCTGACATCAGAAGGTCAATAACAGCTTAATGCTCTGTCATAATGCCAGTGTCATTAACCTCACTTTACCTCAACACATAGGCATTTTATCATTGTACATCATCACAAGAAGAAATGTGAGTACAGTAGAATAAGGTATTTTGAGAGAGAGAGAGAGACCACATTTATTTTTTATTATAGTGTATTGTTATAATTGTTCTATTTATTATTAGTTGTTGTTAACCTCTTACTGTGCCTAAGTTGTAAATTAAACTTTATTATGGGTATGTATGTATAGAAAATAACATAGTATATATAGGTTTCAGTGTTATCTAGAGTTTCAGGCATCCACTGGGGGTTTTGGAACATATCGTCTACAGATAAGGGGGGACTACAGTATATACAATAGAATATTATTCAGCCATGAGAAAGAAGAAAGTCTTGTCATTTGTAACAATATGGATGGACCTTGAGGGCATTATGCTAAGTGAAATACATCAGACAAAAAGACAAATATTATATGACAACATATGTGGAATCTTAAAAAGTCAAATTCATAGAAACAGAGACTAGAATGCTGGTTACCAGGGACTGGGGAATGGAGAAAATGGGAATGGCTGGAGGACACAAACTTCCATTTTTATGTAAGATAAATAAGTTCTAGGGGTCTATTGTACAGCATGGTGATCATAATTAACAATATTTTATTATAGACTTGAATGTTGCTAAGGGAATGGACCTTAAATGTTCTCACCACAAAAAAACGTGATTGCAGCTATGTAATGAGACAGAGGTGTTAGCTAACACTATGGTGTTAATCATTTTGTGATGTATAAGTGTATCAGAACAAGACATTTTACACCTTAAACTTACACAATGTTATGTATCAATTATATCTCAATAAAGCTGGGTAGAAATTTTTGTTCCTGTTTCCTTTGCCTCCGAGTCCTACTGCCTTAGATGATCCCAGCTTGCTAAAGTAGTACTATTGGGCCATATTCTTATAATCTATAACCCATTTGCACTTTAACATAAATCCCATAGAGACGTGTAATCTTCATGCCAGGATTTCCTCTGATGATAGGTATTTTAGGTTGCAAGGCAGGTCATTCTCCAAGAAAAGGCAATTAAAGGGTAAAACAGATTGGGATTGACATGTATACACTGATGTGTATAAAACTGATGACTAATAAGAACCTGCTGTATAAAAAAATAAATTAAATTTAATTTAAAAATGAAAAAGGGTAAACCAAAAAATGCAATGTCCTCAACAAAAACATCCCATTTAATTTTCATCCTCCATATCCTTGTCCAAGTTGGTCCTCCTGACTGAAATGCTCTTCTCAATCAAGAAAATTTTCATTTACCGTTGATAATCTATTTTATTGTTACCAGTCCCTTTGATAATATAATCACTCCCTCTGCTATGCTTTCATATTAGTTACTCATACCATGTATAAATAAGATTAACTTAAGAAGCAGAAACAACTCTAAATATTTTAGGCAAAAGCATTTTTTAAAAACATTTTTGAGTTAAGATAACATATAATAAAAATCCTACATGTAATATTAAAATTTCACAAGATGATAAGTATAAACATCAGTAAATAAAGATAGTTTGCAATTTCAGGGATGTTATATAATGTAATGATATGACAAGGCATGAACTCTTTTATGTTTGTGTTTGGTCTTCCTTCTTTCACTCAGAATAATTATTTTGAAATTCATCTGTTATTGCATATAAAAATAGCTTATCATTTTTTCATTGCTGAGTAATATTTTATGTGCTTATCCATTCACCTACTGCTGGACATTTGAATTATTTCCAATTTTTGGCTATTAGAAATAAAGTTGCTATAAATATTAATGGACAAGTATTTGTAGGGGCATTTGCTCTCATTTTACATTGGTAAGTAACTCAATATAAATGTCTGAATAATATGATAGGTTTATGGGTTTTTTTTAAAAGAAATTGCCAAAATGTTTTCCAAAGTGGCTGTACCATTTTGTATTCATGTAAGCAGAGTATGATAATTTTAGCTGCTCTACATTCTCACCAACACTGAGTATAGTCAGTTTTACTTTAGACATTCAAATAGGTGTGTAGTGGTATGTCATTATGTTTTTAATTTGCATTTCCTGATAAGTTATAACTTTGAACATTTTTTATGTGCTTGTTAGCCATCCATATATCTTCTTTGGTGAAATGGCTGTTAAAATTGCTTGCTAAGTTTGGAGATTGTTCACTTTTTTATTATTGAGTTTGGGAGATTTTTATATATGCTCAATATAACCCCACTGAGGCCAGATAAGAAATACTTCTGAGTAAAGACAATTACTAGGAGTCTGCAATATGTGGAACTCTCAGCACTCACTAAGGGCTTGGCATTGTTCAACTTCCTTTAAGTCAGAGTAGAGACTATTTTGAATATATTAGGCATTCACATGAGATCCAAGAATAACCATGGATCAAATATGGGGCTAAATTGGCCCAGGAATAAAGATTCCTCTAGATATTCCCTAAAGCAACTTAAAGACAAACTTCAAAGTTATCAAACTTATAAAGTAATATAACTATATAGCATAAAATTCTAATTTCTTTAAAAGAATACAATAAAAAGCAGCACTCAACAATGTAAAACTCATAATAACCATAATCCAATAAAAAGTACTGGATATATGAAGAAGCAAGAAAATATTACCCACAACCAGAAAAATATTACTTAATGTAACTGGATGTAGAAATTGCAAAGATGATGGAAATAAGAGACTTTAAAACAGCTATTTTAAATATGTTCCATATGAACAGGCTATAAAACAAAACAAAAACCAACAAGAAAATCATAATAAGGAGATAAATGGAAGAAAGAAAAAGACTCAAAGGAACTTCTAGAGGTGAAAAATGACAATATCTGAAATAAATTATACACTGGGAGGGATCATCAGAATATTAAATATTGTAAGCAGAAAATATGGCTCAACTTGAAGACATAGTGATAACTATCCTAAATGAAATGTAAAATGAAAAGATTAAAACAAATAAAAGAACACAGAATCAGTGACCTGAGGCAAATATTAACAGGTCGACTAAGGATGAGAGAAGTTTGAGGGACAGAAAAAAATTAATAAATATTCACCAGAAAATTTCCAAATTTAATAAAAACTTTAAACCTGTGACTCCAAGGTCAAAGTCAAAGAAATCTGAACTAAATAAACAGGGAAATACACACACACACACACACACACACACACACACACACACCCTAAAGCAAATCATATTAGGCTGACAGAAATCACTGATAAAGTCTTAAAAGCAAATAGATAAAAACACATTATGCACAAATGAATAAACATAAGAATTACATAAGACATCTCAACAGAAACTATGCAAGCTAGAAGACAAAGGACTAAGTTCTTGGAATTCTATAGTCAGCCAAAACATCTTTTAAAAGAAAAACAGGTGGATTGACTTCCACAATGATGGATTAAGGACTTTGCTAAACTGATCCTCCCATGAAAGCAAAGAAAGTACTGGCAGAATAACTTAAATCAATCATTTCCAAACTCTGAAAATTTATCAATGCCACAGATAAACTGAAGAAAAAAAAAGTCTACGTAAGAGAAACTACTGAACCTTGATAAAATAGTGGGATCTGTGATGTTTTAACTTGGACCCATTGCCATCCTCCATTCTTTTCCCCCTCTATCCCCAAAACCTTGCAGCCAATGGAGAGTCTCTGTTAAAAGCACCATCCTCAGAGCACAGTCAATATTTTTTATAAACTTGAAGATCCCTAGAAAACCTCTACTCCGAGGATGTTGAGATTATTTGATATGACTAAAAGCACACCTCAGGAAAAAGAAAAAAAGAAAGCCAAGGCCCCAGGCCCTACCAGAAACAATAGCAAAGTGTTGATAACATCACAGCTACCTAAGCTGTAGTTTCAGATGGGGCAAACAAGAGTTTGTGAATTTAAAAGAAAATCCTGGAAAAATAAATGGCCATAGGAAATTTTGAAAATTGCTGACATTTCTTGAGTATCTTAAATCTTAAAGGTTGTGCATATGTACGAGGCTATGTGCATGACCAGGAAAAACAGAAAAAGTAGGTCCCAGTCATCTGACTGACCTCATGGCCCTGCAAAAGTAGGAAGGGAAAGCTAAGGCTCCTTTGTAAACTGTCCAAAGTTTGAAGATGTACCTCCACACACAATTCTTCTTGGTAAGGGATTGAAGACAAATAAAGTATTTAAGGTAATCTTCTGACTGATTATGTGCTGATCACTGAATTACACTGACCCAAGGGTGACCATAGAGGGACATGGCAAAAAATGAAAATAATTATAACTTAAAAATTTAAAAATCTACTAAGGAACTCAGTAGCTGCATAGTACAGAGGATACAGAAGCTACAGAATTAATCCAGGAAAATTGCAAAACAAATAAGCAGCAAAAAGGGAAACAACAAAAGCCCAGAAACAACAACAAACTCTAGAGAAATAGACATGTTTGATACCAGCATTGTTGCAATATACTATCTCAAATGTCCAGTTTTCAACAAAAAGTATGAAACATGAAAGGAAACAAAACATTTGGTACATTTCTAGTAGCAAGAGAAAGCCAACAGTAAATTCCTTAAGCTTAGATTTTGAAATTAGTTGACATATACCTAAAATCAGCTATTTTAAATATAATCAAAGAACTCAAGAAAACCATGCTTACAAACTTAAAGTAAGTATGAGAATGATTTCTTGCTAAAGAGAAAAATAGAAATTATACACAAGAAAACATAGAAATCATCTATCATTTAAAAATATAGAAATACTATAGTCAAAATTACAACTGAAATGAAAAATTCACTACAGCAGATCAACAATAGATCTGAGTTGGTTAAAAAAAACTGAAAACTTAAAGATAGGTCAATAGAGATTATTTGGGCTGAAGAGCAGAAAAAAAACAAGATAACGGAGAATAACAAACAGTGCCTCAGAGATGTGTGGGACATCATCAAAAATCCTACTATACACATAATGTGGATTTTAAAAGGAGAAGAGAAGGGAGGGAATATTTGAAGTAATAATTATCAAACTTACTAAATATGATGAAAAATATTTATCTATACATCCAAAAAGCTCAATCAACTCCAAGTGGAAAAATCTCAAAGAAGTACAAACCTAGATATATCATAATTAAATTCATGAAAGTTAAAGACAAAGAGAAATTCTAAAGCAGAAGAAAAAATGACATTGCATACAAGTGATCCTCAATAATATTAATCACTAATTTCTTATCAAAAATCTTGGAGGCCAGAATACATTTAGATGACATCTTCAAAGTGTTCCAAAAAAAAGGACTAAATGGAATGACTCTAGACAGTAACTCAAATCAACATGAAAAGATAAAAGCAGCAGTACAGTAACTACAAAAGTAAATATTATAAGCCAGTATGAATATTTTTGATTGTAGCACTTTTCTTTTCCAATTTATTTTAAAAGCCAACATCATAAAGCAATAATTATAAAAATGTCAGTGTGCTTATGATGTATAAATACATAATTTCTATGACAATTATAGCACAAAGGAGATGGGGGATGGAGGTATATTGGAACAAAGTTTTGTATATTACTGAAATTAAGTTAGTATTAATCCTAACTAGATTCTTTTAAGTTAAGGTGCTAACTGTAATCTCTGAGGTAGCAACTAAAAAATATTTAATATATGATAAAAGAAACAGGAAATAAATTTAAAAGATACACTAAGAAATATGTATTTAACACACGTTAATAAAGATAGTAATAGAAGAATAGAGTAACAAAAAAGTGCCATAAAACGTGTAGGAAACAAATGTGTAAACAGTGGAAGTAAGTCCTTCCTCATCAGTAATTACCTTAAATATAATTGAATTAAATACTCCTATGAAAAAGCAGAGATTAGCAGAATGGATTAAAATAAAAACAACTGCATGCTATCTATAATAGACACATGATACATTCAAAGGCACAAGTAAGTTGAAATTAAAAGGATAGAAAAAGATATACCATGCAAGTAGTAACAAGAAGATAACTGGATTGTCTATACAAATATGAAACAAAATAAACTTTAAGACAAAAACTGTTACTAAAGAAAAGTAACATTTTGTAAGTTGAGAGAGTCAAATCCATAACAGATATATAACAATTATAGACATATATGCACCTAACAACAAAGCCTCAAAATGTATGAAGTAATAACTGGCAAAATTGAAGTGAGAAATAGGGAATTCAGTAAAAATAGTTGGAGATGTCAATACTCCATTTTGAAAAGTGGATAGAACTACTAGACAGAAGAGCAATTAGGAAATATAAGAGATGCAAAAACCCCTACAAAACTATGAACTAACCAGACTTAACAATGGAATACACATTTTTCTCTAGCGCACATGTAACAATCTCCAGGACAGACCACAGAGATCATAAGCCAAGCCTCAATATATTTAAAAGAAATGAAATCATACAAAGTATACTCTCTAATCACATAGGAATGAAATTAGAAATGTGAAATAAGGAAACCTGGAAATATACAAATACGTTGAAATTAAATGACACACTACTAAATAATCAATGAATCAAAAGAGAAATCATGAGGAAAATTAGAAAATTCTTTAAGGTGAATGAAAACAAAGCAAACATTTCACAGCTTATGAGACTCAGCTGAAGAAATTCTTAAATGTGTATTTGAAAATATTGATATTAAAAGAGAAGAAAGAACTCAAATCAAAAACCTAACATTCCATCATAACAAACTAGGAAGTGATGAGCAAACTACACTCAGAGCAAGCAGAAAAAAAGGAAATAAAGTTGAGAGCAGAAATAACTGAATTTGAAGTCAGAAAACAATAGAGAAAAATGAAACCAAAAGGTGTGTCTTGTAAAAGGTCAACAAAATTTGCAAACGTTTAGCTAGATTGACCAAGAAAAATTAGAGAAAACTCAAATTACTAAAATCAAGAATGAAAGAGGGGCCATAACTACCAACTTTATAAAAATTAAAAGGACGGGTCTGGGGAAGATGGCGGAAGAGTAAGACATGGAGATCACCTTCCTCCCCACAGATACACCAGAAATACATCTACACGTGGAACACCTCCTACAGAACACCTATTGAAGGCTGGCAGAAGACCTCAGACCTCCCAAAAGGCAAGAAACTCCCCCTGGGTTTCTGGGTACCTGGGTAGGGCAAAAGAAAAAAAGAAAAAACAGAGACAAAAGAATAGGGATGGGACCTGCACCAGTGGGAGGGAGCTGTGAAGGAGGAAAGGTTTCCACACACTAGGAAGCCCCTTTGCAGGCGGAGACTGCGGGTGGCGGAAGGGGGGAGCTTCAGAGCCGTGGAAGACAGTGCAGCAACAGGGGTGCAGAGGGCAAAGTGGGGAGATTCCCGCACAGAGGATTGGTACCTACCGGCACTCACCAGCCCGAGAGGCTTGTCTGCTCACCCGCCGGGGTGGGCGGGGCTGCGAGCTGAGGCTCGGGCTTTGGTCGGAGCACAGGGAGAGGACTGGGGTTGGCAGCGAGAACACAGCCTGAAGGGGTTAGTGCACGACGGCTAGCCAGGAGGAGTTCGGGAAAAGGTCTGGACCTGCCGAAGAGGCAAGAGACTTTTTCTTCCCTCTTAGTTTCCTGGTGCGTGAAGAGAGGGGATTAACAGCGCTGCTTAAAGGAGCTCCAGAGACGGGCGTGAGCCGTGGATAAAAGCGCAGACCCCAGAGACGGGCAGGAGACGCTAAGGCTGCTGCCGCCGCCACCAAGAAGCCTGTGTGCAAGCACAGGTCACTATCCACACCTCCCTTCTGGGGAGCCTGTGCAGCCCGCCACTGCCAGGGTCCCGGGATCCAGGGACAACTTCCCCGGGAGAATGCATGGCGAGCCTCACGGTGGTGCAATGTCACGCTGGCATTGCAGATGTGCCCCAAAATCCCCTCCACCCCTGGCCTGAGTGAGCCAGAGCCCCCGAATCAGCGGCTCCTTTAACCCCGTCCTCTCTGAGCGAAAAACAGACGCCCTCCGGCAACCTACAAACAGAGGCGGGGCCATATCCAAAGCTGAGCCCCTGGGAGTTGTAAGAACAAAGAAGAGAAAGGGAAATCTCTCCCGGCAGCCTCAGAATCAGTGGATTAAAGCTCCACAATAAACTTGATGTATCCTGCCTCTGTGGAATACATGAATAGACAACGAATCATCCCAAATTGAGGAGGTGGACTTTGAGAGCCAGATTTATGATTTTTTCCCCTTTTCCTCTTTTTGTGAGTGTGTATGCTTCTGTGTGAGATTTTGTCTGTAGAGCTTTGCTTCCACCATTTGTCCTAGGGGTCTATCTGTCCGTTTTATTTTTATTTTTTTCTTAATAATTAATTTTAATAACTTTATTTTACTTTATCTTCTCTTTCTTTCTTTCTTTCTTCCTTTCTTTCTTTCTTTCTTCCTTCCTTCCTTCCTTCCTTCCTTCCTTCCTTCCTTCCTTCCTTCCTTTCTTTCTTTCTTTCTTTCTTTCTTTCTTTCTTTCTTTCTTTCTT
>NW_021703784.1:25411076-25572405 GCF_005190385.1 Monodon monoceros
TTCTTTCTTTCTTTCTTTCTTTCTTTCTTTCTTTCTTTCTTTCTTTCCTTCCTTCCATCCTTTAGACAATGAATCATCCCAAATTGAGGAGGTGGACATTGAGAGCAAGATTTATGATTTTTTCCCCTTTTCCTCTTTTTGTGAGTGTGTATGTGTATGCTTCTGTATGAGATTTTATCTGTATAGCTTTGCTTCCACCATTTGTCCTAAGGTTCTATCTGTCCGTTTTTTTTGTTTTTTTAAAAAAACCTTTTTCTTAGTAATTATTTTTTAATTTAATAACTTTATTATATATTACTTTATTTTATTTTACATTATCTTCTTTCTTTCTTTCTTTTTTCCTTCCTTCCCTCCTTCCTTCCTTCCTCCCACCATTCATCCCTCCCTTCCTCCATCCCTCCCTCCCTCCTTTCTTTCTTTCTTTCCTTCTTTTCTTTTCTTTCTTTCTTTCTTCCTTCCTTCCTTCCTTTCTTTCTTCCTTTCTTTCTTTCTCTCTTCCTAGCTCTACTAATTATTTCTATCTACTTTTTCTCCCTTTTATTCTGAGTCATGTGGATGAAAGGCTCTTGGTGCTACAGCCAGGAGTCAGTGCTGTGCCCCTGAGGTGGGAGAGCCAACTTCAGGACACTGGTCAACAAGAGACCTCCCAGCTCCACATAATATCAAACAGGGAAAATCTCCCAGAGATCTCCATCTCAACACCAGCACCAAGCTTCACTCAACGACCAGCAAGCTACAGTGCTGGAACCCTATGCCAAACAACTAGCAAAACAGGAACACAACCCCACCCATTAGCAGAGAGGCTGCTTAAAATCATAATAAGTCCACAGACACCCCAAAACACACCACCAGATGTGGACCTGCCCACCAGAGAGACAAGATCCAGTCTCATCCTCCAGAACACAGGGACTAGTCCCCTCCACCAGGAAACCTACACAACCCACTGAACTAACCTTAGCCACTGGGGACAGACACCAAAAACAGTGGGAACTACGAACCTGCAGCCTGCAAAAAGGAGACCCCCAAAGACAGTAAGATAAGAAAAATGAGAAGACAGAAAAACACATAGCAGATGAAGGAGTAAGATAAAAACCCACCAGACCTAACAAATGAAGAGGAAATAGCCAGTCTACCTGAAAAAGAATTCAGAATATTGATAGTAAGGATGATCCAAAGTCTTGGAAATAGAATAGAAAAAATGCAAGAAACATTTAACAAGGACCTAGAAGAACTAAAGATGAAACAAACAACGATGAACAACACAATAAATGGAATTAAAAATACTCTAGATGGGATCAATAGCAGAATAACTGAGGCAGAAGAATGGATAAGTGACCTGGAAGATAAAATAGTGGAAATAACTACTGCAGAGCAGAATAAAGAAAAAAGAATGAAAAGAACTGAGGACAGTCTCAGAGATATCTGGGACAACATTAAATGCACCAACTTTTGAATTATAGGGGTTCCAGAAGAAGAGAAAAAGAAAGGGACTGAGAAAATATTAGAAGAGATTATAGATGAAAACTTCCCTAATATGGGAAAGGAAATAGTTATCAAGTCCAGGAAGCACAGAGTCCCATACAGGATAAATCTAAGGAGAAATACACCAAGACACATATTAATCAAACTGTAAAAAATTAAATACAAAGAAAGAATATTAAAAGCAGCAAGGGAAAAGCAACAAATAACACACAAGGGAATGCCCATAAGGTTAACAGCTGATCTTTCAGCAGAAACTCTGCAAGTCAGAAGGGAGTGGCAGGACATATTTAAAGTGATGAAAGGGAAGAACCTACAACTGAGATTACTCTAACCAGGAAGGATCTCATTCAGATTCGATGGAGAAATTAAAACCTTTACAGACAAGCAAAATCTAAGAAAAGTAAGCACCACAATACCGGCTTTACAACAAATGCTAAAGGAGCTTCTCTAGGCAAGAAACACATGAGAAGGAAAAGACCTACAATAATGAACCCAAAACAATTTACAAAATGGGAATAGGAACATACATATAGATAATTACCTTAAATGTAAATGGACTAAATGCTCCCACCAAAAGACACAGATTGGCTGAATGGATACAAAACAAGACCCACATATATGCTGTCTACAAGAGACCCACTTCATACAGTCTGTAGAGATACATACAGACTGAAAGTGAGGGGATGGAGAAAGATATTCCATGCAAATGGAAACCAAAAGAAAGTTGGAGTAGCAATTCTCATATCAGACAAAATAGACTTTAAAATAAAGACTATTAGAAGAGACAAAGAAGGACACTACATAATGATCAAGGGATCTATCCAAGAAGAAGATATAACAATTGTAAATATGTATGCACCGAACATAGGAGCACCTAAATACATAAGACAAATACTAACAGCCATAAAAGGGGAAATCAACAGTAACACTTTCATAGTAGGGGACTTTAACACCCAACTTTCACCAATGGACAGATCATCCAAAATGAAAATAAATAAGGAAACACAAGTATTAAATGATACATTAAACAAGATGGACTTAATTGATATTTATAGGACATTCCATCCAAAAACAACAGAATACACATTCTTCTCAAGTTCTCCTGGAGCATTCTCCAGGATAGATCATATCTTGGGTCACAAATCAAGCCTTGGTAAATTTAAGAAAATTGAAATTGTATCAAGTATCTTTTCTGACCACAACGCCATGAGACTAGATATCAATTACAGGAAAAGATCTGTAAAAAAATACAAACATATGGAGGCTAAAGAATACACTACTTAATAACGAAGTGATCCCTGAAGAAATCAAAGAGGAAATAAAAAAATACCTAGAAACAAATGACAATGGAGTTTTTCACAGAACCAGAACAAAAAATTTCCCAATTTGTATGGAAACACAAAAGACCCCGAATAGCCAAAGCAATCTTGAGAACGAAAAATGGAGCTGGAGGAATCAGGCTCCCTGACTTCAGACTACACTACAAAGCTACAATAATAAAGACAGTATAGTACTGGCACAAAAACAGAAAGATAGATCAATGGAACAGGATAGAAAGCCTAGAGATAAACCCATGCAAATATGGTCACCTTATCTTTGATAAAGAAACCAGGAATGTACAGTGGAGAAAGGACAGCCTCTTCAATAACTGGTGCTGGGAAAACTGGACAGGTACACATAAAAGTATCAGATTAGATCATTCCCTAACACCATGCACAAAAATAAGCTCAAGATGGATTAAAGACCTAAATGTAAGGCCAGACACTATAAAACTCTTAGAGGAAAACATAGGCAGAACACTCTATGACATAAATCACAGCAATATCCTTTTTGACCAACCTCCTAGAGAAATGGAAATAAAAACAAAAGTAAACAAATGGGACCTAGTGAAACTTCAAAGCTTTTGCACAGCAAAGGAAACCATAAACAAGACCAAAAGACAACCCTCAGAATGGGAGAAAATATTTGCAAATGAAGCAACTGACAAAGGATTAATTTCCAAAATTTACAAGCAGCTCATGAAGCTCAATAACAAATTGACAAACAACCCAATCCAAAAATGGGCAGAAGACCTAAATAGACATTTCTCCAAAGGAGATATACAGACTGCCAACAAACACATGAAAGAATGCTCAACATCATTAATCATTAGAGAAATGCAAATCAAAACTACAATGAGATATCATCTCACACCAGTCAGAATGGCCATCATCAAAAAATCTAGAAACAATAAATGCTGGAGAGGGTGTGCAGAAAAGGGAACCCTCTTGCACTACTGGTGGGAATGTGAATTGGTACAGCCACTATGGAGAACAGTATGGAGGTGTCTTAGAAAACTACAAATAGAACTACCATATGACCCAGCAATCCCACTATTGGGCATACACCCTGAGAAAACCATAGTTCAAAAAGAGTCATGTCCCAAAATGTTCATTGCAGCTCTATTTACAATAGCCCAGAGATGGAAACAACCTAAGTGCCCATCATTGGATGAATGGATAAAGAAGATATGGAACATATATACAATGGAATATTACTCAGCCATAAAAAGAAACGAAATTGAGCTATTTGTAATGTGGTGGATAGACCTAGAGTCTGTCATACAGAGTGAAGTAAGTCAGAAAGAGAACGACAAATACCATATGCTAACACATATATATGGAATTTAAGGAAAAAATGTCATGAAGAACCTAGGGGTAAGACAGGAATAAAGACACAGACCTACTAGAGAATGGACTTGAGGATATGGGGAGGGGGAAGTGTGAGCTGTGACAAAGCGAGAGAGAGGCATGGACATATATGCACTACAAAACGTAAGGTAGGTAGCTAGTGGGAAGCAGTTGCATAGCACAGGGAGATCAGCTCGGTGCTTTGTGACCACCTGGACGGGTGGGATAGGGAGGGTGGGAGGGAGGGAGACACAAGAGGGAAGAGATATGGGAACATATGTATATGTATAACTGATTGACTTTGTTTTAAAGCAGAAACTAACACACCATTGTAAAGCTATTATACCCCAATAAATATGTTAAAAAAAATTAAAAGAACTACAAGGGAATACTATGAAGAACTCTATGCTAGTAAATTAGACAACTTAGATGAAATGGAAAAATTTTTAAGAAGATACAAACTACCAAAATTGAATCAAAAAGAAATATGAATAGGCCTATAACAAATAAAGAGATTGGATTAGTAATTTTATAACTTTCCACATATATCTACTGTGGAGGAAATTTGGCTATCTCATCAAAATTATGAATGGATACACACTTTATCCCAACAATTCCACTTCCAAAAATTTATCTTATAAAACTGCATGTGAGCAAAGTGACCTATGTGCTGTCAATCCTTGTAGTATTGTTGATAATAACAAATGTCTTGGAGACAACCTCAGTGTCCACCAGTAGAAGACTGACAAACTAAATTATTATACAACAATATAATGGAATAATATGAAGCTGAAAATACTGTGAAGAAGCTCTTTATGTATATATATAAAAGGATCTCCAAGATACATTTTATAATGTAAAAATCTAGATTCATAATTGTATACAGTGTTGTGAAAGCAATCAGATTTTACACTGTGTTTGCTATAGATAAATTGATGATTATATTTTATCTAATATTCTAACCCTTGTATGGAATTTTAAATTTTCTCTTTCTAAAACAAACAAACAAAACACAACAGCAAAACTTCCCACAAAGAAAACTCAGACCCAAAGGCCTTCACTGGTGAATTCTGTAAAACATTTAAAGAAGAATTAATACTAATCCTTCACAGACTATTCCAAAAAATAGAAGTGGAGGTACACTTCTCAACTCATTCTATGAGTATTTATTACCTAGATGGAAAAATCAGACAAAGACACTATAAGAAAACTACAGAAATAAATGTAAAATCCTGAGCAAAACACTAGCAATCCAAATCCAGCAACATACAAAATAACAACATGGAATTTATCTCAGGAATGCAGAGTTCTTTCACAGCATCTGAAGATCAATCAGTCAATACAATGCACTGTATTAATACAATAAAGGATAAGAAACATGTTATCACCTCAGTAAATGCAGAAAAAGCATTTCACAAAATCCAACACCTTTTCACAACTAATGACTCAACAAACTAGGAATAGTAGAGAACGTCCTCAATGTGATAATGTGTATCAAAGAAAATCCCACATCATATTTAATAGTGAAAACTAATAGCTGACATCATACTTAATGGTGAAAATCTGAATGCTTTCCTTTTTTTTTTTTTTTTTTTTTTTTGCGGTACACGGGCCTCTCACTGTTGTGGCCTCTCCTGTTGCAGAGCACAGGCTCCGGACGTGCAGGCTCAGCGGCCATGGCATGGCTCATGGGCCCAGCTGCTCCACGGCATGTGGGATCCTCCCGGACTGGGGCACGAACCCATGTCCCCTGCATTGGCAGGCAAACTGTCAACCACTGCACCACCAGGGAAGCCCTGAATGCTTTACTTTTAAGACCAGTAATGAAATAGAGTGTCTGCTCTCACCACTTGTATTCAGCCGTGAACTGGAAATTCTAGCAGGGTAATAAGACAAGATAAAGAAATAAAATGTATCCAGAGTGGAAGTAAAGATGGAAAACTATCTATATCTGTATGTACCATTTTCTTGTACATACAAAGTGCTAAGGAATTCAATAAAAAACAAACTATTAAAATTAACGAACCAGTTCAGCAAGGTAGCAGGGTACAGGACCAATACACAAAAAACTGTATTCCTATACATCAGCAATGAAGAGCCCAGAAATGAAATTAAGAAAACAATTGTAACTGAGCAGAATCCTATGGGGTCTTCCAGGGACAGACCCCTCCCTCCATGCCTTCTGTTTTAGGTCCTCTCTGAAGTGCATAGATAACACTATCTTTCTTTTAATTTTTAATTGGAGTATAGTGATTTACAATGTTGTGGTGTTAGTCTCAGGCATACAGCAAAGTGAATCAGTTATACATATATATATATGTCCACTCTTTTTTAGATTCTTTTCTCATATAGACAATTACAGAGTATTGAGTAGAGTTCCCTGTGCTATACAGTAAGTCCTTATTAGTTATCTGTTTTATATATAGTAGCATCTATATGTCAATCCCAACCTTCCAGTTTATTTCTCCCCCCTTCCCCATTGTAACCATAAGTTATTTTTTTACATCTTTGACTCTATTTCTGTTTTGTAAAATACTTCATTTGTATCATATTTGTAGATTCCTCATATAAGCAATATCATATGATATTTGTCTTTGACTTATGTCACTGGGTATGAAAAGCTCTAGGTCCATCCATGTTGTGGCATATAGCATGATTTAGTTCTTTTCTATGGCTGAGTAATATTCCATTGTATATATTACCACATCTTCTTTATCCATTCCTCTGTTGATGGACATTTAGATTACTTCCATGTCCTGGTTACTGTAAATAGTTCTGCAATGAATATTGGGGTGTGTGTATATTTTCGAATTACCATTTCCTTCACATATATGTCCAGAAGTGGGATTGCTGGATCATATGGTAGCTCTATTTTTAGTTTGTTAAGGAACATCCATACGGTTCACCATAGTGGTTGTACCAATTTACAATCACAACAGTGTAAGAGGGCTCCCTTTTCTCCACACTCTCTCCAGCATTTATTGTTTGTAGATTATTTGATGATGGCCATTCTGACTGGTGTGAAGTGATAGCTCATTGTAGTTTTGATTTACATTTCTCTAATAATTAGTGATATTGAGCACCTTTTCATGTAGCTTTGCAGTATAATCTGAAGTCAGGAAGCCTGATTCCTCCACATCCATTTTTCTTTCTCAACATTGCTTTGGCTATTCGTGGTCTTTTTTGTTTCCAAAAAAATTGTAATTTTTTTGTTTTAATTCTGTGAAAAATGCCATTGGTAATTTGATAGAAATGATTGCATTGAATCTGTAGATTGCTTCAGGTAGTATAGTCATTTTGACAAAATTGATTCCTCCCATCCAAGAACATAGCATATCTCTCCATCTGTTTTGTCACCTTTGATTTTTTTTCTTCAGTATCTTATAGTTTTCTGAGTACAGGTTTTTGCCTCCTTAAAGAGGTTTAGTCCTAGGTATTTTATTCTTTATGATGCAATGGTAAAGGGGATTGTTTCTTCAATTTCTCTTTCTGATATTTTCTTGTTAGTGCATAAGAATGCAAGTGATTTCTGTATATTAATTTTGTATCCTGCAACTATACCAAGTTCATTGATGAGCTCTAGTAGTTTTCTGATATCATCTTTAGGATTTTCTATGCATACTATCATGTCATCTGCAAACAGTGAGTTTTACTTCTTCTTCTCCAATTTGGATTCTTTTAATTTCTTTTTCTTTTTCTTCTCTGATTTTCATGGCTGTGACTTCCAAAACTATGTTGAATAAAAGTGGTGAGTGTGAAAATCCTTGTCATGTTCCTGATCTTAGAGGAAACGCTTTCACTTTTTCACCATTGATAATGATATTTGCTGTGGGTTTATCATTTTATGGCCTTTATTGCTTTGTGGTAGGTTCCCTCTATTACCACTTCCTGAAGAGTTTTTATCATAAACTTGTATTGAATTTTGTCAAAAGATTGTTCTGCATCTATTGAGATGATCATGTGGTTTTCATTCTTCAGTTTGTTTTTTTAATGTGGTGTATCACATTGGTTGATTTGTGGGTGTTGAAGAATCATTGTATCCATAGGGTAAATTACACTTGATCATGGTGTATGAATTTTTTATGTGTTGTTGCATTCTGTTTGTTAGTACTTTGTTGAGGATTTTTTGTCTGTGTTCATCAGGGATATTGTTCTCTAATTTTCTTTTTTCTTGTATCTTTGTCTGGTTTTGGATCAGGATGATGGTGGCCTCATGGAATGAGTTTGGGAGTGTTCCTTCCTCTGCAAATTTTGGAAGGATTTCAGAAGGGTAGGTGTTAACTTCTCTAAATTTTTGATAGAATTCATCTGTGAAGCCATCTGGTCCTGGACTTTTGTTTGTTGGAAGTTTTAAAGTCACAGTTTCAATTTCAGTACTTGAGATTGGTCTGTTCATATTTTCTATTTCTTCCTGGTTCAGTCTTGCAAGGTTGTACCTTTCTAAGAATTTGTCAATTTCTTCAGGGTTGTCCATTTTATTGGCATATAGTTGCTGTTAGTATAGTCTCTTATGATCCTTTGTATTTCTATGGTGTCTGTTGTAACTTTTCCTTTTTAATTTCTAACTGTATTGATTTGAGTCCTCTCCCTTTTTTTCCTCGATGAGTCTGGCTAAAATTTTATCAGTTTTGTTTATCTTCTCAAAAAATCAGCTTTTACTTTCATTGATCTTTGCTATTGTTTTCTTTGTTTCTATTTCATTTATTTCTGCTCTGATCTTTATGCTTTCCTTCCTTCTACTAACTTTGGGTTTTGTTTGTTCTTCTTTTTCTAGTTGCTTCAGGTGTAACATTAGGTTGTTTATTTGAGATTTTTCTTGTTTGCTGAGGTAAGTTTGTATTGCTATGAACATTTCTCTTAGAACAGCTTTTGCTGTGTCATATAGGTTTTGGATTATCATGTTTTCATTGTCATTTGTCTCTAAGTATTTTTTGATTTCCTCTTTGATTTCTTCAG
Source organism: Monodon monoceros (assembly GCF_005190385.1). Lineage (NCBI taxonomy): Eukaryota > Metazoa > Chordata > Mammalia > Artiodactyla > Monodontidae > Monodon > Monodon monoceros. Next base: position 25,420,184 of record NW_021703784.1, read on the forward strand.
TGATCCACTGGTTGTTTAGTAACACATTGTTTAGCCTCCACGTGTTTGTGTTTTTACAGTATATTTTTCTGTAATTGATTTCTAATCTAATAGCATTGTGGATGGAAAAGATTCTTGATATGATTTCAATTTTCTTAAATTTACTGACCCTTGATTTGTGACTCAAGGTGTGACCTATCCTGGAGAATGTTCCATTTGCACTTGAGAAGAAAGTGTATTCTGTCGTTTTAAGATGGAATGTCCTATAAATATCAATTAAGCTTATCTGGTCTAATGTGTCATTTAAGGCTTGTGTTTCCTTATTAAGTTTCTGTCTGGGTGACCTCTCCATTGGTATAAGTTAGGTGTTAAGTTCCCCAGTATTGTTGTGCTACTGTCGATTTCCCCTTTTATTGCTGTTAGCATTTATGGCTGTTGCCTTATATATTGACGTGGTCCTATGTTGAGTGCATATATATTTACAATTGTTATATTTTCTTCTTGCATTGATCCCTTGATCATTATGTAGTGTCTTTCCTTGTGTCTTGTAACAGTCTCTATTTTAAAATTGATTTCTTTCTGATATGAGTATTGCTTCTCCAACTTTCTTTTGATTTCCATTTGCATGGAATATTTTTTCCATCCCCTCACTTTCAGTCTGTATGTGTCCCTAGGTCTTAAGTGGGTCTCTTGTAGACAGCATATATATAGGTCTCATTTTTGTACCCATTCAGTGAGTGTGACTTTTGGTTGGAGCATGTAATCCATTTACATTTAAGGTAATTATAGATATTTATGTTCCTATTGCCATTTTCTTAATTGTTTTGGGTTTATTTTCATAGTTTTTTCTTTTCTTCCTCTTTTGTTCTCTTCTCTTGTGATTTTATGACCATCTTTAGTGCTTTGTTTGGGTTGATTTTTCTTTTTTGTTGTGTGTATCTATTATAGTTTTTTGGTTTTCATTTCTCATGAGGTTTTGATATAGCAGTCTATATATAAACATGATTATTTTAAGCTGTTGGTCTCTTAATTTCAAACACAATTCCCATTTCCTGCATTTGTACTCTCCTCTTCTCATGCTTGCTGCTTTTAATATCATATCTGTATATGGATAATTTCCTGCTTTTACTGTAATTTTGGCTGTACCAGTGAGCTTTCCCATTTGTGATTTTCTTGTTTCTAGTTGTGACCTCTTTTTTTTCCTCCTGCCTAAAGAATTTCTTTTAGCATTTGTTGTACAGCTGTTTTGGTGGTGCTGAATTTTCTTAGCTTTTGCTTTTCTGCTATTGATTCCTTCTACTGTATTTTTCATTTCAGTCATTGTATTGTCCATCTCTGTTTGTTCTTTAGTTCTTCTAGGTCTTTTACAAACATTTCTTTTCTCTTCTCGATCCATGCCTCCATTCTTTTTCCAAGATCTTGGATCACCTTTACTATCATTACTCTGAATTCTTTTTCAGGTAGATTGCTTGTCTCCTCTTCATTTAGTTGCTCTCATAGGTTTTTATCTTGCTCCTTTCTCTGCAACATATTTATCTGTTGTCTCATTTTGTCTACCTTACTTTGTTTGTGGTCTCCTTTCTACAGGCTGCAGGATTGTAGTTCCTCTTGTTTCTTTTGTCTGCCCCCTTTGTGCTGTGTCCCAGTGCACATGAGACCTTGTGTGTGCCCTCCAAGAGTGGAGTCTCTGTTTCCCCCAGCCCTGTGGAGCTCCTGCACTCAAGTCCCACTGGTCTTCCAGGCTAAATGCTCTGGGGGTTCTTCCTCTCAAGGCCAGACCCTCAGACTGTCTTGGAGGGCTTTTTTTTTTTTTATGAGGACATTGCTGTGTAGCCTGCATGTGTCTGTATGTATAGATATAGATATAGATATATACATACATATACATACACATATATATAATTATTTTGTGTGTGCAAGGGCTATTATTAGTATGGATGACTGCCACCTCTTTCCACAATGTATACTGGCTCTTATCCCCTTGATGGGTGTTTGACTGGTGTTGAGGTGACAAGAACCTGCCCTGGGTATTGAACAGGGCATCCCCTTTGCTCTGTAGTTCTCACTTCCCTGTCAGGGGTAGGGTCTTCTCCCTAGTTGTTGGAGTAGAGGCCCCTAGATCTGTTTCTTACCAGTGTTTCTGATCTGTGGTGTGAGGTAGGTGGGATTGGAGCACTCCTACTAGGAGAGAAGCCACTGAGTATTCATTCTCAGGAGTTGTTCACCTGTGAGTGTGCTCTGTTGTGTCCCCTTTTGCCGATTGTGCAGGCTCACAAAGTACACTGTTGCTGTCACTGCTCTCAGTCCCACCTTAACTGTGGATATGTTGGCAATTGGTTCTAGCGACTTTCAGGTATTGTTTTCAGCAGGCCACTGGTGCAGATCCACTGATGTCAGGTCACAGGATTGCAGTGATCATGTACCTGGACCCACTATGGGAGCTATGGAAGCAGCTCAGACTCTGGCTTGCCCAACCCCCACATGTACATGTCCACAAAACCCACAGCTGCTAAAGCCAGCTCCATTTCAGCTGCAGGAGCACTTGTTGTCCATTTGGATGTTCTACAGGCACTGAATTTAGGAATCTATCAGCAGATGTGTAACTCCACAGTTTGCACAGCCGTGAGGAGAGATTTCAGTTCTTCTTCCTTACTCACATAACTCCTGAGGCTCAGCTGTAGTTTCAGCCCCACCTCTGTGTGGGGACCACCCACCAGCGTCTGCTCCCAAGGCTGCCAGAGCACACAAACCCATAAGGTTGGAGGGAACTGAGGCAGCAATTGGGGTGAGCAGGTCACCCAGGCAGGGAGGGGGTGTTAGCTAATGTTACAATGGCAATAATATTTCAATATAAGTGTATCAAATCAATATGTTGTACAACTTAAACTTACACAATGCTATATGTCAAATATACCTCAATGTTTTAAAAGTTGTAAAAAGATGTTTCTAAGAACATTAAAAAAAAAACTCCAGCTGCCTTCTTTTTTCAAAAAGTGATACGCCAGTTCTAAAATTCATATGAAAATGGAATCAAGAATAGTCAAAACATTATTGATAAAGAAGGACAAACTTGAAGGACTCACAGTTTGAAAAAATCAATTAAAAAAGATAAATCTCTAGACAGAACAATAAAGAACAAAACATTGAGAATTCACACATTATCAATATTAGAAATGAGACAGGTACCTGACTACAGATCTTCCATCTATTCAAAGAATAGTAAGAGATGGAATGGAGTTCACTCCAAAAGGAATAAAGATTTTGTTTATTGAGTAATTATAATGAGCATGTATTATTGAAGCTGGGTGATGGGTTCATGAGGTTTCATTATGTTGTTCTCTATACTTTCAGGTATATTATAGGAGATCATGTGTGTGAAACTTTGAAAATGGTAAACCACTATAGAATTTAAAGAATTTTTCATTCAATAAAAAAGTTTTAAAAGAAGAAAACATTAAAATATTATTAATATTTTAAAAATAAATAGATACAGCACAGAGCAAAACAAATATTTATCATTTAGCTTACTTTGACTGATGAGATCCTGTGTTGTCTCTAATCTTACACCAGCAAATTGTATGCCTTATGTAAGCTACTTAATTTCTTTAAATTTCAGTTTCTCTATTTGCCAAATGAAAGAATTGGCCTAAATCATAAGATTCCTTCTAGTTCTCAAGTTCTGCAATTTTGGAGTAATGAATCCCAAAACTTTCTATAAATTTTTCCTTTATTGGAAACATATTGATTTGATACATATATATTGAACTCACTAGATTATAGTGCGATTACATTTCTGGATATAAATATTGCAGAGATTACTGTTTGGTCTGTATGGGTAAGAATCCATGAGTTACGAAATGGCTACTTCCTGAAAATATACAAACCAGAATATAAAAACCAAATTATTCTTAACTAATTTGTTCCTCATATTGTCTCTCTTTCTTCCCCTCTTCCTTTTTCTCCCCTTCTCTCCTTATCTCTTTTCATTTCTCCTTCTCTTTCTTTTTCTTATTTCTTCTTTATATCTCTCCTTCCCCCATAATTTCATCCTCTCCATTCTATCTTCTCAAGGAAGCTGTCTCCACAAATTTTCTCCATAGATGATTTACTGGGGGGCCAATGAGCCCTGGGACAACAAAAAGACCTATTAGTGCTTTTTAATAAAAAGGCAGTGAATTTTAAAGTGCACTTACATAAATAGTTAATTACAAATTTTAAGTATTTAGAGCTAGTTAGTAAACTACTTTGAATTGTTCTTTTTATATAGCATACCTCATATTATTGTGCTTCACTTTATTGTGCTTCACAGATAATGCATTCTTTACAGTCAAAGTTTGTGGTAACCCTATCAGCACCATTTTTCCAATAGCATTTGTTCACTTTGTTTCTCTGTGTCACATTCTGACAATTCTCCCAATATTTCAGACTTTTTCATCATTATTATGTTCATTATTATGAAACAAAATTCATATTTTATGGCAAGAATGGAAAAATTTAAACAAAAAATTTTCTTTGCCCTTTGGCCTCCTCTCTCCCCACACTGTGCCTTGTGTATCTGCATTATGCATTGACCAAAACTTCCCCACTGGCAGAATTACCTGCTCAACCATAAAGAGCAGCAGTCTCCAAGCATCAATAAGATAACTCCTTAAAGATAACATTCCATCTTTATCTCATAAGGGTCACTTGGAGCTTAGATCTGGATTATATAAACTGTCAATAATGTGTATTTTGATGTACAACCCTCTGTCTCAGAAAGCTTATATAACTGTGCCTTGACTTCTAATAGATGAACAGTTCTCAGAGCTTTCCTAGATGCTCTTCTCAGGTTATAATCCTCAAATTTTTCTCAAAAATGTTTTCCATTTCTTTCTCAAATAAACTGATTAATTTTTTATTGACATTATGATAATCTGTGAGCAGTGATCTTTGATGTTACTATTATGACTCACTGAAGGTTCAGGTGAGGGGTAGAACTTTTTTAGCAACAAAGTATTTTTAATTAAGATATGTACATTGGTTTTTTTAGACGTAATGCTATTGAACACTTAACAGATTACACTATAGAGTAAACATAACTTTTATATACACTTGAAAACCAAAAAATCATGTGACATTTCTAACATTTATTGTGATATTTGTTTTATTGAGGTGGTTCTAGAACTAGAACCCCAGCAATATCTTTGAGTGAGACAGGAGATAGATGGGGCCCAGGCTGAGCAGCTGGAATCTGTCCCCTGTTGACAGATACTCCAAGATAAAGATAATGGCAGGAGCAAGAAGGATCTGAGTCCTGCCCAGATAAAAGATAAAGAGACTACACATTTCTCATTCTTGAGGTCAAGGAGACCTCACAACTACATATGCACAGAAAGGCTCCTCAGAGGTCAAAAAGGGAGGGGGCACAACCCCATAATAGGTGGTCCTAACCTTTCCATAGGCTTCTGCACTGGAATCCATCTTGGTTAATAGGTGTGAGCACACACAGGGGAGGATCTTGAGTTAAACCAAATATGGACTCAGAGTCAGGCAAAGCAAGATAATTGGCCAGAGGAAACCCAGAAGAACTGCCCCATATAAGTGATTTAAATGACCATGAAGGCATGATCCTTTCTCTGAGCGCTCCCATGTGTGTCTATTCACATGTACTGTTTTTTCTTCCTAATAAACACTTTACTTGTTTCATTACTTTTCATCTCTTTGGTAAAATTCATTTCTCCAAAGCAGGCAAGCCAGGGTCCTTTCACTACAGGGTCCTTTCACTAGCCACTGGCCCCTGTGGTCTAGTGGTTAGGATTTAGCACTCCCTCTGCTGCAGCCTGGCTCCAGTCTCTTGTCAGGGAACTGAGATACTGCTTCAAGCCACTGAAGGCTGAGGCCACCCAAGACCAAGAGATATGCCTTTATAAGAAATCAGACAAATAATCATTTAAGGTATATAAGAAATATTTTTAGGTAATAAAATATCATACTAAGTTTCCTAGAAGAACAGCAAAAATATATATTTATATAAAATCAAACACATACATGCACACACAAACACACACTTATGTAGTAAATTTTTCTTTATCTTTATATGGAAAGCTTTATAGTATATTTAATCCTACAAATAAGTTTTCTTATATGTAGGATGTGATCATCAATCAGAATGTTAAAGAGTAAAAACAGCTTAACAAAGGAAATAAATAAGAATAATAGCAGAATACAAACAACACTGACAGGAAGTATCATTGTAAGTCTGTATTTTATAATGCAACAATAGCATTCTTATTTTTCCTACATCGTTTTCTCCATTTGATTTCAGAATTCTGTGAAAAACTTAAACATCTGAAACTAAAGGAAAAGAACAAAAACAGAAATGAAATTTCTTTACATTCCCAAACAGTAAGCTCTCCCACCCTTCTATTCTTGCAAAATTTTGACTTCATTTGCCACACAATAAGCTACACAACTCCATTTTAGTTACAAATGCAGGAAACCCTTCTGATAGTTAGGCATACTGATTAGAAAAAGTTTTCCACTGAGTGAGTTACCAGGACTATATCATCTCTTTTATATTTCCTTCATTTGCTCTTCATAGCACTTATTTTAACTATTTGAATTCCTACTTTGCAGTGATATCTACTGTCTTAACACTAGGCTTATTAAAGAATGGCTTTTTTTTTCTACATAGTGAATCTGAAAATCTGAATTTCTGCTAGTCACTTTCTTACAGTCCTGATCTAGGAGGGGACTCAAGCATCCTCATTTTCCCAGTCCTCAGCTCCACTGAGATTTTCTATTTTATAAAAACAAAACTATGTAGACATTTTGTTAATATCTCAAAGAAGTTAACTTTAAAATTCCATTTCACTGAACTCAACTGCAGGAATTACCTAAGTTTGCTTTGCACACAGAAATAGAGCAAAGAAATTAATATTCTAGTATTTTGACTGCTTATTACTGTCATCATCATCAAGGAGAATGAAAATGTGATATACCTCCTTTATTACTTCACTGAGCAGCATGTGTGTAACACCATTATATATTTTGGCATGTACAAAATAAATTTAAGGCAAAATCTGTAAGCTGCATATAGGAAATTTATAATATTGAAGACACAAGAATTATATATATATAATTTTATATATATACTCACTATTTGTGAGGTCATTTTTTCAAATTTGAGCAAAATATCAAGTTGTATGTGGAACTATGCACTATTATCAATTACTATTAGTTACTTAGTACTATGAAGAACATTTATAAACCATAAAAAACCATCATTGTATAAAACCTTTAATGACTCTCCTTTGTCTTCTTGTATTGACCATCTTACGTATAAGGAATTCTGTTCTTCAAAGGGAAAAAATTCCTCTTGATTCATTTAACAATTATTAAGCTTTTAGTATTTATTAGACATAATATGAAGCTCTGGGAATACAAGGATAATAAAGAGATAATATCTGCTTATAGGAGCTCAGGTTCTAATTACAAAGACAGACACACAAATATAGATAACTACCAACCCCAAGGTAAGTGTTAAAATAAGGAGATGATCAAATAGTGTTCTGGACCTGGCATAAAATACACATTTATGGTGAGGAATGAAAAGTGCATATTTAAGTGCTCTGGAATAAACACTGTTCTTAAAAGTAGATATTTTATATTCTGTGATTTCTGGAAAAATTGGAATATTCTTATTTACCCATAATCCATAGAATGCTGAGTTAAATTATGTTCTTACGTGTATTATCAATTTTCTAAAAAATAGAATATGGCATAATTAATATAGAATTAATACTAAATCTCTATGAAATACTGTTATTTTTCCCTTTGTGATTCAGAAGGATTCAGAGTACTTTAGGATTCTTTAATTACCCAGAGTCATAATTACATAGTAAGTGCTCTTTTCATAATTCCTCTTCCTCTGGGGCCAGCTCCCAGTGAAACCTGTTTTAACTACCTTGTCCTTTTCCATTTATCAAAGCTGATTAATCCAAGAGCAGACCCCTGACACATATTTGACAATCCATTCTGAACATGTGAAAAAATAAAACTTAGGGCCATAAAGTTTCATTGCCTGACTAACTGTGATGACTCTGCTCTAGATTATAAAGAGATAAATCCATAATCTCCTGCTGCTGAATCCATGTATCAGTCAATATTCAGTCATGAGAAAAAATTCACACCAGTAATTTCCACAGTTATAATTTTATATACAGAATTATTAAGTAGGCACTGAAGAACTGGAAAGGCAGAAAAGAACATGAAGATATCACAGAAGTATCAAATATAGAAAGCAGCTCCTATAACACTGGGAAAATAAAGAGGACATGCTAGAATAGTTACAGCTTAGAGAACAATTCTACATGTTTCTTCTCACATTCCTGAGATGGCAGTGCTGGATAAGAGACTGCCTAAGGATCATCAGTGCTTGAATCAGCTGTGGATAATTCAATTTGGAAATTCTGGACTTAGGTGGCCAACCTCTTATAGTGGAGGTAGAAAGCAGCTGTAGAGATTCAGAGCAGGCCTCCCTAAAATGTATTAGTTTGGCATGTGGATTATTTTGAGCTAAAGGCGATGGAGACTGTGGGCTTAAGAGAAACTACTGCCCTTCCCTTAACTATCTGGAAAAATTTAAATTGGGGATTTTTCCCAGAAAAAGAGTTATTACCAGAGATGAATATTATGTAAGTGGCTCCATCTATATGGCAGGACAGACATCTAATTACCAAACATCTGCTTGTGAACGACCCTCTGTCCTTGGAACCCCCAGGCCCCTATCTCATTTCTTAGATCAGGATGGCATTTTACCATTCTGCCTTTGAGCTTTTCATGTATGTGGGATCTTTAACATCCTCATGTATGTGAGAGTCACATACAAATAAAATTAAATTTGATTTTTCTCCAGTTAACCTGTCTTATATCAATTTAATTTTTAGACCAACCAAAATAACTTAGAAGAATAGAGAAAAGTTTTCTTCCTCCTTAATACAGCCATTGATATTTTGGGAGTCAGGAGTTGAGGGAGATGACAAAAGCAATGCAATTTAAAAAATAAATTCTGAATCCAAAAATGTAATTTCTGAAGTAACCTCTTTTTGCAAATGAGAACTCTGCATAGAATGCCAGAAAGAATTTGTGTCTATATGAAAGGCTGATAGTAGTTAAGTAGCTTAGAGAGGAGTTATGTTCCCTGAGGCCAGTAAAGTTCCCCAAAACCTTAGTGGAGTTTATCACTGCACAGAACTTAAACAACACTGCCCACTGCCACACACCCCACCTCTAACTTGGAAAACAGTTCCTTTTGAGGCTTTGTGGATTGAAATGTCAAGAAGCTAGATAATAAAGTGGAAGACTTCCTGGGAATTTAATGTAGGAGAGGATTGTGAGAAGACTTTGGCTATTTAATCCCAGCTCAATCACTTATTAGTGATTGAGTTACATTGGGAAAAGTTTTTTACCCTTTACTTCAGTTATTTTGCCTACAAAAGAGGGATAATAATAACTATTGCATAAGCTGTGGTATCTATAAAGTATATTTAGAAGAGTATCTGACTTTCTTTAACAGTAGACCCAAATATATGCTGGAGGAGGAATTGTTACCTACCCTTTGTTTGGTTCTTTCCCTACCCTGTCATTGTTCTCAGCAAAAAGGGGAAATTACTTTTTATAGCAGCAAAATTTATTCATTGGCCAAGGAATGCAGAAGGGGCAGCTCATGCTCTGAAAGCACCTTCTCCCCAAGCATAGACAAAGAAAAGTTTTTTTGTTTTTGTTTTTTTAATAGGAAAAGGGGCTAAAATGGTGGTATGGGGTGGAGACCATTGTCACCTGGGATCATGGAAATGGGTGGTGATTACCTGAAACGACATCCGTACCTCTTTTCTGCCCTTTTATCGTCCTTCTAGGTCTGGGTTGGAAGCAGGTCAAACCAACATTGTGCCTTCTGGTGGGATTTTATCATTAAAATGAGATGATAATAAATTCGGGTTTACTTTTACCCTAGTTATGTCTCCATACCTGGGCCAGGCTGGTTTAGGCTGGTTGCTTTTATGGGTAGGCCACCAGTTGCTGTTATGAAGGCATAACTAAAAGTACAGTTACTTTCAGTTGCTTTTGCAAGTTTGACCAGTAGGAGATTTTCATTAGAAATGGGGGGTTTCCTCACCTCCTAGCCTAAGACAGTTGTACTTGTGTTTTATAGAGACAGGCATGTGTTAGGGAACCTTGGGTTTCTCCCCTGGGTAACAGAATCACTGTGTGGCTAATTCCGTAAGTCAATAATATCCTAACTACCTGGCCCAGTTCTGAGGCAACCTGATTACTTTCCTGTTTGTTTGATCACTCAATATGCATTTAGTAAGTTATTTTGTGACAGATAGTCTGAAAAACTCTTGAATACCACAGTGAAAACAGGTCATAATCCTGACCTTAAGACAGCTAACAGTGTAGCAGAGGAGATGAGCAAGTAAATGTACAATCATTGACGGTTGCCAGCAAGTTATTGATGCTTTGTGAAGACAAGATTTCATTAGGGCAGCTAAGCAAAAGTTGTCACCTCTTATTATATGGAAAACAGGGAACCTATATGTTAAATATGATAGAATATACAAAGTCCCTAACACATAGCAAATAACCAATAAATGTAACATCCCTTTTCTCCTTCCTAGAAATGTATCTTAAATTCCTATGAATCTATGATATTTTTTTCCCATGTCTTTGTTAAACACAAGTTTTGCTTAATGATTTCACTCTCTTTATATTTCATATGAAAAAAGACCCCTCTGATGAAACACTCCATGTTACCCAGAATTGTTTCTGTGTACTGAGCCATCTACCTCCAATCTTCTTGCCTAGGGTGGGGATTTCCCTAAGTGCTTTCTGCTGACAAGAGGCAAGGAGGTGACGATGTGAATATGTGTAAGAAATGTTTACTTCTGGTTTCTGTGAGAAGAAAGCATTTGACTTCTTTCTAAAACAACCGAATCTTTGGGGAGCATCAAAGGTTAGCAGGTCACTTTGTTGTGCTTAAACTATTTCTGACAATCTTTTTGGGAAAAAGAAAACACTTCTCTGAAATTGAAATTACTCTGGAAGGGAAGTTTTTATATATTGTTTACATTGTAATGTTTCTGTAAATTATCTCCAATCTGAGTTCAAAAAGGGAAAAATGGAAGTATATAGTTTTTAATAACTGTTTTTAGCTTTCATGTCCTGATAATTGTACTTCGCTCTCTCTAAAATCCATTTCATATTGAACTGGGCATATTTTATTCATTTATTGGTTTAAATGGCAATGTTTTATTATCTCATGATGTTTTAAGTTTGTCCTTATTCCTCCCTTGGCCATTTCACAGATGAACACAGTTAATTTAACACCAGCTAATTCATAGCACTGTTATATATAAGAGTTCCTTTGGAGCTTTTCATTAACCTTCAATTTAAACTCTAATCTTTAATTTTATTTTATTTTATTTTTTTTTAAACATCTTTATTGGGGTATAATTGCTTTACAATGGTGTGTTAGTTTCTGCTTTATAACAAAGTGAATCAGTTATACATATACATATGTTCCCATATGTCTTCCCTCTTGCGTCTCCCTCCCTCCCACTCTCCCTATCCCACCCCTCCAGGCTGTCACAAAGCACCGAGCTAATATCCCTGTGCCTTGCGGCTGCTTCCCCCTAGCTATCTACCTTACTACGTTTGTTAGTGTGTATATGTCCATGACTCTCTCTCGCCCTGTCAAAGCTCACCCTTCCCCCTCCCCATATCCTCAAGTCCGTTCTCCAGTAGGTCTGCGTCTTTATTCCTGTCTTACCCCTAGGTTCTTCATGACATTTTTTTCCCCCTTAAATTCCATATATATGTGTTAGCATACGGTATTTGTCTTTTTCTTTCTGACTTACTTCACTCTGTATGACAGACTCTAGGTCTATCCATCTCATTACAAATAGCTCAATTTCATTTCTTTTTAAGGCTGAGTAATATTCCATTGTATATATGTGCCACATCTTCTTTATCCATTCATCCGATTATGGGCGCTTAGGTTGTTTCCATCTCTGGGCTATTGTAAATAGAGCTGCAATGAACATTTTGGTACATGACTCTTTTTGAATTTTGGTTTTCTCAGGGTATATGCCCAGTAGTGGGATTGCTGGGCCATATGGTAATTCTATTTGTAGTTTTTTAAGGAACCTCCATACTGTTCTCCATAGTGGCTGAACCAATTCACATTCCCACCAGCAGTGCAAGAGTGTTCCCTTTTCTCCGCACCCTCTCCAGCATTTCTGGTTTGTAGATTTTTTGATGATGGCCATTCTGACTGGTGTGAGATGATATCTCATTGTAGTTTTGATTTGCATTTCTCTAAGGATTAATGATGTTGAGCATTCTTTCATGTGTTTGTTGGCATTCTGTATATCTTCTTTGGAGAAATGTCTGTTTAGGTCTTCTGCCCATTTTTGGATTGGGTTGTTTGTTTTTTTGTTATTGAGCTGAATGAGCTGCTTGTAAATTTTGGAAATTAATCCTTTGTCATTTGCAAATATTTTCTCCCATTCTGAGGGTTGTCTTTTGGTCATGATTATGGTTTCCTTTGCTGTGCAAAAGCTTTGAAGTTTCATTAGGTCCCATTTGTTTATTTTTGTTTTTATTTCCATTACTCTAGGAGGTGGGTCAGAAAGGATCTTGCTGTGATTTATGTCATAGAGTGTTCTGCCTATGTTTTCCTCTAAGAGTTTGATAGTTTCTGGCCTTACATTTAGATCTTTAATCCATTTTGAGCTTATTTTTGTGTATGGTGTTAGGGAGTGATCTAATCTCATACTTTTACATGTACCTGTTCAGTTTTCCCAGCACCATTTATTGAAGAGGCTGTCCTTTCTCCACTGTACATTCCTGCCACCTTTATCAAAGATAAGGTGCCCATATGTGCGTGGGTTTATCTCTGGGCTTTCTATCATGTTCCATTGATCTATCTTTCTGTTTTTGTGCCAGTATCATACTGTCTTGATTACTGTAGCTTTGTAGTATAGTCTGAAGTCAGGGAGCCTGATTCCTCCAGCTCCTTTTTTCATTCTCAAGATTGCTTTGGCTATTCGGGGTCTTTTGTGTTTCCATACAAATTGCAAAATTTTTTGTTCTAGTTCTGTGAAAAATGCCAGTGGTAGTTTGATAGGGATTGCATTGAATCTGTAGATTGCTTTGGGTAGTAGAGTCATTTTCACAATGTTGATTCTTCCCATCCAAGAACATGGTATATCTCTCCATCTATTTGTATCATCTTTAATTTCTTTCATCAGTGTCTTATAATTTTCTGCATACAGGTCTTTCGTCTCCTTAGGTAGGTTTATTCCTAGATATTTTATTCTTTTTGTTGCAATGGTAAATGGGAGTGTTTTCTTGATTTCACTTTCAGATTTTTCATCATTAGTATATAGGAATGCCAGAGATTTCTGTGCATTAACTTTGTATCCTGCTACTTTACCAAATTCATTGATTAGCTCTAGTAGTTTTCTGGTAGCATCTTTAGGATTCTCTATGTATAGTATCATGTCATCTGCAAACAGTGACAGCTTTACTTCTTCTTTTCCGATTTGGATTCCTTTTATTTCCTGTTCTTCTCTGATTGCTGTGGCTAAAACTTCCAAAACTATGTTGAATAAGAGTGGTGAGAGTGGGCAACCTTGTCTTGTTCCTGATCTTAGTGGAAATGCTTTCAGTTTTTCACCATTGAGGATGATGTTTGCTGTGGGCTTGTCATATATGGCCTTTATTATGTTGAGGAAAGTTCCCTCTATGCCTACTTTCTGCAGGGTTTTTATCATAAATGGGTGTTGAATTTTGTCGAAAGCTTTCTCTGCCTCTATTGAGATGATCATATGGTTTTTCTCCTTCAATTTGTTAATATGGTTTATCACATTGATAGATTTGCGTATATTGAAGAATCCTTGCATTCCTGGAATAAACCCCACTTGATCATGGTGTATGATCCTTTTAATGTGCTGTTGGATTCTGTTTGCTAGTATTTTGTTGAGGATTTTTGCATCTATGTTCATCAGTGATATTGGTCTGTAGTTTTCTTTCTTTGTGACATCCTTGTCAGGTTTTGGTATCAGGGTGATGATGGCCTCGTAGAAGGAATTTGGGAGGGTTCCTCCCTCTGCTATATTTTGGAAGAGTTTGAGAAGGATAGGTGTTAGCTCTTCTCTAAACGTTTGATAGAATTCACCTGTGAAGCCATCTGGTCCTGGGCTTTTGTTTGTTGGAAGATTTTTAATCACAGTTTCAATTTCAGTGCTTGTGATTGGTCTGTTCCTATTTTCTATTTCTTCCTGATTCAGTCTTGGCAGGTTGTGCATTTCTAAGAATTTGTCCATTTCTTCCAGATTGTCCATTTTATTGGCATAGAGTTGCTTGTAGTAATCTCTCATGATTTTTTTTATTTCTGCAGTGTCAGTTGTTACTTCTCCTTTTTCATTTCTAATTCTATTGATTTGAGTCTTCTCCCTTTTTTTCTTGATGAGTCTGGCTAGTGGTTTATCTATTTTGTTTATCTTCTCAAAGAACCAGCTTTTAGTTTTATTGATCTTTGCTATTGTTTCCTTCATTTCTTTTTCATTTATTTCTGATCTGATTTTTATGATTTCTTTCCTTCTGCTAGCTTTGGGGTTTTTTTGTTCTTCTTTCTCTAATTGCTTGAGGTGCAAGGTTAGGTTGTTTATTCGAGATGTTTCCTGCTTCTTAAGGTGGGCTTGTATTGCTATAAACTTCCCCCTTAGAACTGCTTTCGCTGCATCCCATAGGTTTTGGGTCGTTGTGTCTCCATTGTCATTTGTTTCTAGGTATTTTTTTATTTCCTCTTTGATTTCTTCAGTGATCACTTCATTATTAAGTAGTGTATTGTTTAGTCTCCATGTGTTTGTATTTTTTACAGATCTTTTCCTGTAATTGATATCTAGTCTCATGGCGTTGTGGTCAGAAAAGATACTTGATACAATTTCAATTTTCTTAAATTTACCAAGACTTGATTTGTGACCCAAGATATGATCTATCCTGGAGAATGTTCCATGAGCACTTGAGAAAAATGTGTATTCTGTTGTTTTTGGATGGAGTGTCCTATAAATATCAGTTAAGTCCATCTTGTTTAATGTATCATTTAAAGCTTGTGTTTCCTTATTTATTTTCATTTTGGATGATCTGTCCATGGGTGAAAGTGGGGTGTTAAAGTCCCCTACTATGAATGTGTTACTGTCGATCTCCCCTTTTATGGCTGTTAGTATTTGCCTTATGTATTGAGGTGCTCCTATGTTGGGTGCATAAATATTTACAATTGTTATATCTTCTTCTTGGATCGATCCCTTGATCATTATGTAGTGTCCTTCTTTGTTTCTTGTAATAGTCCTTATTTTAAAGTCTATTTTGTCTGATATGAGAATTGTTACTCCAGCTTTCTTTTGGTTTCCATTTGCATGGAATATCTTTTTCCATCCCCTTATTTTCAGTCTGTATGTGTCTCTAGGTCTGAAGTGGGTCTCTTGTAGACAGCATATATAAGGGTCTTGTTTTTGTATCCATTCGGCCAATCTGTGTCTTTTGGTGAGAGCATTTAGTCCATTTACATTTAAGGTAATTATCGATATGTATGTTCCTATTCCCATTTTCTATATTGTTTTGGGTTCGTTATTATAGGTCTTTTCCTTCTCTTGTGTTCCTTGTCTAGAGAAGTTCCTTTAGCATTTGTTGTAAAGCTGGTTTGGTGGTGCTGAACTCTCTCAGCTTTTGCTTGTCTGTAAAGGTTTTAATTTCTCCATCAAATCTGAATGAGATCCTTGCTGGGTAGAGTAGTCTTGGTTGCAGGTTTTTCTCCTTCATCACTTTCAGTATGTCCTGCCACTCCCTTCTGGCTTGTAGGGTTTCTGCTGAGAGATCAGCTGTTAACCTTATGGGGATTCCCTTGTGTGTTATTTGTTGTTTTTCCCTTGCTGCTTTTAATATGCTTTCTTTGTATTTAATTTTTGACAGTTTGATTAGTATGTGTCTTGTCGTATTTCTCCTTGTATTTATCCTGTATGGGACTCTCTGTGCTTCCTGGACTTGATTAACTATTTCCTTTCCCATATTAGGGAAGTTTTCAACTATAATCTCTTCAAATATTTTCTCAGTCCCTTTCTTTTTCTCTTCTTCTTCTGGAACCCCTATAATTCGAATGTTGGTGCGTTTAATGTTGTCCCAGAGGTCTCTTAGACTGTCCTCAGTTCTTTTCATTCTTTTTTCTTTATTCTGCTCTGCAGTAGTTATTTCTACTATTTTATCTTCCAGGTCACTTATCCGTTCTTCTGCCTCAGTTATTCTGTTATTGATCCCATCTAGAGTACTTTTAATTTCATTTATTGCATTGTTCATCGTTGCTTGTTTCATCTTTATTTCTTCTAGGTCCTTGTTAACTGTTTCTTGCATTTTGTCCATTCTACCTCCAAGATTTCGGATCATCCTTACTATCATTATTCTGAATTCTTTTTCAGGTAGACTGCCTATTTCCTCTTCATTTGTTAGGTCTGGTGCATTTTTATCTTGCTCCTTCATCTGCTGTGTGTTTTTCTGTCTTCTCATTTTGCTTATCTTACTGTGTTTGGGGTCTCTTTTTTGCAGGCTGCAGGTTCTTAGTTCCCGTTGTTTTTGATGTCTGTCTCCAGTGGCTAAGGTTGTTTCAGTGGGTTGTGTAGGCTTCCTGGTGGAGGGGACTAGTGCCTGTGTTGTGGTGGATGAGGCTGGATCTTGTCTCTCTAGTGGGCAGGTTCACGTCTGGTGGTGTGTTTTGGGGTGTCTGTGGCCTTATTATGATTTTAGGCAGTCTCTCTGCTAATGGGTGGGGTTGTGTTCCTGTTTTGCTAGTTGTTTGGCATAGGTTGTCCAGCACTGTGGCTTGCTGGTCGTTGAGTGAAGCTGGGTGCTGGTGTTAAGATGGAGGTCTCTGGGAGATTTCCGCTGTTTAATATTATGTGGAGCTGGGAGGTCTCTTGTTGACCAGTGTCCTGAAGTTGGCTCTCCTACCTCAGAGGCAGAGCCCTGACTCCTGGCTGGAGCACCAAGAGCCTTTCGTCCACACGGCTCAGAATAAAAGGGAGAAAAAGTAGAGAGAATTAGTAGAAGTATGAGGAAAGAAAGAAGGAAAGGAGGAAAGGAAGGAAGGAAGAAAGAAGCAAAGAAGGAAAGAAAGGAGGGAGGGAGGGAGGGAGGAAGGAAGGAAGGAAGGAAGGAGGGAAAGAAGGAAAAAAGACAGAAAGAAAGAAGATAAGTAAAAATAAAATAAAGTATAATATAGTTATTGAATTAAAAAATATTTAGAAAAAAAAAAAAGGGACGGATAGAACCTTAGGACAAATGTTGGAAGCAAAGCTATACAGAGAAAATCTTACACAGAAGCATACACATACACCTTCACAAAAAGAGGTAAAGGGGGAAAAATCATAAATCTTGCTCTCAGAGACCACCTCCTCAATTTGGGGTGATTCGTTGTCTAAAGGAGGGAAGGAAGGAAGGAAAGAAAGAAAGAAAGAACGAAGGTAAAGTATAATAAAGTTATTACAATTACAATTAATTATTGAGAAAAAAAATTTTTTTAAAAAACCATGGACAGATAGAGCCCTAGGACAAATGGTGGAAGCAAGAGTATACAGGCAATGTCTCACACAGAAGCATACACGTACACATTCACAAAAAGAGGAAAAGGGAAAAAAATCATAGATCTCGCTCCTAAAGTCCACCTCTTCAATTTGGGATCATTCCTTGTCTATTCAGGTATTCCACAGATGCAGGGTATATCAAGTTGATTGTGGAGCTTTAATCCGCTGCTTCTGAGGCTGCTGGGAGAGATTTCCCTCTCTCTTCTTTGTTCTCACAGCTTACAGGAGCTCAGCTTTGGATTTGGCCCTGCCTCTGCGTGTAGGTCGCTGGAGGGCGTCTGTTTTTTGCTCAGACAGGACAGGGTTAAAGGAGCTGCTGATTCGGGGGCTCTGGCTCACTCAGGCCGGGGGTGGGGGGGGGGAAGGAGGGGCACTGCGTGCGGGGCGGGCCTGCGGCGTCAGAGGCGGCGTGACGTTGCGGCAGAGGCCGGCGTGACGTTGCTCCAGCCTGAGGCCCGCCGTGCGTTCTCCCGGGGAAGTTGTCCCTGGTTCCCGGGAACCTGGCAGTGGCGGGCTGCACAGGCTCCGCGGAAGAGGGGTGTGGAGAGTGACCTGTGCTCGCACACAGGCCCCTTGGTGGCGGCAGCAGCAGCCTTAGCGTCTCCCGCCCGTCTCTGGGGTTCGCGCTTTTAGCCGCGGCTCGCGCCCGTCTCTGGAGTTCCTTTAAGCAGCGCTCTTAAACCCCTCTCCTCGCGCACCAGGAAACAAAGAGGGAAGAAAAAGTCTCTTGCCTCTTCGGCAGGTGCAGGCTTTTCCCCGAACTCCCTCCCGGCTAGTCGTGGTGCACTAACCCCTTCAGGCTATGTTCAAGCCGCCAACACCAGTCCTCTCCCTGCGCTCCGTCCAAAACCGAAACCCGAGCCTCAGCTCGCAGCCCCGCCCGCCCCGGCGGGTGAGCCGACAAGCCTCTCGGGCTGGTGAGTGCCGGTCGGCACCGATCCTCTGTGCGGGAATCTCCCGCTTTGCCCTACGCACCCGTCGCTGTGCACTACTCCGAGGTCGCGAAGCTCCCCCCTCCGCCTCCCGCAGTCTCCGCCCGCGGAGGGTCTTCCTAGTGTGTGGAAACTTTTCCTCCTTCACAGCTCCCTCCCACTGGTGCAGGTTCCGTCCTTATTCTTTTGTCTCTGTTTTTTCTTTTTTTCTTTTGCCCTACCCAGGTACGTGGGGAGTTTCTTGCCTTTTGGGAGGTCTGAGGTCTTCTGCCAGCCTTCAGTAGGTGTTCTGCAGGAGTCGTTCCACGTGTAGATGTATTTCTGGTGTATCCGTGGGGAGGAAGGCAATCTCTGCGTCTTACTCTTCCGCCATCTTCAAGGTCCCCCCCAGAGATCTCTAATCTTTAATTTTAAATAAATTTAGCACTTCCCCAACTCACTGGAATGACAACTGATTTACTCAGTGGTCTATTGTATAAAAGAAAAGTTCTGAACTGAATGAGGCAAGAAAAAAATCAGAAAGAAAATAAACGTTGTAATTATGGCATGCTTCATCACAAAATGATGATTTTAAGACTGCATTAATCGTTATTCTGTGTTAAATAGGTTCTATTTAATTGTAAGGACTAGTCACCCTTAAGTAATGGGAATACTGGAATGGGAAATGGTGAATGTTTAAGATTTAGCTGAATTACTTCATATTGCTACCTCAGCATCCATTTTGTGTGGTCAGCAGCGGGGCCTTGAATATGCCCTAGGTAAAAGTCAACAGTGTCACAGCAAATGTAATTTCTTGATATGGTTGCCCCCAACTGGCCTTGTAATAAGCATTTCTCCCCTTCCCCTTGGGCCTTCCCCTTGTGCACTCCTTAGAAAAGACCCCTGTGAAGCTTACAAAAACCCAGCTCTTTTTCTTTTGAATTGGACAATCCAGGCTTAGGCTGGGAACCCCAAAGCACTTCACCCACAGATCACACTAAAGGCACATGCCCCATGTCCTCCAGGGCATTCTCTGCAGGCACCCTGACTTGACCTCCTCCTGTGTCCTGTCAAGGCATGCCTTATAACTTCCCCGGGACCTGGAGTAACTTCCCTATTTTAATTCGCCTGTGGTGTATTGTTGAACCTATTGGACACCCTGGGGCTCTGCTTAAGAAATGTTAATTGAACAAAGTCACAACAGTAAGTAAGACAGAAGCCATGTTCCAGGACTTGGGGGAATGGGAACATCTTGCATCACCACTCAGAATATCTAAATCACTCCAGAGATTCTAGAACAGCTCTGCCCCAATTAGCTTGTCATTTCTAAAAAACATGTTCTCCTACTCCATATCCTAGTGTCTCTGCTGTATCTGTGTCTTAGTATATCTTTTCCTCTGTACACTTTCACTTCTACTACCTAATTCCCCTGCATCTAACACTTCCTATTGCCTTTCCTCAATGTGGAGTTCATCTCCCTGAAAGAAAGAATCTTATTGAGTCAGAATGCCTTCCTTCATTATGATACACCCAATTGGGCATGGTTCTTCCATCAATCCACCTTATAGACCTTTAATTCAACCTTCAGTTGAGTGGATCTTAATCTCTCAGGAGTCAAAAGAAACTTAGAGGATGTTTCTCAAAATTTTAGTATCTTTGAATTATTAAATGGACATTTACACACACGTCCCCAACAACAATTTAAGGTAAAAATTTTATGAGAATTATAAAACATTTAAAAAATAAAAGCGTGCTCTTTACATATTAATAACATTTTAATAACAATATTGTTTCAGTAAGAGGGGAGGAAATATATTTTTAAACAAAATATTGAGAGATTGAACCATGGGTTGTTTCTTATCAAGGAAGTTTTGTTTCTTAATCTTTACTTCTACAAAATTAAAAATCAACATTCAAAATAGTATAATATTGGGAAAAGCAGCATGTCTTTTTTTTTCCAGACAGCTTTGCATTCTAAAATGAAATGTGTAAAATTGTCATTATATGCAGATGACATGATACTTTACATAGAAAACCCTAAAGACTCCACACAAAAACTACTAGAGCTGATAAACGAATTCAGCAAGGGGGGAGGACATGAGATTAACATACAGAAATCTGTTGTATTTCTTTACACTAACAGTGAAATATCAGAAATGGAATGTAAGCAAACAATCCCTTTTAAAATCACATCCAAAAAAATAGAATACATAGGAAAAACCTGACCAAGGAGGTAAGAGACTGATATGCTGAGAACCTTAAAACAATGATAAAGGAAATTGAAGATGATTTAAAGAAATGGAAAGATATCACATGCCCTTGGATTGGAAGAATTAATATTGTTAAATTGGCCAGACTACCCAAAGCAATCTACAGATTTAATGTGATCCCTATCAAAGTACCCCTGACATTTTTCAAGAACTGGAACAAATAATCATAAGACTGATATGGAACCATTAAAGACCCAGAATTGCAGAAGCAATCCTGAGGAAAAAGAACAAAGCTGGAGGCATAACCCTTCCAGACTTCAGACAATCCTACAAAGCTACCGGAATCAAGATAGTCTGGTATTGACACAAAAACAGATATATGGATCAGTGGAACAGACTAGAGAGCACAGAAATAAACCCACCTACCTATGGTCAATTAAACTTTGACAAAGGAGGCAAGAGTGTACAATGGGAAAAAAGCCAGTCTCTTCAGCAAATGGGGTTGGGAAGGTTCGACAGCTGCATGTAAATAAATGAAGTTAGAACACACCCCCACACAATACCCAAAAATAAACTCAAAATGGCTTAAAGACTTAAATATAAGACATGACCCCATAAAAATCCTAGGAGAGAACATAGGCAAAACAGTTTCTGCCATAAATAGTACAATGTTTTCTTAGGTCAGTCTCCCAAGGCAACAGAAATAAAAGCAAAAAGCAAAAAAAAAAACCCTAAATGGAACCTAATCAATCTTACAAGCTTTTGCACAGTAAAGGAAACCATAAACAAAACAATAAAGACAACCAACAAAATGGGAGAACATATTTGCAAATGATACAACCAGCAAGGGATTAATTTCCAAAAATATACAGATAGCTTATACAACTCAACAACAAAAAAACCCCCTAAATAACCCAATTGAAAAATGGGCAGAAGACCTAAATATACATCTCTCCAAAGAAGATACACAGATAGCTGACAGGCACACAAAAATATGTTCAACATCACTAATTATTAGAGAAATGCAAATCAAAACTACAATGAGGTACCACCTCACACCAGTCAGAATGGCCATCACTAAAATGTCTACAAATAACAAATGCTGGAGAGGGTGTGAATAAAAAGGAACCCTCCTACATTGTTGGTGGGAATGTAAATTTGTGCAGCCACTATGGAAAACAGTATGGAGGTTCCTTCAAAAGCTAAAAATAGAGTTGCCTTATGATACAGTAATCCCACTCCTGGGCATATACCCAGATAAAACTATAATTGGAAAAGATACATGCACAATTATGTTCAAAGCAGCACTATTTACAATAGCCAAGACATGAAAACAACCTAAAAGTCCATTGACAGATGAATGGTTAAAAAAGATGTGGTATATATATGCAATGGAATATTACTCAGCCATAAAAAATAATTAAATAATGCCATTTGCAGTAACATGAACAGACCTAGAGACTATCATACTAAGCAAAGCAAGTCAGAAAGAGAAAGACTTATACCATATGATATCACTTATATGTGGAATCTAAAATATGACACAAATGAACATATCTATGAAACAGAAAAAGACCCTCAGACATAGAGAACAGATTTGTGGTTGCCAAGGAGGAGGGGACTGGGAGAGGGAAGAATTGAGAGTTTGGGATAAGCAGATGCAAACTAGTGTATATACAATGGATAAACAACAAGGTCCTACTGTATAATGCAGGGATATATTCAACATTCTGTGATAAGCCAAAGTGTAAAGGAATATGAAAAAGAATATATATATGTATGTATATAACTGAATCACTTTGCTGTACAGCAGAAATTAACACATTGTAAATCAACTATGTTTCAATAAAATATAAAAAATAAAAATAAAATGAAATGAAATGTGGACTCAGAAAGTATGGAGAATCTTCTTACTGCTGACTATGTTCAGAATTCTGTAATATATTAAATAGATAAAAATATGATGTTCATATAACTGAATACTCCAACTTTGCAGGTGGAAGTAACTGGATTCTTTGGTTGCATTCAGTTCTGAAAAGTATTTTGTTATGCTCTGTTACAGCATTTTAATGTGATTTTATTTTAAGATATGTCCAATATTATATTATCAGTATCTATCTGTAGGCAGGCAGAAACTTCAAAATGTCATAAATTCTTTTATTTAAATTTAAATAAAAATTAAAACCTCTGATGGTCAAAATCATGGAGCTCAGTATAAGAATCACAGTATCTAAAAATATTTAGATAATGAATATGAAAACAGAGGAGATAAATATTAAGTTAATTCCTAATTTTGCATTTGTAATTTCATATTATTTTTCTTCAAGAGGGTACCCATAATTGTATAAGCTTCAGGTCCCACAATATCTGGATCTGCCATTGCATAAGATAGTGGAAATTCAGGCTCAGTGGCTATTTTATCACATTTGCTAACCAACAGTAAGAGATACTGTTGGTTAGATACAGACACAAATTATTCTCTGAATGAAGGAGCTATGTATAGGCACACATTCAGCTACAACCTCTTATTTCTGTAGGAAATCCAGTCTTGCTTCATGCAGAGCTCTTGTTTCTTTAGTTTTAACTATGGATCACAAAGTATTAATTCATCCCAAGCAAAATCTCTTCTCCTGCAGTGTAAGTTTTCATAATGAACAGAATAATAACCAAAATCTTTAAGTACTTCTTGTATAAGCACACTCTATGTATCCATATCTAATATATAACTTGAGTCCCATGGACTCTAAACTGAAATATATGCTAGCTTGCAGACATACTAGTTATTGCTATTCCTGTTTGTGACAGTGCAAAGGAATTTTGCTAGTAGATCATTTGGCTTTCTATCCAAATATTGATCATTTGGCTTTCTATCCAAATATAATATTGATCTTTTGGTTTTGTTTTTATATTTTAGACATATAGAATAGTATGACAAACACTTCCCATATTCCCAAATTCATATTTATGAACATGAAACATGTTAGCATTAACACTACAGAGAGAGTTAAAATAACAGACTATTTCCTGCAAACATGACTTCTCTGTGTAGTTCTTTGTGTACCTCTGTCTCCTTTGTTTCTCTGAAACACATCAGGTCCAGGAGGGCTTTTGCCATCTTCTGCTTAGCCAGTTCCTGCACTTATTACTATAGACTAGAAATACAGAGCCGTTTCACTTTGCTTCCTCCTGTATAGCCTGTGCCCTTACCTTTGATTTAAAGTGTGAAGATATATCTCTCCAGGTGTCGCCTTTCATATACAGGACCTACTTTCAATAAATATGTGGGCCTATTTCTGAGCTCTCTATTTTATTCTGTCAACCCATTTTTGGATTACAAGTACACCAGTTTAAGTTTTTCCCAAGTATTTTATAGTTTTATTGTTGTTGTAGATAACAATCTTTTAAAATAGTTTAATTTTTTCTGATATATAAGAAAATATTTTATATGAAGCATGTATCAAAAAATTTTGCTGTATTCTCTGAATTCTAATTATGTGTCATTTATCTTGGATTTTTATGTAGATATTCATATAGTTTGAAAATAATAACAATTTTAAATAAAATAAATTAAATTTTAAAAATAAAATAAATTTTATTTATTTTTCATATCTTTTTGCAATCTAGGACAAGTAATAGGAGCAATAGCAATAAGCATTCTTGTTTTGCTTCTGCCTGACTTTAATGAGCGCACTCAAAAAAAATTCATCATTACATGTGATATATACTGCTGGTTTTGTATAGACTACTCTGTATCAAATAGAAGACATTACTTTTTAGCCAGTGTGCCATTAGTTTTCCACATAAATTGTTGTTAGATTTTTATGAAATGCCTTATCTATATTAATTGAAATGTCAATATTTTTTCTCTTTTATGTGTTCAAATTAAACAAGCAGATTTTTCTGGCATTGAAATCCTTGCTTCACTGTTCCACAACTTCCATGTTATATTTTTGAATATAACAAATTTTACATTCTGTTAGAATTTTATTTCTATCTTATTTTTTAAATGCTCAAATTAATCAGTATTAAAGACAATGTTTTCCAGTGTTAATTTAAATTTAACTCTATATTGACTAATTTCTTCACTCACCTTGGTACTTTTGCATTCTTTTTTTGATTCAATTTTTATTTTCTTGAAGTATGCTTTTAATAAACTTTCCAGTCAGGATTGATCTGTGGTTAGTAAATTTTCTCACTCTTTGTCTTATTTTCACTGTTACTGATGAAAAAATATCAATAAACATATTGATATATTCCATCAATATAGAATCCTCAGTTGACTGTTATTTGTTGCTCAGCATTTGCAATATATTATTACATTATGCCCTTGTTACTATTGTTTCTAATAAGAACCCTGGTGTCAGTCTAACTGTTACTCCTTTCAGATAAGTATTTTTTTCTTTTTCTGGTGGCTTTTTTAGTGGTATTTTTTCCTTGAGATACTTCAAGTTCACTATAATGCATCAAGGTTTCTCTTTATTTTTATTCAAATAATGAATTCTTTTTTTTTGTATTGGAGTATAATTGTTTTATGATGTTGTGTTAGTTTCTTTTGTACAATGTAGTGAATCAGCTATATGTATACCTATATTCCCTTCCTCTTGAACCTCCCTCCCACCACCACCCCCCCATCTAACCCATCTATGTCTTCACAGAGCACTGTGCTGAGCTTCCGGTGCTTTACAGCTTGTTCCCACTAGCTATCTATTTTAAGCATGGTAGTGTATATATGTCCATCCTAATCTCCCACTTCATCCCACCCTTCCCTTCCCTCACTGTTTCCACATGTCTGTTCTCTACATCTACATCTATATGTCTGCACTGCAAATGTGATCATCTGTATCATTTTTCTATATTCCACATATATGCATTAATATATGATATTTGTTTTCTCTTTCTGGCTTACTTCACTCTGTATGATGGACTCTAGGTCCATCAACATCTCTTAAAATGACCCACTTTCGTTCCGTTTTATGGCTGAGTAATATTCCATTGTATATATTGCCACATCTTCTATATCCATTTATCTGTCGTTGGACATTTATGTTGTTTCCATGTCCTGGCTATCATAAATAGTGCTGCAATTAACATTGGGGTACATGTGTCCTTTTGAATTATGGTTTTCTCAAGATATATGCCCAGGAGTGGGATTACTGAGTTGTATGGTAGTTCTATTTTTAGTTTTTTAAGGAACCTCCATACTGTTCTTCACAGTGAATGTATCAATTTACATTCCCATCAACAGTGCAAAAGGGTTCCCTTTTCTCCACACCCTCTCCAAGCATTTATTTTTTGTACATTTTTTGATGATGGCCATTCTGACTGGTGTGAGGTGATACCTCATTGTAGTTTTGATTTGCATGTCTCTAATAATTAGTGCTGTTGAGCATCTTTTCATGTGTGTCTTGGCCATCTGCATGTCTTCTTTGGATAATGTCTATTTAGATCTTTTGCCCATTTTTTAATTGGGCTGTTTGTTTTTTTGGTATTGAGCTCTACAGGTTGTTTGTATATTTTGGAAATAAATCCTTTGTTCATTGCTTCATTTTCAAATATTTTCTCCCATTCTGAGAGCTGTCTTTTTGTCTTGTTTATGGTTTCCTTTGCTGTGCAAAAACTTTTAACTTTAATTAGGTCCCATTTGTTTATTTTTGTTTTTATTTTCATTACTCTATGAGCTGGGTCAAAAAAGACCTTGCTGTGGTCTATGTCAAAGAGTGTTTTTGCTATGTTTTCCTCTAAGAGTTGTATAATGTCCAGTCTTACATTAAGGTCTTTAATCCATTTGTAGTTTATTTTTGTGTATGGTGCTAGGTAGTGTTCTAATTTCATGCTTTTACATGTAGCTGTCCAGTTTTCCCAGCACCACTTATAAAGAGGCTGTCTTTTCTCCACTGTGTGTTCTTGCCTCCTTTGTCATAAAATAGGTTGCAATATGTGCATGGGTTTATCTCTGGGCTTTCTATCCTGTACCATTTACCTACATCTCTGTTTTTGTGCCAGTACCATACTGTCTTGATTACAGTAGGTTTGTAGTATAGTTTGAAGATGGAGAACCTGATTCCTCCAGTTCCATTTTTCTTTCTCAAGATTGCTTTGACTATTCGGGGTCTTTTGTGTTTCCATACAAATTGTAAAGTTTTTTGTTCTAATTCTGTGAAAAATGCCATTGGTATTTTGATAGGGATTGCATTGAATCTGTAGATTGCTTTGGGTAATATAGTCATTTTCACAATATTGATTCTCCCAATCCAAAAACATGATATATTTCCTCATCTTTGATTTCTTTCATCAGTATTTCATAGTTTTCTGAGAACAAGTCTTTTGCCTCCTTAGGTAGGTTTATCCCTAGGTATTTCATTCTTTTTGTTGTAATGGTAAATGGGGGTATTTCCTTAATTTCGCTCTCTGATTTTTCATTGTTGGTGTATAGGAATCCCAGAGATTTCTATACATTAATTTTGTATCCTGCAGCCTTACCAAATTCGTTGATTAGTTCTGGTAGTTTTCTCATGGCATCTTTAGGATTTTCTACATAGAGTATCATGTCACCTGCAAACAGTGACAGTTTAACTTCTTCTTTTCTAATTTTTATTCATTTTATTCCTTTTTCTTCTCTGATTGCCGTGGCTAGGACTTCCAAAGCTATGTTGAATAAGAGTGGTGAGAGTGGAGATCCTTGTCTTGTTCCTGATCTTAGTGGAAATGCTTTCAGATTTTCACCATGGAGTATGATATTTGTTGTGGGTTTGTCATATATGGCCTATATTATGTTGAGGTAGGTTCCCTCTATGCCCACCTTTTGGAGAGTTATTATCATAAATCAGTGTTGAATGTTAGCAAAAGCTTTTTCTGCATCTATTGAGATGATCATATGATTTTATTCCTTAATTTGTTAATATGGTGTATCACACTGATTTGCGTATATTGAAGAATCCTTGCCTTCCTGGGATAAATCCCTTTGATCATGGTGTATGATCCTTTTAATGTATTCTTGGATTCTGTGCTAGTAATTTGTTCAGGATTTTTGCATCTTTGTTTCAGTGATATTGGTCTTTAATTTTCTTTTTATGTGATATCTTTGGTTTTGGTATCAGGGTGATGGTGGCTTTCTAGAACGAATTTGTGAGTGTTCCTCCCTCTAATTTTTGGGAAGAGTTTGTAAAGGATAGGTGATAGCTCTTTTCTAAATGTTTGATAGAATTTGCCTGTGAAGCTATATGGTCCTAGACTTTTGTTTTTTGGAAGATTTTAAATTACAGTTTCAATTTCATTACTTGTGATAGTTCTGTTTATATTTTGAAGCTATATGGTCCTAGACTTTTGTTTGTTGGAAGATTTTAAATTACAGTTTCAATTTCATTACTTGTGATAGTTCTGTTTATATTCTGTTTATATTTTCTAATTCTTCCTGGTGCAGTCTTGGAAAATTGTACCTTTTCAAGAATTTGTCCATTTCTTCATGGTTGTCCATTTTATTGGCATATAGTTGTTTGTAGTAGTCTCTTATGGCTCTTTGTATTTCTGTGGTGTCAGTTGTAATCTCTCCTTTTTCATTTTGAATTTTATTGATTTTAGTCCTCTCCCTTTTTTTCTTGATGAGTCTGGCTAAAGTTTAGCAATTTTGTTTATCTTCCCAAAGAACCAGCTTTTAGTTTTATTGATCTTTGCTATTGTTTTCTTCATTTCTATTTAAGTTAATTTTGCTCTGATATTTATTGTTTCTTTCCTTCTACTGACTCTGGGTTTTCTTTGTTCTTCTTTCTCTAGTTGCTTTAGGTGTAAGTTTAGATTGTTTACTTGAAATTTTTCTTGAGGTGAGAGTTAATTGCTGTAAACTTCCCTCTTAGAACTGCTTTTGCTCTGTCCCATAGGTTTTGGGTCATTGTGTTTTCATCGTCATTTGTTTTTATGTATTTTTAAATTTCTTCTTTGATTTCTTCAGTAATCTCTTGGTTATTTAGTAGCGCACTGTTTAGCCTCCATGTATTCGTATTTTAAAAAAAATTTTCCTGTAATTGATTTCCAATCTCATATTGTTGTGGTCAGGAAAGATATGTCATAAGATTTCAATTTTCTTAAATTTTCCAAGTCTTGACCGAAGATGTGATCTATCCAGGAGAATGTTCCATATGCACTTGAGACGAAAGTGTATTCTGCCACTTTCAGGTGAAATGTCCTATAAATATCAATTAAATCTATCTGGTCTATTGTGTCATTTAAAGCTTGTGTTTCCTTATTTATTTTCTGTTTGGATGATCCGTCCATTGGTGTAATTGGGGGTGTTAAAGTCCCCTACTATTACTGTGTTACTGTTGATTTCCCCTTTTATGGTTATTAGCATTTGCCTTATGTATTGTGGTTCACCTATGTGGGTAAATAAATATTTATAATTGTTACATCTTCTTGGATTGATCCCTTGATCACTATGTAGTGTACTTCCTTATCTCTTGTAACAGTCTTTATTTTAACATCTATTTCATCTGATACAAGTATTGCTCCTCCAGCTATCTTTTGATTTCCTTTTGCATGGGATACCTTTTTCCATTCTTTCACTTTCGGTATGTAGCGGGTCTCTTGTAGACCCACTAGGTCTGAGTGGGTCTCTTGTAGAGAGCATATATATATGGGTATTGCTTTTGTATCCATTCAGCCAGTCAGTGTCTTTTGGTTGGAGCATTTATTCCATTTACATTCGTGGTTATTATTGACATGTATGTTCCTATTACTATTTTCTTGATTGTTTCAGATTTGTTTTTGTGGGTCTTTTCCTTCCCTTTTGTTTCCCACCTAGAGAATTTCCTTTAGCATTTGTTGTAATGCTGGCTTAGTGGTACTGAAATCTCTTAGCTTTTGCTTGTCTG
Organism: Monodon monoceros; assembly: GCF_005190385.1. NCBI lineage: Eukaryota > Metazoa > Chordata > Mammalia > Artiodactyla > Monodontidae > Monodon > Monodon monoceros. Next base: position 25,449,823 of record NW_021703784.1, read on the forward strand.
TAAAGGTTTTAATTTTTCCGTCAAATCTAAATGAGATCCTTGCTGGGTAGAGTAATCTTGGTTGTAGGTTTCTCTTTTTCATCACTTTAAGTATATCCTGCCACTCCCTTCTGGCCTGTAGTTTCTGCAAAAATCAGTTGATAATCTTATGGTGTCTCCCTTGTATGTTATTTGTTGCTTTTCCCTTGTTGCTTTTAATATTTTCTCTTTGAATTTAATTTTTGTTAGTTTGATTAATATGTGTCTTGGTGGTTTCTCCTAGTGTTTTTGCTGTATGGGACTCTTTGCACTTCCTGAACTTGGGTGACTATTTCCTTTCCCATGTTAGGGAAGTTTTCCAGCATAATCTCTTCAAATATTTTCTCAGACCCTTTCTTTTACTCGGACCCCTATAATTTGAATGTTGGTGTCTTTAGTGTTGTCCCAGATGTCTCTGAGATTGTCTTCAGTTCATTTCATTCTTTTTTCTTTATTCTGCCCTGCAGCAGTTATTTCCACCATTCTGTCTTCCAGCTCACTTATTCTTTCTTCTGCTTGTTATTCTGTTATTGATTTCTTCTAGTGTATTTTTCATTTCAGTTATTGTGCTGTTCATCTCTGTTTGTTTGTTCTTTAGTTCCTCTAGATCTTTGTTAAACATTTCTTATATTTTGTCAATCTGTGCCTCCATTCTACTTTACTATCATTACTCTGAATTCTCTTTCAGGTAGGTTGCCTATTTCCTCTTCATTTATTTGTTCTTGGAGTTTTTTATCTTGCTCCTTTATCTAAGAGAGATTTTTTTGTCATCTCATTTTTTTGTTTTTGATGGTTGGGATTGTGTTCCTATCTTAGTGGTTGTTTGGCCTGAGGCTTCCAACAGTGGAGTTTGTAAGCTGTTCTGTAGAGCTGGGTCTTAGTGCTGAGATGAAGAACACTGGGAGACGTCATTCTGATAAATATTCCCTGGGGTCTGAGGTTTTCTGTTAGTCCAGTGGTTCAGACTCAGAGCTCCCACCACAGGAGCTCTGGCCCAATGCCTGGCTCATGAACAAGGATCTTGCAAGCTACATGGGGCAGCCAAAAAAGTGAAAGGAAAATAAAAAAAGGAGCATAACAATAACAAAGAGTAAAAAATAAAATAAGAATAGAAAACTAACAGATACGTTAGAGAGAATAAAAAATTTAAAATATTAGTGAAACAACAACCACAAGATAAAACAGAACCACAATAGTAAAAAAGAGGGGGGGGGAGCCAGAAAAGGCCTTGGCTCTGGGGGACAGGGCTTAGGCAGGGCCAGGGTTTAGGCAGTGGTTGGGCCCTATGCTTAGGACCCACGGGGCCAGCAAGGGTCTTTGGGGGGCTGGGGTTTAGGGTTAACACAGCAGGAGGGACCCAGGAGTGCCTCTTGTCTTGGAGGGTGGAGGACAAGGTTGCATACCTCAACAGGCTCCCTGGACCTGAGTGGGCATGGGAAATGCTAAGCATGTTCCCCCTGATCTTCCTATCCCAGAGTGAACCTCCCCATTGGTCTCTCTTATTCTTCCCCAACCCTCCCTCCTGTGCCCCTAGGACCCACATGGCCATAGGGGGCCCTGGAAGGCACGGGACCAGACCCAGAAGCCCAACAAGCTTCTTGGGGCTGAGTGGGGGAAATGCCCATGACACTTAGCCTGATGATCTGGTCCTGGAGGGTCCTCCCCATCCACTTGCCCTCCTCTTACCCCTCCTCTCTCCCTCCTATGTCCTTAAAACCACCACAAAACTGGAGGGTGATCTGGAGAATGGAGGACCAGGCCTGGGAGCCCAGCAGGCTTCCTAGGGCTGAGTGGACAGGTGAAACACCCACCACACCCCCTCTGATACTCCAGTACTAGAGGGTCCATCCCACCATCTCCCTCTCCTCCTCTTCCCCTCTCCTTCCTTCTTCCAATACCCCTAGGACCCATGAGGCTGGAGGGGGCCCTGGAGAATGGAGGACTCAGCCCAGGTGCCAAGCAGGCTTCCTGGGACCTGAGTGGGTGGGGCAATTACTAGGCATGATTCCCCCATCTTCTGAGCCCCCAAGGGTCCCTCCAGGCATGGGAAACCCTCCCTACTCCTAGCCACAACTCAGTGGTGCAGGTCTTGTCTACCTTCCACTTCTCCTCCCCCCTTACTCCCCCCATGATATACCCAGTCACTCGGGGGTTCCTCCCAACTCCTTAGACATTGAGGTCCCCCACCAGCATCCAGCAGGCTCCCTAGTTGTGGGGAGATGTGAACTCTGCGTCCTCACTCACTGCTGTCTTTCAACAAGAAAATCATCTTCTATCTTGATGATTTTCTCTATTTGGTTTATATTTTCAATGTTATTGATTTCTATTTTTATCTCTATTATTTGATTCATTTTGCTTAATTTAGGTTTCATTTGATTTTCTCTATCTAGCTTCTTAATAAGGTGAAAGTTAAGATCATTCATCTGGGAAATCTTTTTCTTATCTAACAAAGTTGTTGATTTCTGTAAATTTCCCTCTACATACTATTTTAGCTGCAGCCCACACATATTGATACATTGTTTTAATTATCATTGAGTTCAATAAATTTTTATCACTTTTTAAATCTTGGATTATTTAGAAATTGTTTAGCTTTTATTGAGGTGTAATTGATATAAATTTATATTAGTCTCAGATATACAATATAATGAGTTGATATTTGTATCACTGCAAAATGATCACCACATTAAGTCTATGTAACCCCGTCATCAAACATAGGTACAATATTTTTACTCTTCCTGATGAGAACTTTCAAGATTCACTCCCTTAGCTATTTAAAATTATGTAACACAGTATTATTAATTATAGTCACCTTGCTGTAAATTACATTATGACTTACTCATCCCCAGATCCCCCGCCTCAGGCAAATACCAATATGTTTTCTATGTCCATGAGCTCAGGTTTTGTTTGTTGTTGTTGTTTACATTTTAAATACTGTGTTTTTTCCTGATACCTTTCTGATATTGGTTATTTATTTAATTTCTAATTTTGTCAGAGAACATACTTGAAGTGATTTGACTCCTTTAAAATTTATTCAGACTTGTTATATAGCTGCAAATATGGTCTATCTTTTGTTTTCATTTCCGTTTTGTACATAAGTTCATTTGTAGCCTTTTTTATTTTTATTTTTCTAACTCATTTTATATTGAGGTATAGCTGATTAATAATGTTGTGATAGTTTCAGGTGCATGGCAAAGGGACTCAGCCATACATGTACATATATCCATTCTCCCTCAAACTCCTCTCCCATTCAGGCTGCTACATAACATTGAGCAGAGTGCCCTGTGTTACACAGTAGGTTCTTGTTGATTATCCATTTTAAATATAGTAGTGTGTACATGTTGATCCCAAACTCCCTAACTATGCCTTCTCCCATGCCCCCCTCTCCCTCCCAGGGTAACAATAAGTTCATTCTCTAAGACTGTGAGTCTGTTTCTGTTTTGTAAATAAGTTCATTTGTATCATTTCTTTTAAGATTCACATATAAGGAATATCATACAATATTTCTATTTCTCTGTCTGACTTTCTTCACTGAGTATGACAATCTCTAGGTTCATCCATGTTGCTGCAAATGGCATTATTCCATTATTTTTAATGGCTGAGTAATATTCCATTATATATATGTACCACATCTTCTTTTTCTTTATTTTTTTAAATCTTTATTGGAGTATAATTTCTTTACAATGGTGTGTTAGTTTCTGCTTTATAACAGAGTGAATCAGTTATACATATACATGTGTTCCCATATCTCTTCCCTCTTGCATCTCCCTCCCACCCCTATAGGTGGTCACAAAGCACCAAGCTGATCTCCCTGTGCTATGTGGCTGCTTCCCACTAGTTATCTATTTTACGTATGGTAGTGTATATATGTCCATGCCACTCTCTTGCTTCCGCAGCTTACCCTTCCCCCTCCCCATAACTGCAAGTCCATTCTCTAGTAGGTCTGTGTCTTTATTCTTGTTTTACCCCTAGGTTCTTCATGACATTTTTTTCCCTTAAATTCCATATATATGTGTTAACATACTGTATTCGTCTTTCTCTTTCTCATTTACTTCACTCTGTATAACAGACTCTAGGTCCATCCACCTCATTACAAATAGCTCCATTTTGTTTCTTTTTATGGCTGAGTAATATTCCATTGTATACATGTGCCACATCTTCTTTATCCATTCATCCAATGATGGGCACTTAGGTTGTTTCCATGTCCTGGCTATTGTAAATAGAGCTACAATGAACATTTTGGTACATGACTCTTTTTGAATTATGGTTTTCTCAGGGTATATGCCCAGTAGTGGGATTGCTGGGTCATATGGTAGTTCTATTTTTAGTTTTTTAAGGAACCTCCATACTGTTCTCCATAGTGGCTGTACCAATTCACATTCCCACCAGCAGTGCAAGAGTGTTCCCTTTTCTCCACACCGTCTCCAGCATTTATTTTTTCTAGATTTTTTATGATGGCCATTCTGACTGGTGTGAGATGATATCTCATTGTAGTTTTGATTTGCATTTCTCTAATAATTAGTGATTTTGAGCATCTTTTCATGTGCCTCTTGGCCACCTGTATGTCTTCTTTGGAGAAATGTCTATTTAGGTCTTATGCCTATTTTTGAATTAGGTTGTTTGTTTTTTTGTTATTGAGCTGTATGAGCTGCTTAAAAATTTTGGAGATTAATCCTTTGTCAGTTGCTTCATTTGCAAATATTTTCTCCCATTCTGAGGGTTGTCTTTTGGTCTTCTTTATGGTCTCCTTTGCTGTGCAAAAGCTTTGAAGTTTCATTAAGTCCCATTTGTTTATTTTTGTTTTTATTTCCATTTCTCTAGGAGGTGGGTCAAAAAGGATCTTGCTGTGATTTATGTCATAGAGTGTTCTGCCTATGTTTTCCTCTAAGAGTTTGATAGTGTCTGGCCTTACATTTAGGTCTTTAATCCATTTTGAGCTCATTTTTGTGTACGGTGTCAGGGAGTGGTCTAATCTCATAATTTTACATGTACCTGTCCAGTTTTCCCAGCACCAGTTATGGAAGAGGCTGTCCTTTCTCCGCTGTACTTTCCTGCCACCTTTATCAAAGATAAGGTGACCATGGGCTCCCCTGGTGGCGCAGTTGTTGGGGGTCTGTCTGCCAATGCAGGGGATATGGGTTCATGCCCTGGTCCGGGAGGGTACTGCATGCCATGGGGCAGCTGGGCCCGTGGGCCATGGCTGCTGGACCTGCGTGTCTGGAGCCTGTGCTCTGCGGCAGGAGGGGCCACAGTGGTGGGAGGCTCGTGTACCACAGAAAAAAGAAAAACTAAAACATAAGGTGGCCATATGTGCTTGGGTTTATCTCTGGGCTTTCTATCCTGTTCCATTGATGTATATTTCTGTTTTTGTGCCAGTACCATACTGTCTTGATTACTGTAGCTTTGTAGTATAGTCTGAAGTCAGGGAGCCTGATTCCTCCACCTCTGTTTTTCATTCTCAAGATGGTTTTGGCTCTTCGGGTTCTTTTGTGTTTCCATACAAATTGTGAAAATTTTTGTTCTAGTTCTGTGAAAAATGCTGGTAGTAGTTTGATAGGGATTACATTGAATCTGTAGATTGCACTGGGTAGTAGAGTCATTTTCACAATGTTGATTCTTCCAATCCAAGAACATGGTATATCTCTCCATTATTTGTATCATCTTTAATTTCTTTCATCAGTGCCTTATACTTTTCTGCATACATGTCTTTTGTCTCCTTAGGTTTACTCCTAGATATTTTACTCTTTTTGTTGCAATGGTAAATGGGAGTGTTTTCTTGATTTCACTTTCAGATTTTTCATCGTTAATGTATAGGAATGCCAGAGATTTCTGTGCATAATTTTTTTATCCTGCGACTTTACCAAATTCATTAATTAGCTCTAGTAATTTTCTGGTAGCATCTTTAGGATTCTCTATGAATAGTATCATGTCATCTGCAAACAGTGACAGCTTTACTTCTTCTTTTCTGATTTGGAATCCTTTTATTTCCCTTTCTTCTCTGATTGCTGTGGCTAAAACTTCCAAAACTATGTTGAATAAGAGTGGTGAGAGTGGGCAACCTTGTCTTGTTCCTGATCTTAGTGGAAATGCTTTCAGTTTTTCACCATTGAGGATGATGTTTGCTGTGGGCTTGTCATATATGGCCTTTATTATGTTGAGGAAAGCTCCCTCTATGCCTACTTTCTCCAGGGATTTTATCATAAATGGGTGTTGAATTTTGTCGAAAGCTTTCTCTGCATCTATTGAGATGATCATATGGTTTTTCTCCTTCAATTTGTTAATATGGTTTATCACATTGATAGATTTGCGTATATTGAAGAATCCTTGCATTCCTGGAATAAACCCCACTTGATCAAGGTGTATGATCCTTTTACTGTGCTGTTGGATTCTGTTTGCTAGTATTTTGTTGAGGATTTTTGCATCTATGTTCATCAGTGATATTGGCCTGTAGTTTTCTTTCTTTGTGACATCCTTGTCAGGTTTTGGTATCAGGGTGATGTGGCCTTGTAGTATGAGTTTGGAAGTATTTCTTCCTCTGCCATATTTTGGAAGAGTTTGAGAAGAATAGGTGTTAGCTCTTCTCTATACGTTTGATAGAATTCACCTGTGAAGCCATCTGGTCCTGGGCTTTTGTTTGTTGGAAGATTTTTAATCACAGTTTCAATTTCAGTGCTTGTGATTGGTCTGTTCCTATTTTCTATTTCTTCCTGATTCAGTCTTGGCAGGTTGTGCATTTCTAAGAATTTGTTCATTTCTTCCAGATTGTCCATTTTATTGGCATAGAGTCGCTTGTAGTAATCTCTCATGATTTTTTTTATTTCTGCAGTGTCAGTTGTTACTTCTCCTTTTTCATTTCTAATTCTATTGATTTTGGTCTTTTCCCTTTTTTTCTTGATGAGTCTGGCTAGTGGTTTATCTATTTTGTTTATCTTCTCAAAGAACCAGCTTTTAGTTTTATTGATCTTTGCTATCGTTTCCTTCATTTCTTTTTCATTTATTTCTGATCTGTTTTTTATGATTTCTTTCCTTCTGCTAGCTTTGGGGTTTTTTTTTGTTCTTCTTTCTCTAATTGCTTGAGGTGCAAGGTTAGGTTGTTTATTCGAGATGTTTCCTGCTTCTTAAGGTGGGCTTGTATTGCTATAAACTTCTCCCTTAGAACTGCTTTTGCTGCATCCCATAGGTTTTGGGTCGTTGTGTCCCCATTGTCATTTGTTTCTAGGTATTTTTTTATTTCCTCTGTGATTTCTTCAGTGATCACTTCATTATTAAGTAGTGTATTGTTTAGCCTCCATGTGTTTGTATTTTTTACAGATCTTTTCCTGTAATTGATATCTAGTCTCATGGCATTGTTGTCAGAAAAGATACTTGATACAATTTCAATTTTCTTAAATTTACCAAGGCTTGATTTGTGACCCAAGATATGATCTATCCTGGAGAATGTTCCATGAGCACTTGAGAAAAATGTGTATTCTGTTGTTTTTGGATGGAGTGTCCTATAAATATCAATTAAGTCCATCTTGTTTAATGTATCAGTTAAAGCTTGTGTTTCCTTATTTATTTTCATTTTGGATGATCTGTCCATGGGTGAAAGTGGGGTGTTAAAGTCCCCTAATATGAATGTGTTACTGTCGATTTCCCCTTTTATGGCTGTTAGTATTTGCCTTATGTATTGAGGTGCTCCTACGTTGAGTGCATAAATATTTACAATTGTTATATTTTCTTCTTGGATCGATCCCTTGATCATTATGTAGTGTCCTTCTTTGTCTCTTCTAATAGTCTTTATTTTAAAGTCTATTTTGTCAGATATGAGAATTGTTACTCCAGCTTTCTTTTGGTTTGCACTTGCATGGAATATCTTTTTCCATTCCCTTACTTTCAGTCTGTATGTGTCTCTAGGTCTGATGTGGGTCTCTTGTAGACAGCATATATAAGGGTCTTGTTTTTGTATCCATTCAGCCAATCTGTGTCTTTTGGTGGGAGCATTTAGTCCATTTACATTTAAGGTAATTATCGATATGTATGTTCCTATTCCCATTTTCTAAATTGTTTTGGGTTCGTTATTATAGGTCTTCTCCTGCTCTTGTGTTTTTTGTCTAGAGAAGTTCCTTTAGCATTTGTTGTAAAGCTGGTTTGGTGTTGCTGAACTCTCTCAGCTTTTGCTTGTCTGTAAAGGTTTTAACTTCTCCATCAAATCTGAATGAGAGCCTTGCTGGGTAGAGTAGTCTTGGTTGCAGGTTTTTCTCCTTCATCACTTTCAGTATGTCCTGCCACTCCCTTCTCGCTTGCAGGGTTTCTGCTGAGAGATCAGCTGTTAACCTTATGTGGATTCCCTTGTGTGTTATATGCTGTTTTTCCCATGCTGCTTTTAATATGCTTTCTTTGTATTTAATTTTTGACAGTTTGATTAATATGTGTCTTGTCGTATTTCTCCTTGGATTTATCCTGTATGGGACTCTCTGTGCTTCCTGGACTTGATTAACTATTTCCTTTCCCATATTAGGGAAGTTTTCAACTATAATCTCTTCAAATATTTTTTCAGTCCCTTTCTTTATCTCTTCTTCTTCTGGAACCCCTATAATTCGAATGCTCGTGCATTTAATGTTGTCCCAGAGGTCTCTTAGACTGTCCTCAGTTCTTTTCATTCTTTTTTCTTTATTCTGCTCTGCAGTAGTTATTTCCACTATTTTATCTTCCAGGTCACTTATCCGTTCTTCTGCCTCAGTTATTCTGCTATTGATCCCATCTAGAGTACTTTTAATTTCATTTATTGCGTTGTTCATCATTGCTTGTTTCATCTTTATTTCTTCTAGGTCCTTGTTAACTGTTTCTTGCATTTTGTCCATTCTACTTCCAAGATTTCGGATCATCCTTACTATCATTATTCTGAATTCTTTTTCAGGTAGACTGCCTATTTCCTCTTCATTTGTTAGGTCTGGTGCATTTTTATCTTGCTCCTTCATCTGCTGTGTGTTTTTCTGTCTTCCCATTTTGCTTATCTTACTGTGTTTGGGGTCTCTTTTTTGCAGGCTGCAGGTTCTTAGTTCCCGCTGTTTTTGATGTCTGTCTCCAGTGGCTAATGTTGGTTCGGTGGGTTGTGTAGGCTTCCTGGTGGAGGGGACTAGTGCCTGTGTTGTGGTGGATGAGGCTGGATCTTGTCTCTCTAGTGGGCAGGTTCACGTCTGGTGGTGTGTTTTGGGGTATCTGTGACCTTATTATGATTTTAGGCAGCCTCTCTGCTAATGGGTGGGGTTGTGTTCCTGTTTTGCTAGTTGTTTGGCATAGGTTGTCCAGCACTGTAGCTTGCTGGTCGTTAAGTGAAGCTGGGTGCTGGTGTTAAGATGGAGGTCTCTGGGAGATTTTCGTCATTTGATATTATGTGGAGCTGGGAGATCTCTTGTTCACCAGTGTCCTGAAGTTGGCTCTCCCACCTCAGAGGCAGAGCCCTGACTCCTGGCTGGAGCACCAAGAGCCTTTCATCCACACGGCTCAGAATAAAAGGGAGAAAATGTTGAGAGAATTAGTAGAAGTATGAAGAAAGAAAGAAGAAAGAAAGAAAGGAGGAAGGAAGGAAGGAAGGAAGAAAGGAAGGAAGAAAGAAAGGAAGAAAGAAGCAAAGAAGGAAAGAAGACAAGAAGGCAAAAAGGAAAGAAAGGAGGGAGAGACGGAGGGAGGAAAGAAGGAGGGAAGGAAGGAAAAAAGACAGAAAGAAAGAAGATACAGTAAAATAAAATAAAGTATAATAAAGTTATTGAATTAAAAAATAATTATTTAGAAAAAAAAGGGACGGATAGAACCTTAGGACAAATGTTGGAAGCAAAGCTATACAGACAAAATCTTACACAGAAGCATACACATACACCCTCACAAAAAGAGGTAAAGGGGAAAAAATCATAAATCTTGCTGTCAGAGAACACCTCCTCAATTTGGGATGATTCATTGTCTAAAGGAGGGAAGGAAGGAAAGAAAGAAAGAAAGAAAGAAAGAAAGAAAGAAAGAAAGAAAGAAAGAAAGAAAGAAAGGAAGGAAGAAAGAAAGAAGGAAAGAAAGAAAGAAAGAGAGAAAGAAAGAAAGAAAGAAGGAAAGAAAGAAGGTAAAGTATAATAAATTTATTAAAATTAATTATTAAGAAAAAAAATTTTTAAAAAAACCATGGATGGATAGAACCCTAGGAAAAATGGTGGAATCTAAGCTATACATATAAGATCTCACACAGAAGCATACACATACACATTCACAAAAAGAGGAAAAGGGAAAAAAATCATAGATCTCGCTCCTAAAGTCCACCTCTTTAATTTGGGATCATTCTTTGTCTATTCATATATTCCACAGATGTAGGGTACATCAGGTTGATTGTGGAGCTTTAATCCGCTGTTTCTGAGGCTGCTGGGAGAGATTTCCCTTTCTCTTCTTTGTTCTCACAGCTCACAGGGGCTCAGCTTTTGATTTGGCCCCGCCTCTGCGTGTAGGTCGCTGGAGGGCATCTGTTTTTTGCTCAGACAGGACGGAGTTAAAGGAGCCGCTGATTCGGGGGCTCCGGCTCACTCAGGCCGGGGGTGGGGGGGGGGAGGGAGGGGCACTGCGTGCGGGGCGGGCCTGCGGCGGCAGAGGCCAGCGTGACGTTGCTCCAGCCTGAGGCCCGCCGTGCGTTCTCCCGGGGAAGTTGTCCCTGGATCCCGGGAACCTGGCAGTGGCGGGCTGCACAGGCTCCCCGGAAGAGGGGTATGGAGAGTGACCTGTGCTCACACACAGGCCCCTTGGTGGCGGCAGTAGCAGCCTTAGCATCTCCCGCCCGTCCCTGGGGTCCGTGCTTTTAGCCGCAGCTCGCGCCCGTCTCTGGAGTCCGCGCTTTTAGCCACGGCTTGCGCCCGTCTCTGGAGTTCCTTTAAGCAGCGCTCTTAAACCCCTCTCCTCGCGCACCAGGAAACAAAGAGGGAAGAAAAAGTCTCTTGCCTCTTCGGCAGGTGCAGACTTTTTCCCGGACTCCCTCCCGGCTAGCCGTGGTGCACTAATCCCTTCAGGCTATGTTCAAGCTGCCAACCCCAGTCCTCTCCCTGCGCTCTGACCGAAACCCGAGCCTCAGCTCGCAGCCCCGCCCGCCCCGGCGGTGAGCAGACAAGCCTCTCAGGCTGGTGAGTGCCGGTCGCACCGATCCTCTGTGCGGGAATCTCCCTGCTTTGCCCTCCGCACCCCTGTTGCTGTGCACTCCTCCGCAGCTCCGAAGCTCCCCCCCTCTGCCTCCCGCAGTCTCTGCCCACGAAGGGGCTTCCTAGTGTGTGGAAACTTTTCCTCCTTCACAGCTCCCTCCCACTGGTGCATGTGCCGTCCCTATTCTTTTGTCTCTGTTTTTTCCTTTTTTTTTTTGCCCTACCCAGGTACATGGGGGAGTTTCTTGCCTTTTGGGAGGTCTGAGGTCTTCTGCCAGCCTTCAGTAGGTGTTCTGTAGGAGTTGTTCCACGTGTAGATGTATTTCTGGTGTATCTGTGGGGAGGAAGGTGATCTCTGCGTCTTTCTCTTCCGCCATCTTCCCCATATTGTTTAATGTATCATTTAAAGCTTGTGTTTCCTTTTTTATTTTCATTTTGGATGATCTGTCTGTTGGTGAAAGTGGGATGTTAAAGTCCCCTACTCTGAGTGTGTTACTGTCGATTTCCCCTTTTATGGCTGTTAGTATTTGCCTTATGTATTGAGGTGCTCCTATGTTGGGTGCATAAATAATTACAATTGCTATATCTTCTTCTTGGATCAATCCCTTGATCATTATGTAGTGTCCTTCTTTGTCTCTTCTAATAGCCTTTACTTTAAAGTCTATTTTGTCTGATATGAGAATTGCTACTCCAGCTTTCTTTTGATTTCCATTTGCATGGAATATATTTTTCCATCCCCTCACTTTTAGTCTGTATGTATTTCTAGGTATGAAGTGGGTCTCTTGTAGACAGCATATATATGGGTCTTGTTTTTGTATCCATTCAGCCAGTCTTTGTCTTTTGGTGGGAGCCTTTAATCCATTTACATTAAAGGTAATTATCGATATGTATGTTCCTATTTCAATTTTCTTAATTGTTTTGGGTTCTTTATTATAGGTCTTTTCCTTCTCTTGTGTTTCTTTCCTAGAGAAGTTCCTTTAGCATTTGTTGTAAAGCTGGTTTGGTGGTGCTGAGCTCTGTCAGCTTTTGCTTGTCTGTAAAGGTTTTAATTTCTCCATCAAATCTGAATGAGATCCTTGCTGTGTAGAGTGATCTTGGTTGTAGGTTTTTCTCCTTCATCACTTTAGATATGTCCTGCCACTTCCTTCTGGCTTGCAGAGTTTCTGCTGAAAGATCAGCTGTTAACCTTATGGGGATTCCCTTGTGGGTTATTTGTTATTTTCCCCTTGCTGCTTTTAATATGTTTTCTTTGTATTTAATTTTTGATAGTTTGAGTAATATGTGTCTTGGCATATTTCTCCTTGGATTTATCCTATATGGGACTCTCTGTGCTTCCTGGACTTGATTAATTATTTCCTTTCTCATATTAGGGAAATTTCCAACTATAATCTCTTCAAATATTTTCTCAGTCCCTTTCTTTTTCTTTTCTTCTTCTGGGACCCCTATACTTTGAATGTTAGTGCATTTAATGTTATCCCAGAAGTCTCTGAGACTGTCCTCAGTTCTTTTCATTCTTTTTCTTTATTCTGCTCTGCAGTAGTTATTTCCACTATTTTATCTTCCAGGTCACTTATCTGTTCTTCTGCCTCAGTTATTCTGCTCTTGATCCCTTCTAGAGTATTTTTAATTTCATTTATTGTGTTGCTCATCATTGCTAGTTTCCTCTTTTGTTCTTCTAGGTCCTTGTTAAATATTTCTTGCATTTTCTCTATTCTATTTCCAAGATTTTGGGTCATCTTAACTATCATTATTCTGAATTCTTTTTCAGGTAAACTGGCTATTTCATCTTCATTTGTTGGGTCTGGTGGGTTTTTACCTTGCTCCTTCATCTGCTGTGTGTTTTTCTGTCTTCTCATTTTTCTTATCTTACTGTCTTTGGTGTCTCCTTTTTGCAGGCTGCCAGTTCATAGTTCCCATTGTTTTTGGTGTCTGTCCCTACTGGCTAAAGTTGGTTCAGTGGGTTATTTAGGTTTCCTGGTGGAGAGGACTAGTGCCTGTGTTGGTGGATGAGATTGGATCTTGTCTTTCTGGTGTGCTGGTCCACATCTGGTGGTGTGTTTTAGGGTGTCTGTGGCCTTATTATTATTTTAGGCAGCCACTCTGATAATGGGTAGTGTTGTGTTCCTTTCTTGTTAGTTGTTTAGCATAGGATGTCTAGCACTGTAGCTTGCTGGTCGTTGAGTGAAGCTGGGTGTTGTTGTTGAGATGGAGATCTCTGGGAGATTTTTGCCATTTGATATTATGTGGAGCTGGGAGGTCTCTTGTGGACCAGTGTCTTAAAGTTGGCTCTCACACCTCAGAGGCACAGCATTGACTCCTGGCTTGAACCCCAAGAGCCTTTCATCCACACTGCTCAGATTAAAAGGGAGAAAAAGTAGAAAGAAATAAAGAAAGAGAATAAAATAAAATAATTAAAATAAAAAAGAATTATTAAGAAAAAAAATTATTTTTATAAGAAAAAAGAAAACGGACAGACAGAACCCTAGGATAAATGGTGAAAGCAAAGCTTTACAGACAAAATCTCACACAGAAGCATACACATACACACTCACAAAAAGAGGAAAAGGGGAAAAAATAATATATCTTGCTCTCAAAGTCCAGCTCCTCAATTTGGTACTATTCGTTGTCTATTCAGTTATTCCACAGATGCAGGCTACATCAAGTTGATTGTGGAGATTTAATCCACTGTTCCTGAGGCTGCTGGGAGAGATTTCCCTTTCTCTTCTTTGTTCGCACAGCTCCCGGGTTTCAGCTTTTGATTTGGCCCCGCCTCTGTGTGTAGGTTGCCTGAGGGCCTCTGCTCTTAGCTCAGACAGGACGGGGTTAAAGAAGCAGCTGATTCGGGGGCTCCGTTTCACTCAGGCCGGGGCAGGGAGGGGTACAGATGCAGTGCCAGCCTGCGGCAGCAGAGGCCAATGTGATGTTTCAGCAGCCTGAGGCATGCTATGTATTCTTCCGGGGAAGTTGTCTGTGGATCATGGGACCCTGGCAGTGGCAGGCTGCACAGGCTCCCGGGAGTGGAGCTGTGGAGAGTGATCTGTGCTCACAACAGGCTTCTTGGTGGTGGCAGCAGCAGCCTCATCATCTCAAGCCCATCTCTGGGATCTGCGCTGTTAACCACAGCTTGCGCCCGTCTCTGGAGCTCCTTTAAGCAGCACTCTCCTCACACACCAGGAATCAAAGAGGGAAGAAAAAGTCTCTTGCCTCTTCGGCAGGTCCAGACATTTTCCCGGACTCCCTCCTGCCTAGCCGTGGTGCACTAACCCCTTCAGGCTGTGTTCACGCCACCTACCCCAGTCCTCTCCCTGGGAACAGACCGAAGCCAGAGCCTCAGCTCCCAGACCCTGCCCGCCCCAGAGGGTGAGCAGACAAGCCTCTCGGGCTGGTTAGTGCTGGTCGGCACCAATCCTCTGTGTGGGAATCTCTCTGCTTTGCCCTCCACACCCCTGTTGATGCGCTCTCTTCCGTGGCTCCGAAGCTTTCCCCCTCCGCCACCCGCAGTCTCCGCCCACGAAGGGGCTTCTAGTGTGTGGAAACATTTCCTCCTTCACGGCTCCCTCCCACTGGTGCAGGTCCCGTCCCTATTCTTTTGTCTCTGTTGTTTCTTTTCTCTTTTGCCCTACCCAGGTACGTGGGGGAGTTTCTTGCCTTTTGGGAGGTATGAGGTCTTCTGCCAGCGTTCAGTGGGTGTTCTATAGGAGGAGTTCCACGTATAGATGTATTTCTGCTGTTTCTGTGGGGAGGAAGATGATCTCCGTGTCTTACTGTTCCGCCATCTTCCTCAACTCCTCCAAGGCTTGTCTTTTAATATAGGGTGCTTTGTCCCATTGTGGCCAAGCACTTTTGAAGGTTTCATGGCTTTGTTAGATAGCAGGTTGCCACATATAATACAAAGCGGGCTTAGAGAATGTGAATCACCTGTTGCAATGAACCCATAATTTAAGTAGTACTCTTCATATTTTCTTTTAAATCCAGCTTCTTTTTTTGCCAGTGTTAGAGTCTTCTGCTGCCTCATCATTTGGTTTCTTCCCCTTCTCAAAGAAGTTCTCCAGAGACGCTTGTTTTTTTTACTCATTTTGGCCAGGGTTAGCTTGTGGGCTTATCAAAATTGTGACTGAGACAAGTGCAGGAAGGAGGTGCGGATGGAAGTGGTAAATAAAATAATCGGCGGGCCACACGTGGACTAAATAAGTGTCGGATTCTGACTTAAAGTCTGCCACCAGATGCAGCTGTACAATTGAAGTATATCAACTCACTTGCCACTATAAAGCCTGCCACAAGATTCAGCTTAATTTTCACTTGCCACTCACTAATAGGGTATTAATATGAGCCTGAAAGGAACTGATTTATTATGATCTCTGTGCAGTCAAACCTCTCTGCTAATGATAATCTGTATTTGCAGCCACTCCCCAGTGCTAACATCATTGCCTTAGCTCCACCTCAGATCATCAGGCATTATATTCTCATAAGGAGTGCGTTACCTAGATCCCTCACATGTGCAGTTCACAGTAGGGTTAGCTCACCTATGAGAATCTAATGCTGCCGCTGATCTGACAGGAGGTGGAGCTCAGGTGGTAATGTGAGCTATGGGGAGCGGTTGTAAATACAGATGAAGTTTCCCTTGCTTGACCACTGCTCACCTCCTGCTGTGTGTCCTAGTTCCTAACAGGCCACGGACCAGTACCAGTCTGTGGCCTGGGGATTGGGGACCCCTGTTTTAAATCATTGTAATGGGGGTGTGGAAAAGGAGAGTTATAGCATAATGGATATAGATTTTCAGTTCTACAAGATGAAAAGTTCTAGAGATCTGTTTCACAATAATGGGAATATACTCAATATTATAATCTGTACTGTTGAAAGGGGTAAAGATGGTAAATTTCATGTTACATGTTTTTTACCACAATAAAAATGGTAGTAGCCTAAAACACTAAAATGTGTTTTAATACTTTATAGTGTTACAGGCTGAATTTATCTGAGGAAGAAAGATATATTGTTGGAAAAAACATTCTGAAAAGCACTTGGGAGGGAAGCTGAACCTCCAGGACCTTAGTGTTGCCTTGGCACCAATGCTTCCCAAAATGAGGAAAATTAATTTGTATAACAGAATGAAAAGGAGTTGGAGCTCCTGGAAGAAATCCAGGACAGAGAGATAAAAAAAACCGTACAGTGGTTGATTAAGGCATGATCTGACCCTTCCCCATAACCATATGAATTGCTGATGCTAGTGAATTCTTTGGGGTGAAATTCACAAAGACATTTCATTTTACATCTGAGTGATTACTACTGCTTGGAGGAGCACTTAGAAGAGCCATTGGGAAGCGAGGTTGAAAAGGTCTCAACTGATATCTAGATTTAAATGGCTTATAAGGCACTTTCTTATTCATAATCTAATTAGAATGCACAGTAATTTATAAGAATGGTATTAGCATTACTTCCATTTTACAGGCAAGGAAACTAAGGCTCAGAGATTCTAGGCATGTTGTACAAAGTCAGTCAATCAATAAGGGAGGAGCACAGTTCTCTGATTGAAGATTCTATGCTCTTCTCACATACATTTCCACATTTTCCTCCACGAACACCATGCAAGTCCACAAACATACTCTCTTCAAAACATGCACCTGCCTCCTTAGTGCCAGCTCAAGCCACACATCTACACCTAATATCCAGTGTACAAAATTTGGGGATTAACACATGTATTATCAGAGACTGAGCTCTTTGGGTGCAGGAACCATTATTTTATTCATCTTTAAATCCACAGTGCTAGGCTCTTGGTAGATTTTTTAATATGTTTGTTGAATATATGCCATTATGGTTTTATGCATTTATATGACTTCCCATACCAACCTTGTAGGACATGAAATCATTCATTTCTTGATCTCATTGAATGAATCCCAATTTATTGAATTGTCTTAAATTGCTTGCTAGTGTTTTACAGCCTGGAGCTTTATTTCATAAATTATATTTTCCCTTAAAAATATTGTCTCCTGGGACTTCCGTTGTGACACAGTGGTGAAGACTCCAGGCTCCCAATGCAGGGGACCTCGGTTCGATCCCTGCTCAGGGAACTAGATCCCACATGCATACCACAACTAAGGAGCCCACCTGCCACAACCAAGTAAATAAATAAATATTAAAAAAAATATTGTCTCCCTCAAATTTCTACAATAGTGACACCAAGGAGAGCCAATTGATATGAAGTAAAATCCTTAGCAATAGACCACTAAAGAGCTGAGATTCTTCAGTCACCTTCCTTATTATTTCTGTCAGCTTAAACTTAAAATTCTTGAAATGCATGATGTTATTTAAAAGGAAAAAATTCATTCAAATATTCATTTTATTCATTTTTTTCACATAATCATTCAAATGAAAGACTTTCAAAACTGTGTCTCCTTTGAAAACTTTTACATTGGTAATTCACTGCCTCCAAACAATTCAAAGCACTCAGCTTCTGACATGTGTGTGGTTGCATTTGTATTCTCTTACTGGGATATGAGAGAGGTAACTTTTTTCTCCATTATGGCAATTGTCAGAAATAGTCACAAGAATCTAGGCAAGGCAAAGTAGAAGAGGTGACCACTTGTCTCCTTGAAACAGAATGGCAGAGTGGAAAGAATAAAGTTCTTGAGTTTGTACCTATGATCTTGGACCAATAACGTCACCTCTCTCAGCCCCACTTACTTCACAGTAAAAAATAAAGAGTAAGATTGTATTTTGAAGTCATCTAAGGTCCTGAAGAGGTGCCTCAAGGGATGAAGAAAGTAAACTAATCCAGAGATAATGTCATCCCTCCATCCAGCTCCAACCAGAAAAACTTCACCTTGGCTTATTTTATTATTGATTGGACTTATGGGAAAGTTTTAATGTGACAAAAAAAGGACATGACTAAAAATATTTGAAAAATATTTAAAAACCACTGATCTACTATCACTTTATAATTCAACATTCCTTGCCTCTGTAACCTGTCAGCCTCAGGTTTTTTCAACAACACGATAGAATGTCTACATCATAGGGTGATTCTCTGGGCTAATAATAATATTTAACATATATTGAGGGCTCAAAATAGGCCAGGTACTCTAAGTATTCTACATGTATAATCTAATTTAATCCTTACAACAACCAAATAAGGTTATTATTAGCTCCAATTTACATATAAAATAATAACTGAAACATAAAGAAACTTGTCCAAAGCCACACAGCTGGTAGGCAAATGAGCTAGTTTTTTTATTGAAGTACAGTTGATTTACAATGTTGTGTTAGTTTCTGCTGTACAGTAAAGCAAATCAGTTATTTGTATATATATATTCCTTTTCATATTATTTTCTATTATGTTTTATTACAAGATATTGAATATAGTTCCCTGTGTTATACAGTAGGACCTTATTTTAAATCTATTTTATACATAGTAGATTGTATTTGCTAATCCCGAACTCCTAATTTATCCCGCCCCCACCTTCTTTCCCCTTTGGTAACCATAAGTTTATTTTCTATGTCTGTGAGTCTGTTTCTGTTTTGTAAATAAGTTCATTTTTGTCATATAAGTGATATATATGTCTTTCTCTTTATGACATACTTCACTTAGTATGATGATCTCTAGATCCATCCATGTTGCTGCAAATTGCATTATTTCATTCCTTTTATGGCTGAGTAGTATTCCATTGTGTGTGTGTGTGTGTGTGTGTGTGTGTGTGTGTGTATGTTCCATAAATGGAATGAATGTGTATATATATATATATATATATATATGTATATATATTACATTTTCTTTATCCATTCATCTGTCGATAGACATTTAGGTTGCTTCCATGTCTTGGTTATTGTAAATAGTGCTGCTATGAACATTGAGGTGCATGTATCTTTTTGAATTATAGTTTTCAAGGAGCTAGTTTTAAACTCAGAACCTCTAACTCCAGAGTACATGAACGTGACCACTGCACCATGAGATAATACACAGGCAAGCATCAAACACACTGCTGAGAGCTAAGTAGGTACTCACTGATGACTAATTCCTTTCTCTTTGAGACTAATTCCACTCTCTTTTCTGTGTGGGTGCAGATGTTGAGTAATAAATAACAACACAGTATACTAGAAGCCACAAATAAGAGCTTAAGCACACATACTATAACAGAAAAGAAGAAAACAAATTATCAATCTGTGGCAGATATTAATTAAGAAGTGGATTTCTAGCTGGACCTTGCAGAGAGGGTAGTGTGAAAAGACAGAGGAAGCAGGTCAGCATTTCAAAAAAGCAGAAAAACATGAAGCAAAGCAAAGGCATAAAGCTGTAGAAAAATGTGGAGATGGGGGAAGGGAAGAAAGTTGGATATGATTGCTCTTTTGCATCTTTACAGACATACCCTCCTTTAGGCAAATTTAACATATAAAGAAAGACCTGGATTTTCAGGGAAAACAATTAGCAATCATCATAAGGTTTTAAAAGTATTCTGCTTCTCAGAAGAATAAAATAAAGAAGTTATCTTGAAATAATGAGCTTCCTTTCAGAATTTAAGTATTTGATTTTCATAAAACAAATTAACTTACATGCTATTTTAAAATATATGTTCATTCCTAAATCATTGGGATACATGTTTGTTTTAGGAGCAGAAACTTTTCCTTCAAACCAAATATTTTATAGCATCTTAATATATAAAACAGACAAAAAATGAAAGCTGTTCTGGCTGAAGCCAAAATGTTAAATGTCTTGCCTCCTGAGTAACCCTATGGAGCCTAGATCAGCAAAAAGGAGCCCTTCAAGAATGAGTAGCACCTCTCCAAGCCCAAGTGATTGTGCAATTCTCTGTGTATTCAAAAAAATATAACTGACCAGACTGTCTGGCTATTGTTGGTTGTATAATGTTACCACTGGCCAGGGTTTGAATTCAAACAGCAATAACAGGTGGCAGAAGTGTAGCTGATGGCTCCTGCCAACGTGAAACCAGGTAAAGTTAACATAAGCCGATGTAGTATGTTGTTTTGTTAAGTGGTATTTTACTTGCCTTTTCTATTTCTATTTCTCTATGTGTGATATATTACTTTTTCATACCATTTCTTACAAGTTAAAAAAAATGTTATCCAGGGAGAGTTGGGAGAATGCCAGGTTTCTTCTTGAATACGGGACAAAACCAAGTGGAATTTTTCTCCTCTGTTATTTTACTGGCAAACATGACTTTCTATTCTATTTTGATAAGCATGCTCCAAGTTCTCTCATTGACTCTCATTTTGTGTAGAATCACCACCACATCAAAAGAACAGAAGATTAGCATTTCTGCAATGTATAACAGTCAGGCACTTGAGAAATTCAGGTCTTCCCAATTGCTAGATTATTAAAAATTGTTAATAGAAGAGAAGCAATTTCCTTTCTCTAAAATCAGGTTCCATTGGGCCCTACTGAATCATTTCACTAACTAGTAATTGGTACTCTAGCCCCACTGGAATGCCTGCACAAAATGAAATGAAATGTGCAATCTTGTCTGTCTCCAAAAGAAGGCGTATAAGCCCTTCCACACAGGAGTTTTAAATTATCTGCACATTACTTTTAAGTATAGTAGAAATTGGTGAGGAAATCACCTTCCATTCTCCCTCGGAGTATTCCTGATTTGCTGTTCCATTAGAAAGGGGCTATTACATATTACAAACAAGAGATCATTCAAGGTATATAGACATACAGGGTTGGGAACACAAAAGACGTCTTATTCCAGCCAGTGCAAGTTCTGGAAAGCTATTCCGGAGACTGCAGGAGAGGCCAAATCTCAGAGGAAGCTGTGAGGGAAGGAAAGAAAATAATATCTGATGTCAGCTTACTATGCTCTACAAACTGTGTCAGGCAGTGCACATGTTGGAGTAGCTCACCACTGAGTACTTCACAACCCTTTAGACTGGAAGGCAGTCCCCTACTGCCTTCCAAATCCACCCCTTACCTCCAACGGCTGGGGGCCCTCAGGAATGCCTATGAGTTCCACCTGCCTTTCCCAGAAAAGTTTACCTATGGACCTTTTCTGAGCTCTTCCTCTTTCCCTCTTCCAATTCTCTTTACCCAAGGTCTTGCTAGGTGACAGCTAATCTGTTCAAATAATTGATGGATTTTAATGTATTATTGAGTTTTCTTTCCCAGACTGCATGTCAATAACACCTTGGCCTGGCAGAAAAATTCAAGATCTTTACTTCTGATGGAATTTTAGTCCAATGATAAATCAGGAGATAGAAGAATGTGGCTGCTCAAATCAATCTCCATTACCTAGATTTAAAATCTTGAAATATTGGGAGGCCTTGAGTTCTTTAGAAAAATGATAGAAAAGACTATTGGAAACTTTATCCTCACTTAACACTAGATTCCAACCCTCTTCAAGAACCCTCTGCCCTCTCCTGCCTGGCTTTCCACTCATTCTCATCACACTCCCATCTCCATAGTGATGATTTTATTTTTGTTTTGTTTTTTCCTTTGTATTTGCAAAAATGAAACAAACACCACCATAAACAGTCACAGGAACATGTTTGTTTTACAATGCTTACCTTCTTGTAAACATGAGAGGACAAAAGAATCAACCAAACATCATAACAAGATCAGTTAAGAATCTGTCCTCATGCAGGTAGAAGTGTAGTTTAGGATTTGAACACTGATGCAAGCAGGATATGTCCAGCCTTCTTGTTATAATAAAACTCTAAAATATACCAAACTTATTGAACCTATTACATAATGAGGAGTAACTTAGAATGTAGCTAGTTATCAACCCAGGTTTTCCTCCACACAAAAGATATGAGATGCCTTTGGGGAAATGCAAAGAGGTAGAGGGGCTGTAAGTTGAAGCTTAGGCTGACTTTTTCAGAATGAAAATGGTTTCTAAGTAAAATACTCCAATATGATAAGAATTAGAATCCTGAAATCAATGGCTATAAAATTTTATGTTCACACAGTACCAAACTTTCAGGCTTCAAAGAGGAGTTAGCCTAGAAAGCAAAGAAATAAGCTTGCATTTTCCCTCCAGGGCAAGTTGAGAAAGTAAGGTGATGAGGCCAAGACTGGGAGTTGTCCCAGATCAATGTTATTTTCAACTTTCTTACCTACATAATCCCTGTGTGTAGATTCCTCTTCTCCAAGATTTCAGGAGAGGAGATAAAAAAAGTCCTAAGAATCAGGAAGCATGATCAGAAGGGGGGGAAAAAGATCTGTAAGTATGAGGAAATATGACAAATCTCATTTATTTTTACTTATCTAGAGTGACCCAGTCTGGAAGGTATACTTTTTCTTATCTGAAATTATCCAATATCCTGCTGCCAGATTTGTCTTCCTCAAGAAAAGATCTGATAATGTCAGACATAAAGCAAGGAAACTTCCAGACTCTACAATCTGTGTCCTCCTAATCGCATTTAGAAAAATCCACCACCACCACCACCTACCCCCACCCACAAATGCTGGTACATCTTAATTCACTGAGGAAAGAGGAGAGAAAACAACAGACTTGGGGAAGTGTAGACTTGAAATGTGTTAGACTCTAAATGTCCCAAGTATTAATTCAATAATTCTCTCTGGATATTTACTAAACATCTCAGCCTACTAAATTTCACCTGGAATTTCAGTTTCTAAGAAAAATGAAATCCTGTGATCATCCAGAACACTTTTATTCTAAAGATGTATGGTTTGGTTCTTTAAGACCCAATGCTCCCCTTCTAAAACCTTCTCTAAAGCCCCCTTAACTCTCTAAACATAAATTCAAAGATAATCTATCTACATATACCATTCAAGGGTAAATAAAAGCCATTTATAATAAAATAATATCTTTTTAATATTTAAAAATCAGATGGGACATGGGGCAAATCTCTGTTTTGCCAACTCCTCATATAATGCAGCCTGTCTAGCATCCCTGGCTCAGATCCCTGCAATGCCAATAGTACTCCCCAATTATATGACAACTAAATCCTCTCACAAGTATCTTAACCTCTACCAGCTCTACTGTGAAGCACTGATCAAGGTGGTCTGCAAAAAACTGCCTGTAACAACAGCTAAGACTGAGAGATTCACTCTGTCATACTTGCATAGAGACTCCATTCCACAAGGAAAGACATTCAATATCAATCCAACAGCTGGTGCTTTTGCTCTAACTTCTAAATTGATCTTGTCACTCAATTAGCCCTGACTAAAAGTTTTAAAAATTGTGTTAATTGTAAATGGAAATCTCAGGATGAAAAGTAAAACTTCATCCAGTAAAAATTGGGTTGTATGACACCAAACATTTGAATATTTCCAAATATAGGCCTCTAATCATATATCTAGATAATGGATATCCACATAGTATGCAGATGATTGAATGAAGTTTCATCTAGATTTTTTTCACGTTTTATAGACCAGAGAGGAAATGTATGTCTGTCAACACACATCTAATCCCGGAATAGTGATGCCTCATACACATAGAAAAGTATTACTCTTGTGGAAATAAGTCTGCATTTTCTTAATACCTATTCCCCAGCACAACCTTACCCCCTTTTGAGGTATGTTACATTTCCAAGATAGCATTCATTCATGCACTCATTTATTCAGAATTTACTGAAGAGCTCTTACAAACCAGTCACTCTTCTAGTCATATAAAAATTAATGACATGGCCCAGGCCCTCCAGAAGATCATATTTATATTTAGGAGTCAGACATGAAAAATAATTACAACACATACAATGTTTAAAGAATATAGTTATATACTAAGTTCAGTATTAACAAGAGGTAGCTTAGAGTAAGGGTTCTGAAGTCAGGATGCCAGACTCAAATTCTAGTCTTTCTATTTATTTCCTTTGTAATCTTAGGCAACTCACTGTGTCTCATTTTCCTCAGTTATAAAATGGAAATAATAATACAACCAATAACTTTGTGGACTTCATAGGTTTTTTTGTGAAGATTAAAAAATATATATAGAACATAATTAGACTGCACTCATTAAGTGCCTATTGTTATTATTATTGTTAAATGGATGCAGAGAGAATGGATTTTATTTTAAGGTACTGAAGGGTAGAAAAGGCTTTTCTGGAGATTTTGATTAATACCCTAAATATCAAAAGAGTTTTCCAAAATAATGTTATCCTCCTCCCAATTCCTCAGCCAGTTATTCAGTGTTCTGGGCAGGAACAAAAATCAGTTTAAAGATGGTGAAACAATCTGATTAACCATGGATAAGAGAATAGTTAAATGAGTTAGAGACCTTTTATCCTTGTTCAACACTGTGTCTCAGGACTAGCACAGGAATTTAATAATTACTTAAATAAATAATTCAATCAATGGAATATTATTTAGCCATCAATGTATATATTGGGATTGCCAAAAAGTTCATTCGTTTTTTTCCATAAGATGGCTCTAGTAGCGCTTAGTTGTCTTTAACTTCATTCAAAGCAATTTTGTTAGATTGTATTGTAACAGCTGTCATATCAGTGTGCATTTAAAAAAAATCAAAATTGATGAATTTTTGTGTAGCCATTTTAATACTGAAGATGGAAGAAAAAAGCAACATTTTCGGCATATTATGTTTTATTATTTCAAGAAATGTAAAAACGCAACTGAAACACAAAAAAAGATTTTTGCAGTGTATGGAGAAGGTGCTGTGACTGATCAAACATGTCAAAAGTGGTTTGTGAAGTTTCGTGCTGAAGATTTCTCGCTGAACAGTGCTCCACAGTCGTGTAGACTGGTTGAAGTTGATAGCAATAAAATTGAGGACATTAATTGAGAACAATCAATGTTATACCACGTGGGAGATAGCCAACATACTCAAATGTCCAATACAAGCTTTGAAAATCATTTGCACCAGCGTGGTTATGTTAATCACCTTGATGTTTGGGTTCCACATAAGTTAAGAGAAAAAAACCTTCTTGACTGTGTTTCCACATGAAGTTCTCTACTTAAAAGTAACAAAAACATTCCATATTTTAAACATTTTTTGGAGCATAATTGCTTTGCAATGGTGTGTTAGTTTCTGCTTTATAACAAAGTGAATCAGTTATGCATATACATATATCCCCATATCTCTTCCCTCTGGCGTCTCTCTCCCTCACACCCTCCCTATCCCACCCTTCTAGCTGGTCACAAAGCACCAAGCTGATCTCCCTGTGCCATGCGACTGCTTCCCACTAGCTATCTATTTTACATTTGGTAGTGTGTATATGTCCATGACACTCTCTCGCTTTGTCACAGCTTACCTTCCCCCTCCCTGTGTCCTCAACTCCATTCTCTAGTATGTCTGTGTCTTTATTCCTGTCTTGCCCATAAGTTCTTCATGACATTTTTTTTTTTTTAGATTCCATATATTTGTGTCACATACGGTATTTGTTTTTCTCTTTCTGACTTACTTCACTCTGTATGACAGACTCTAGGTCCATCCACCTCACTACAAATAACTCAATTTCGTTTCTTTTTATAACTGAGTAATATTCCATTGTATGTACGTGCCACATCTTCTTTATCTATTCATCTGTTGATGGACACTTAGGTTGCTTCCATGTCCTGGCTGTTGTAAATAGAGCTGCAATGAACATTGTGGTACATGACTGTTTTTGAATTATGGTTTCTTCAGGGTATATGCCCAGTAGTGAGATTGCTAGGTTGTAGGGTAGTTCTATTTTTAGTTTTCTAAGGAACCTCCATACTGTTCTCCATAGTGACTGTATCAATTTACATTCCCACCAACAGTGTATGAAGGTTCCCTCTTCTCCACACCCTCTCCAGCATTTATTGTTTGTAGACTTTTTGATGATGGTCATTCTGACTAGTGTGAGATGATATCGCATTGTAGTTTTTTTTTTTAATGTTTTAATTTAAGTTTATTTTCTTATACAGCAGGTCCTTATTATTCATCAATTTTATACACATCAGTGTATACATGTCAATTCCAATCACCCAATTCATCACAGCACCACCACCACCGCCCCGCTGCTTTTCCCCCTTGGTGTCCATATGTTTGTTTTCTACATCTATGTCTCAGTTTCTGCCCTGCAAACCGGTTCATCTGTACCATTTTTCTAGGTTCCACATATATGCATTAATGTACTATATTTGTTTTTCTCTTCTGACTTACTTCACTCTGTATGACAGCCTCTAGATCCATCCACGTCTCTACAAATGACCCAATTTTGTTCCTTTATATGGCTGAGTAATATTCCATTGTATATATGTACCACATATTCTTTATCCATTTTCCTATCAATGGGCATTTAGGTTGTTTCCATGACCTGGCTATTGTAAATAGTGCTGCAATGAACATTGTGGTGCATGGGTCTTTTTGAATTATGGTTTTCTCTGGGTATATGCCTAGTAGTGGGATTGCTGGATCATATGGTAATTCTATTTTTCATTGTTTAAGGAACCTCCATATTGTTCTCCATAGTGGCTGTATCAATTTACATTCCCACCAACAGTGCAAGAGGGTTCCCTTTTCTTTTCTTTCTTTTTTTTTTTTTTTTGCGGTATGCGGGCCTCTCTCTCACTGCTGTGACCTCTCCCGTTGCGGAGCACAGGCTCGGACCGTGCAGGCTCAGCGGCCATGGCTTACGGGCCCAGCCGCTCCGCGGCATGTGGGATCCTCCCAGACCGGGGCACAAACCTGTGTCCCCTGCATCAGCAGGTGGACTCTCAACCACTGCACCACCAGGGAAGCCCAAGGTTCCCTTTTCTCCACACCCTCTCCAGCATTTGTTGTTTGTAGATTTTCTGATCATGCCCATTCTAACTGGTGTGAGGTGATAACTCATTGTAGTTTTGATTTGCATTTCTCTAATAATTAGTAATGTTGAGCAGCTTTTCATGTGCTTCCTGGTCATCTGTATGTCTTCTTTGGAGAAATGTCTATTTAGGTCTTCTGCCCATTTTTGGATTGGGTTGCTTTGTTTTTTTAATATTGAGCTGCATGAGCTGTTTATATATTTTGGAGATTAATCCCTTCTCCGTTGATTCATTTGAAAATATTTGCTCCCATTCTGAGGGTTGCCTTTTCGTCTTGTTTATGGTTTCCTTTGCTCTGCAAAAGCTTTGAAGTTTCATTAGATCCTATTTGTTTATTTTTGTTTTTATTTCCATTACTCTAAATTGTGGATCAAAAAAGATCTTATTCCATTCTATGGAATGAGTTTGGGAGTCTTCCTTCCTCTGCAATTTTTTGGAAGAGTTTGAGAAGGACGGGTGTTAGCTCTTCTCTAAATGTTTGGTAGACTTCACTTGTGAAGCCATCTGGTCCTGGGCTTTTGTTTGTTGGAAGATTTTTAATCACAGTTTCAATTTCATTACTTGTGATTGGTCTGTTCATATTTTGTTTCTTCCTGTTTCAGTCTTGGAAGGTTATACCTTGCTAAGAATTTGTCTATTTTTTCCAGGTTGCCCATTTTTTTGGCATAGAGTTACTTGTAGTAGTCTCTTAGGATGCCTCGTATTTCTGAGGTGACTGTGCTCCTTTTTCATTTCTAATTTTATTGATTTGAGTCCTCTCCCTCTTTTTCTTAATGAGTCTGGCTAATGGTTTATCAATCTTGTTTATCTTCTCAAAGAACCAGCTTTTAGTTTTATTGATCTTTGCTATTGTTTTCTTTGTTTCTATTTCATTTATTTCTGCTCTGATCTTTATGATTTCTTTCCTTCTGCTAACTTTGGGTTTTGTTTGTTCTTCTTTCTCTAGTTCCTTTAGGTGTAAGGTTAGATTGTTTATTTGAGATTTTTCTTGTTTGTTGAGGTAGGGTTGTATTGCTATAAACTTCCCTCTTAGAACTGCTTTTGCTGCATCACATAGGTTTTGGATCATCGTGTTTTCATTGTCATTTGTCTCTAGGTATTTTTGGATTCCCTCTTTGATTTCTTCAGTCATCTCTTGGTTATTTACTAACGTATTTTTTAGCCTCCATGTGTTTGTGTTTTTTACATTTTTTTCCCTATAATTCATTTCTAATCTCATAGTGTTTTGTCAGAAAAGATGCTTGATATGATTTCAATTTTCTTAAATTTACTGTGGCTTGATTTGAGACCCAAGATGTGATCTATACTGTAGAATGTTCCCTGTGCACTTGAGAAGAAAGTGTAATCTGCAATTTTTGGATGGAATGTCCTATAAATATCAGTTAAATCAATCTGGTCTATTGTGTCACTTAAAGCTTCTGTTTCCTTATTTATTTTCATTTTGGATGATCTGTCCATTGGTGTAAGTGAGGTGTTAAAGTCCCCTAAGATTATTTTGTTACTGTTGATTTCCTCTTTTATAGCTGTTGGCAGTTGCCTTATGTATTGAGGTGCTCGTATGTTGGGTGAATATATTTTTATAATTGTTATATCTTCTTCCTGGATTGATCTCTTGATCATTATGTAGTGTCCTTCCTTGTCTCTTGTAACATTCTTTATTTTCAAGTCTATTTTATCTGATATGAGTATTGCTACTCCAGCTTTCTTTTGATTTCCATTTGCATGGAATATCTTTTTCCATCCCCTCACTTTCCGTCTTATGTGTCCCTAGGTCTGAAGTGGGTCTCTTTTAGACAGCATATAAATGTGTCTTGTTTTTGTATCCATTCAGCAAGCCTGTCTTTTGGTTGGAGCATTTAATCCATTCATGTTTAAGGTAATTATCAATATGTATGTTCCTATGACCATTTTCTTAATTGTTTTGGGTTTGTTTTTGTAGGTCTTTTTCTTCTCTTTTTTTTCTCACTTAGAGCAGTTCCTTTAGCATTTGTTGTAAAGCTGGTTTGGTGATTCTGAATTTCTTAGCTTTTGCTTGTCTGTAAAGCTTTTGATTTCTCCATTGAATCTGAATGAGATCCTTGTGTAGAGCAATCTTGGTTGTAGGTTCTTCCCTTTCATCACTTTAAGTATATCATGCCACTCCCTTCTGGCTTGTAGAGTTTCTGTTGAGAAATCAGCTGCTAAACCTATGGGAGTTCCCTTGTATGTTGTCATTTTTCCCTTGACGCTTTCAATAATTTTTCTTTGTCTTTAATTTTTACCAGTTTGATTACTATGTGTCTCAGCCTGTTTCTCCTTGGGTTTATCCTGTGTGGGACTCTGCTGCACTTCCTTGACTTGGGAGGCTATTTCCTTTCCCATGTTTGGGAAGTTTTCCACTATAATCTCTTCAAATATTTTCTTGGGTCTTTTCTCTCCCTCTTCTCCTTCTGGGACCCCTATAATGCAAATGTTGTTGCATTTAATTTTGTCCCAGAGGTCTCTTAAGCTGTCTTATTTCTTTTCATTCTTTTTTCTTTATTCTGTTCCACAGCAGTGAATTCCACCATTCTGTCTTCCAGGTCACTTATCCAATCTTCTGCCTCGTTATTTTGCTATTGATTCCTTCTAGTGTAGTTTTCATTTCATTTACCGTATTTTTCATCTCTGTTTGTTTGTTCTTTAATTCTTCTAGGTCTTTGTTAAAGATTTCTTACATCTTCTCGATCTTTGCCTCCATTCTTTTTCTGAGATCCTGGATCATCTTCACTATCATTATTCAGAATTCTTTTTCTGGAAGGTTGCCTATCTCCACTTCATTTAATTGTTTTTTCTGGGTTTTTTTCTTGTTCTTTCATCTGGTACATAGCCCTCTGCCTTTTAATCTTGTCTATCTTTCTGTGAATGTGGTTTTTTCCCACAGGCTGCAGGATTATAGCTCTTCTTGCTTCTGCTCTCTGCTCTCTGGTGGATGTTGCCATCTAATAGGCTTGTGCAAGTTTCCTGATGGGAGGTACTTGTGGTGGGTAGAGCTGACTGTTGCTGTGGTGGGCAGAGCTCAGTAAAACTTAATCTGTTTGACTGCTGATGGGTGGGACTGGGTTCCCTCCCTGTTGGTTTTTTGGCCTGAGGCAACCCAACACTGGAGCCTACCTGGGCTCTTCAGTAGGGCTAATGGCGGGCTCTGGGAGGGCTTCCATCAAGGAATACTTTCCAGAACTTCTGCTGCCAGTGTCCTTGTCCCCATGGTGATCCACATCACCACCCACCTCTGCAGGAGACCCTCCAACACTGGCAGGTAGGTCTGGTTCAGTCTCCCCTGGGATCATTGCTCCTTCCCCTGGGTCCTATGTGCACACTGCTTTGTGTGTGTCCTCCAAGAGTGGAGTCTCTGTTTCCCCAAGTCCTGTCAAAGTCCTGCAACCAAATCCCACCAGCCTTCATATTCTGATTCTCTAGGAATTCCTCTTCCCATTGCTAGAACCCAAGTTTGGGAACCTGTTGTGGGGCTCAGAACCTTCACCCCAGTGGGTGGACTTCTGTGGTATAAGTGTTCTCCAGTCTGTGAGTCACCCACTCAGCAGTTATTGGGATTTGATTTTACTGTGATTGCGCTCCTCCTACTGTCTCACTCTGGCTTCTCCTTTGTCTTTGGATGCAGACTATCTCTTTTGGTGAGTTCCAGTGTCTTCCTGTCAATGATTGTCCAGCAGCTAGCTGTAATTCTGGTTTTCTCACAAGAGGGAGTGAGAGCATGTCCTTGAACTCCTCCATCTTGGTTCCAAATCTCGCATTGTGGTTTTGACTTGCATTTCTCTAATGATTAATGATGTTGAGCATTCTTTCATGTGTTTGTTTGCAATCTTCTTTGGAGAAATGTCTATTTAGGTCTTCTGCCCATTTTTGGATTGGGTTCTTTGTTTTTTGAATATTGATCTGAATGAGCTGCTTGTAAATTTTGGAGATTAATCCTTTGTCAGTTGCTTCATTTGCAAATATGTTCTCCCATTCTGAGTGTTGTCTTTCCACTTGTTTGCAAAAGCTTTTAATTTTCACTAGGTCCCATCTGTTTATTTTTGGTTTTATTTCCATTTCTCTAGGAGGTAGATCATAAAGGATTTTGCTGTGAATTATGTCACAGAGTGTTCTGCCTATGTTTTCCTCTAAGAGTTTGATAGTGTCTGGCCTTACATTTAGGTATTTAATCCATTTTGAGTTTATTTTTGTGTATGGTGTTAGGGATTGTTCTAATATCATTCTTTTATGTGTAGCTGTCCAGTTTTCCTGGCACCACTTAATGAACAGGCTGTCTTTTCTCCATTGTATATTCTTGCCTCCTTTATCAAGTATAAGGTGACCATATGTGCATGGGTTTATCTCTGGATTTCTATCCTGTTCCATTGATCTATATTTCTGTTTTTGTACCAGTACCATACTGTCTTGATTACTGTAGCTATAGAAGTCCGGAAGCCTGATTCCACCAGCTCCGTTTTTCTTTCTCAAGATTGCTTTTGCTATTCAGGGTCTTTTGTGTTTCCATACAATTTGTGAGATTTTTTGTTCTAGTTCTGTGAAAAATTCCAGTGGTAGTTTGATAGGGATTGCATTGAATCTGTAGGTTGTTTTGAGTAGTATAGTCATTTCCACAATGTTGATTCTTCCAATCCAAGAACATGGTATATCTCTGCATCTATTTGTATCATCTTTAATTTCTTTCCTCAGTGTCTTGTAATTTTCTGTATACATGTCTTTTATCTCCTTAGGTCTGTTTATTCCCAAGTATTTTATTCCTTTGTTGCAATGGTAAATGGGAGTGTTTTCTTAATTTCACTTTCAGATTTTTCATTAGTGTATAGGAATGCTAGAAATATCTGTGCATTAGTTTTGTATCCTGCTACTGTAACAAATTCATTGATTAGCTCTAATAGTTTTCTGGTAGCATGTTTTGGATTGTCTATGTAGAGTATCATGTCATCTGCAAACAGTGACAGCTTTACTTCTTTTCCAATTTGGATTCCTTTTATTTCTTTTTCTTCTCTGATTGCTATGACTAAATTGATAAACCATTAGCCAGACTCATCAAGAAAAAAAGGGAGAAGACTCAAATCAATAGAATTAGAAATAAAGGGGAAGTAACAACTGACACTGCAGAAATACAAAGGATCATGAGAGATTACTACAAGCAAAAATATGCCAATAAAGTTGAAAACCTGTAAGAAATGGACACATTCTTAGAAATGCACAGCCTTCCGAGACTGAACCAGGAAGAAATAGAAAATATGAGCAGACCAATCATAAGCACTGAAATTGAAGCTGTGATTAAAAATCTTCCAACAAACAAAAGTCCAGGGCCAGAAGGCTTCACAGGCAAATTCTATCAAACATTTAGAGAACAGCTAACACCTATCCTTCCCAAACTCTTCCAAAATATAGCAGAGGGAGGAACACTCTCAAACTCATTCTAAAAGGCCACCATCACTCTGATACCGAAACCAGACAAAGATGTCACAAAGAAAGAAAACTACAGGACAATATCACTGATGAACATAGATGCAAAAATCCTTAACCAAATACTAGCAAAAAGCATCCAACAGCACATTAAAAGGATCATACACCATGATCAAATGGGGTTTATCCCAAGAATGCAAGGATTCTTCAATATATGCAAATCAATCAATGTGATACACCATATTAACAATTTGAAGGAGAAAAATTATATCATCATCTCAATAGATGCAGAGAAAGCTTTCGACCAAATTCAACACCCATTTATTATAAAAACCCTACAGAAAATAGGCATAGAGTGTATTTACCTCAACATAATAAAGGCCATATATGACAAACCCACAGCCCAGATAGTCCTCAATGGTGAAAAACTGAAACTATTTCCACTAAGTTCAGGAACAAGACAAGGTTGCCCACTCACCACTATTATTAAACATAGTTTTGAAAGTTTTAGTCACAGCAGACATTCCATTTTTAAAACAAATTGTGATGGATGAAAAGTGGATACTATACAGTAATGTGGAATGGAAGAGATCATGGGGGCAAGTGAAATGAACCACCACCAACCATACCAAAGGCCGGTCTTCATCCAAAGAAGGTGATGTTGCATATAAGGTGGGACTGGAAGGGAATCCTCTATTATGAGCGCCTGCCTGAAAACCAAACAATTAATTTGAACAAGTACTGCTCCGAATTAGACCAACTGAAACCAGCACTCGACAAAAAGCATCCAGAATTAGTCAATAGAAAACACGTAATTGTCCATCAGGTTAACGCAAGGCCTCATGTTTCTTTGATGACCAGGCAAAAACTGTTACAGCTTGTCTGGGAAGTTCTGATTCATCAACCATATTCACCAGAGGTTGCACCTTTGGATTTCCATTTATTTTGGACTTTACAAAATTCTCTTAATGGAAAAAATTTCACACTCATTTAATTGGACAATAATGAGCAGCTAAATGGCCAAAGGTAAAGAGAAAAAAATAGTAATAAAGGATAATAATTATTCACAAACAGGTCATTGACCTAGTCCAGCATTGGCTACTACACAGACTTTTGAAAATTAATCTAAAATTATATATTGTTAACATGTCTGCTTTCTATAGATAATTATCTTTCTATGTGCCTTATGCATTCACTTTGGTTAAGAGCTGATCTTACCACTATAATCATACCATTAAGAATTTATTATTGCCAGTCCATTGTAATTGAGCATTTCCAATGGATTATCCATTCTGTCTTGGTTTAAAAACAGAATACTGAAGTTTGAAATTTTGTTTA
The DNA here is from genome assembly GCF_005190385.1 of Monodon monoceros. NCBI lineage: Eukaryota > Metazoa > Chordata > Mammalia > Artiodactyla > Monodontidae > Monodon > Monodon monoceros. The sequence goes on from NW_021703784.1 coordinate 25,483,435, forward strand.
TCCCTTGAATTACGTCTCTACATATTTCAGCGCTTCCCTGTAGCATGGATCAATCAATAGCCTTATCCTTGTTTACAATGAAATAATTATGAATTTCCTGAGCCCACATGCTTTCTGGCAGTGTGATGGTTAAAGTTCCCAGGGTTTGCTGCCTCTTTGCAGCTAATGAAAACTGAATTGCATAGCTTAGCTTATAGGTTGAGAACAAAGTGTAATTACCATGAAATGACGAGTCAACGATGAAGGAACTGTAGCAGGAAAATTTGCATTTGAACTCTTCTATTAGGAGTTGCATGCACAGCGTACGAAAGAGATCTGAATTTAACTCTCTGGGTTATCAGCCTTGTGAACTCTGCAGTGAAAGAGTGAAGTAAACATTTGAGGAAGACCCATTTTCTTTGTAAAAATAAGAATCTGAACTGAAACTTCCGATGCATCATGCCACTCAAGGACAGCTTGACAGAACAACAAATGCTGCTCCCTGTATGTCAGGAGAAGCAGTGTTTTGACAGTTCGTGGCATACTTTGCAGGTCTACTGAGACCTCTGGGATTGTATTAAAGGAATGATTTAGTCTTGTTCCTATGGAAACCATAACTACTCTGTAAGCCTATTAAACAAGAAAGTTTGCAGCAAGATATCTTATTCAAGATGAATACTGTTTGCAGTACATCATTTATAAATTTTTCAATCTGGTTTTCAACATCTGACCAATAAAATTCTAAATCTGTGGTGACTCTGCAAGAAAGGGATCAGCTGGCCACAGTAAAACAAGCTCCACTGCACTCAGGTTTGCATGCTGGAAATTAGAATGACCTCTACGTTAAGGAAAAGTGATTCTGTCCAGAACCCAGGAATAACATTCTCACTTTGTACAACTCATAAGACACCAGCATTTTCTTACCTAGTTTTATTTATATTTCTTTGAATTTCTCACTTTTCTTCATTACAAAAAGATTAATGCATTTAAAATTAAATTGGTTTAAGGATTAAGAAACAGAAAACATGTGTTGTCTCTTCTACCTACTAGCTGTGAATATTTATGCAAGTGCACTAGACTACACCTGGTACTATTATACCACTAGCAACTATTACAATGCCCAGCATATAAGTGAAAAAGCAGTAATAGTAATATGATAACAATATCAGCCATCAATTTTATTGAGCAACAGCTTTGTTCCAAATAGTGTGCTTAATATTTTACATGAATTATCTCATTTAATTCTCACTACAGCCCAATGAGTAGATACTTTGATTAGCCTCAAAGCACAGATAAGAAAACTGATGTTTAGTAGGGCCTGGAAACTTGACCAGCATCACATAGCTAGTAAAATATCTAGAAATAGAATTAAAAGTTTGCTCTATCTGATTACAAATACTGTGATCCTGACACTGTGCTAGTCTACATATTGGTAAATGAATAAATAATTAATGATGTAACTCCTCTGACCCTTTGTTTCTTCATCGCTAAAAAATGGGGATGGTCCATACTTTACAGGGGGTTTGTAATGATTCCATGGTTTACTTTATAAATCATAAAATACTATACAAATTTCAACACTAATATTAATTATTATTGGCTTACTGCATTTGCAAACCTGATACCATCTGGATACAACAAAAGAGCAGTGCTTGAACATCTTGTTTTTTGTATGTGGGTAAGTTGCTTTTAATAGTAATGTCTTGAAAACATCACATAGACAGGGAATTGCAAAGAAATATGAGTATGCATAAGTTGGATATTAACCTTAATGACAAAGTAGCTCTGCTATATAATCTTTTACCTTTCTCTGTATCAAGTGCATATAGATCTGAGGGCTAGAAAAAGTCTCCATAAAACTGAGAGCATCCTTTTAGCCAATGCTGGTTACCACTACAAAGTGAAGGGGAAACAAACTTTTGCAGTATTCATTGTAGAGGAGCTGGGTTTCTGCTGATTACAGAAGTTCAGCACAGAGCAAAATAGTGAGCAGCACATGAGCACCTAGTCAACATTTGTTGATTAATTGATGACATGGCTGATGATGACATGTATCTTTGTACACAGAGATGTTTGAGTACCAGAGACTGCCCTTTGATTCTAGCAATAGTTGACACTTGTAAGATCTGCCACTCTTTGCAGGTCATTGTGTTATGAGGATAAACATCCAGATGCTGAGTGGAACCAGAGGACTAAAGACCTCAACAGTTTTACCTGAACAGTCCACTAAGCTGCATTGGACTGTGACCAGGAGAAATTTGGAGACAGGACGCAAGCTGGTGTGGCAGGCAGTAAAACAGATCCAGCTTCAAGTCCTAACTCCACCACTAACTAGTTGTGTGGTCTCGACAAACTTAACCTTTATATATTTTGGTTCCTTAATTTATAAAGTAGAAACAATAACAGTACCTGTGTGGAAAATAAAAGGAGTGCCAGGAGTGGTATGGAGAAAGGGTTCATTGAATGCTAGTAGTCATTGTTGTGTGAAATGCCATATTTAAAATTCTCAAATGAATATCTTACTTTTTAAATTGGCTTTTTGCTTTTGTAAACCAGCCACCCTCTGAGTTGGGGGTATACCATGTACATTAATTAATAAAATATTTTTGGACATTCTTCAAAAAGGTGTTTGATTTTCCTATATCTTGCTGCTATTGGTTCTTTGTTCATTAGCCAGAAACTCAAGATCCTAACATATTGGAAGTGGCTTTCTTTTAAGCATTTGCATGCCCCTTAGCAAAGAAGAGAACTGAAACAATTCTTATATAGCACATGCTAAATTAAAGAGAATGTAGTCTTTTTTTAAGAAGTTTTTTTTACTCATGAGTGAATGTTGAATTTTGTCAATACTTTTTCTGCATCTATTGAGATGATCATATGATGTTTATTTCTCTTTTTGTTAATGTGGTGTATCACATTGATTGATTTGTGTGAGCCATCATTTCATCCCTGGCAATCATTCCACTGAATCATGGTGTCTGATCCTTTTAATATATTGTTGAATTCAGTTTGTTAATATTTTCTTAAGGATTTTTACATCCATGTTTATCAGGAATATTGATCTGTAATTTTTTTTTCTTGTAGTGGCCTTATCTGGCTTTAGTATCAAGGTAATGCTGGCCTCATAAAAGGAGTTTGAAAGTGTTACCTTCTCTTCTATTTTTTGGAAGAGTTTAAGAAGGAGTCATATTAATTCTTCAATGAATGTTTGGTAGAAGTCACCATTGAAGCCATCTGGTCCAGGATTTGTTTTTATTGGGAGCTTTTTGATAATTGATTCAATCTCCTTACTACTAATTGATCTATTCAGATTTTTTATTTCTTCATGATTCAGTCTTGCCTACTTGTTTTGATCTGGTTATTTTCTCACTCTTGCTATTTGTAGGAATTTCTCAGCTAACTTATTGATTTCTTTCAGATGGAATTGTTCCATGTGTAGCTACACAATCAGTGTATCCTTGGGAGGAAAAAAATTCAGGAGACTCTTATGTTGTCATCTTGATTGACTCCATCTGATAGCCTTTTAAATTGTTCCTTGAAGATCATCTCTAGATATTCTATCTTTATTAATTCTTAATCTTTCTATCTTTTAAAACATTATTTTATATTGGAGTACAGTTGATTAACAATGTTATGGTAATTTCAGGTGTACAACAAAGTGATTCACTTATACATGTATCTATCCATTTTCAAATTATTTTCCAATTTAGGTTGTTACAGAATATTGAGTAGAGTTTCCTGTGCTATACAATATGTCCCTCTTGGTTATTTATTTTATTTTATTTTTAACATCTTTATGGGAGTATAATTCCTTTACAATGTTGTGTTAGTTTCTGCTGTATAACAAAGTGAATCAGCTCTATGTAGACATATATCCCCATATCCCCTCTCTCTTGAATCTCCCTCCCACCATACATACCCCACCCCTCTAGGTGGTCACAAAGCACCGAGCTGATCTCCCTGTGCTATGCGGCTTCTTCCCACTAGCTATCTATTTTACATTTGGTACTGTATATATGTCTTTGCTACTCTCTTACTTTGACCCAGCTTACCCTCCTCCCCTCTCCATGTCCTCAAGTCCATTCTCTACATCTGCATCTTTATTCCTGTCCTGCCCCTAGGTTCATCAGAACCTTTTTTTTTTTTAAGATTCCATATATATGTGTTAGCATACGGTATTTGTTTTTCTCTTTCTGACTTACTTCACTCTGTATGTCAGACTCTAGGTCCATCCACCTCACTACAAATAACTGAATTTCATTTCTTTTTATGGCTGAGTAATATTCCATTGTATATATGTGCCAATTCTTCTTCTTTATCCATTCATCTGTTGATGGACCCTTAGGTTGCTTCCATGTCCTGGCTATTGTAAACAGTGCTGCAATGAATATTGGGGTACATGACTCTTTTTGAATTATGGTTTTCTCAGGGTATATACCCAGTAGTGGGATTGCTGGGTCATATGGTAGTTCTATTTTTAGTTTTTTAAGGAACCTCCATACTGTTCTCCATAGTGACTGTATCAATTTACATTCCCACCAGAAGTGCAAGAGTATTCCCTTTTCTCCACATCCTCTCCGGCATTTACTGTTTGTAGATTTTTTGATGATGGCCATTCTGAAATACAGCAGTGTGTACATGTGAATCCCAAACTCCAAATCTATCCCTTCACCCCAGCCTTCCCCCTGGTAACCGTAAGTTCGTTCTCTAAGTCTGTGAGTCTGTTTCTGTTTTGTAAATAAGTTCATTTGTATCATATTTTTAGATTCCACATATAAGCGCTATCATATGATATTTTTTTTCTCTGTCTGACTTACTTCACTTACTATGATAATCTCCAGGTCCATCCATGTTGCTGCAAATGGCATTATTTCATGCTCTTTAATGGCTGAGTAATATTCCATTGTATATATGTACCACATCTTTATCCATTCTTCTGTCAATGGGCATTTATGTTGTTTCCATGCTTCAGCTATTATAAACAGTGCTGCAATGAACATTGGGGTGCATGTAACCTTTCAAACCATGGTTTTCTCCAGATATATACCCAGGAGTGGAATTGCTGGATTATATGGTAGCTCTATTTTTAGTTTTTTAAGGAGCCTCCATACTGTTCTCCATAGTGGCTGTATCAATTTACGTTCCCACCAACAGTTTAAGAGGGTTCTGTTTTCTCAACACCCTTTCCAGCATTTATTGTTTGTAGATTTTTTTTATGATGGCCATTCTGACTGGTGTGAGGTGATACCTCATGGTAATTTTGATTTGCATTTTTCTAATTATAAGAGATGTTGAGCATCTTTTCATGTGCTTCTTGGCCACCTGTATGTCATCTTTGGAGAAATGTCTATTTAGATTTGCCCATTTTTTTATTGGGTTATTTGTTTTGGGGGTTTTTTGTTTGATATTGAGCCACTTGAGCTGTTTGTATCTTTTAGAGATTAATTCCTTGGCAATTGCATCATTTGCAAATATTTTCTTCCATTCTGTGGGTCATCTTTTACTTTTGTTTATGGTTTCCTTTGCTGTGCAGGAGCTTTTATGTTTAGTTAGATCCCATTTGTTTATTTTTGCTTTTATTTTCATTACTCTAGGAGGTGGATCACAAAAGATCTTGCTGCAATTTATGTCAAAGAGTGTTCTGCCTATGTATTTCTCTAAGAGTTTTGTAGTATCCAGTCTTACATTTAGGCCTTTAATCCATTTTGATTTTCTTTTTGTGTATGGTATTAGTGTTCTAATTTCATTCTTTAACATGTAACTGTTCAGTTTTCCAGCACCACTTATTGAAGAGACTGTCTTTTCTCCATTGTATATTCTTGCCTCCTTTGTCATAGTTTAGGTGACCATAGGTGTGTGGGTTTATCTCTGGGCTCTTTATCCTGTTCCATTGATCTATATTTCTGCTTTTATGTCAGTATAATACTGTTTGATTAGTGTAGCTTTGTAATATAGCTTGAAATCAGGGAGCCTGATACGTCAAGCTCCATTTTTCTTTCTCAAGATTGCTTTGGCTATTTGGGGTACTTTGTGTTTCCATAAATATTGTAAAATTTTTGTTCTAATTCTGTGAAAAAATGCCATTTCCATTTGATAGGAATTGCATTGAATCTGTAGATTGCTTTGTGTGATACAGCCATTTTCACAATATTGATTTTTCCAGCCCAAGAGCATGGTATATCTCTCTATATGTTTGTGTCGTCTCTGATTTCTTTCACCAGTATCTTATAGTTTTCTGAGCACAGGTCTTTTGTGCTTAAACTACCTTCTCAGGTAGTTTATTCCTTGGTATTTTATTGTTTTCTTGTGTTGGATTGTTTCCTTAATTTCTTTTTTCTGACCTTTCATTGTTAGTGTTTAGGAATGTAAGAAAATTTCTGTGTATTACCTTTGTGTCTTGCAACTTTACCAAATTTACTAATGAACTCTTGTAGTTTTCTGGTAGCATCTTTAGGATTTTCTATGTATAGTATCATGTCATCTGCAAAGAGTGACAGTTTTATTTCTTCTTTTCCAATTTGGATTTGTTTCATTTCTTTTTCTTCTCTGACTGTTGTAGCTAGAACTTCCAAATCTATGTTGGATAATAGTGGCTAGAGTGGACATCCTTGTCCTGTTTCTTATCTTAGAGGAAATGCTTTCAGTTTTTCACAATTGAGAATGACGTTTGCTGTGGGTTTATCATATATTGCCTTTATTATGTTGAGGTAGGTTCCCTCTATGCTCACTTTCTGGAGAGTTTTATCATAAATGGGTGTTGAATTTTGTCAAAAGTTTTCCTGCATCTATTGAAATGATCATATGGTTTTTATTCTTCAATTTGTTAATATAGTGTATCACATTGATTGATTTGCATAAGTTGGAAAATCCTGACATCCCTGGGATAAATCCCACTTGATCATGGTGCATGATCCTTTTAATGTGTTGTTGGATCAATTTGCTGGTATTTTGTTGAGGATTTTTGCATCTATGTTCATCAGTGATATTGGCCTGTAATTTTATTTTTTTGTGGTGTCTTTCGTTTTTGTATTCAGGGTGATGGTGGCTTTGTAGAATGAGTTTGGGAGTGTTCCTTTCTCTGCAAATTTTTGGAAGAGTTTGAGAAGGATAGGTGTTAGATCTTCTCTAAATGTTTGATATAATTCTCCTGTGAAGGCATATGCTCCTGGACTTTTTTCTGTTGGAAGATTTTTAATCACAGTTTCAATTTCAGTACTTGTGATTCATCTGTTCATATTTTCTATTTCTTCCTGATTCAGTCTTGGCAGGTTGTGCATTTCTAAGAATTTGCCCATTTCTTCCAGGTTGTCCATTTTATTGGCATATAGTTTCTTGTAGTAGTGTCTTATAATCCTTTGATTTTCTGCTGTGATAGTTGCAATGTCTATTTTTTCATGTCTAATTTTTTCTTGAGTCTGGCTAAAGATTTATCAATTTTATCATCTCAAAGATCCAGCTTTTAGTTTCATTGATCTTTGCTATTGTTTTTTTTATCTCTATTTCATTTATTTCTGCTCTGATGTTTATGATTTCTTTCCTTCTACTAAATTTGTGTTTTGTTTGTTCTTCTATCTCTAGTTGCTTTAGGTGTAAAGTTAGGTTGTTTATTTGACATTTTCTTATTTCTTGAGGTAGGAGTGTATTGCTATAAACTTCCCAGTTAGAACTGCTTTTGCTGCATCCCACAGGTTTTGGGTCATTGTGTTTTTATTAGCATATATTTTTAGGTATTTTTGGATTTCCTCTTTGATGTCTTCAGTGATACAGTGGTTATTTAGTAACATGTTTTTTAGCCTCCATGTACTTGTGTTTTTTACAGAATTTTTCCTGTAATTGATTTCTAATCTCATAGTGTTGTGGTCAGAAAAGATGCTTGATATGATTTCAATTTTTTTAAATCTACTGAGGCTTGTTTTGTGACCCAAGATGTGAGTTATCATGGAAAATGATGTGCAATTCAAAAGAAGATGTTTTTTGCTTCTTTTGGATGAAATGTCCTATAAATATATTTGGTGTATTGTGTCATTTAAAGCTTGGATTTCCACACTAATTTTCTGTCTGAATGATCTGTTCATTGGTGTAACTGGGATGTTAATATCCCCCACCATTCTTGTGTTACTGTTGATTTCCCCGTTTATGGATGTTAGCATTTGTCTTATGTATTGTGGTGCTCCTATGCTGGGTGCATAAATATTTACAATTGTTATAACTTATTCTTGGATTGATCCTTTAATCATTATGTTGTGTCCTTCCTTGTCTCTTTATTTTAAAGTCTATTTTGTCTGATATGAGTATTGCTACTTTAGCTTTCTTTTTATTTCCATTTGCATGGAATATCTTTTTCCATCCCCTCACTTTCAGTCTGTATGTGTCCCTAGGTCTGAAGTGGGTCTCTTGTAGACAGCATATATTTGGTCTTGTTTTTGTATCAATTCAGCCACTCTGTGTCTTTTGGTTGGAAAATTTAGTCCATTCACATTTAAGGTAATTATTAATATGTACATTCCTATTGCCATTTTCTTAATTGTTTTAGGTTTGTTTTTGTACGTCTTTTTTCTTCCCTTCCTCTTTTGTTCTCTTCTCTTGTGTTTCTTGCCTAGAGAAGTTGTTGTAGCATTTGTTGTAAAGCTGGTTTGTTGGTGCTGAATTCTCTTAGTTTTTGCTCATCTGTAAATCTTTTGGTTTCTCTGTTGAATCTGAATGAGAGCCTTGCTGGGTACAGTAGTCTTGGTTGTAGTGTTTCCCCTTTCATCACTTTAAATATATATCCTGCCACTTCCTTCTGGTGTGCAGAGTTTCTGCTGAAAAATCAGCTGATAACTATGGGGATTCCTTTGTATTTTATTTGTTGCTTTTCCCTTGTTACTTTTTTTTTTGGCAGTACATGGGCCTCTCACTGTTGTGGCCTCTCCCTTTGTGGAGCACAGGCTCCGGACGCGCAGGCTCAGCAGCCATGGCTCACAGACCCAGCCACTCCATGGCATGTGGGATCTTCCCAGACTGGGGCTGAACCTGTGTCCCCTGCATCGGCAGGCGGACTCTCAACCACTGCGCCACCAGGGAAGCCCTCCCTTTTTACTTTTAATATTTTTCTTTGTATTTAATTTTTGTTAGTTTGATTAATATATATCTCAGCATGTTCCTCCTGTTTATCCTGTATGGGACTCTCTGCACTTCCTGAACTTGATTGACTATTTCCTTTCCCATGTTAGGGAAGTTTTTGACTATAATCTCTTCAAATATTTTCTCAGGCCCTTTTTCTTTTTCTTCTGGGACCCCTAAAATTCCAATATTGGTGCACTTAATGTTGTTTCAGAGGTTTCTGAGACTGTCCTCATTTCATTCTTCTTTATTTATTCACTTCTGTGGCAGCAATTTCCACCATTCTGTCTTCCGGATCACTAATCCTTTCTTTTGCCTCAGTTATTTGGCTATTGATTCTTTCTAGTGTATTTTTCATTTCAGTTTTTATCTTGTTTATCTCTGTTTACTCTTTATTACTTCTAGGTTTTTGTTAAACTTTTCTTGTATCTTCTCAATCCATGTCTCTGTTCTTTTTCTGAGATCTTGGGTCATCTTTACTACCATTACTCTGGAGTCTTTTTCAGGTAGATTGCCTGTCTTTTCTTCATTTAGTTTTTTCTTGTGGGTTTTTGTCTTGCTCCTTCATTTGTAACATTTTTCTTTGTCATCTCATTTTGTCAAACTTACTGTGTTTGTGATTTCCTTTTCACAGCTGCAGGATCATAGTTCCTCTTGTTTCTGGTGTCTGCCCACTGGTGAGTGAGGTTGGTCCAGAGGCTTGTTCCATAATCCCCTTGATAAGTGTTGTGGTGATCAGAGCCTGCCCTAGATATTGAACAGAGCCTCCCCTTTGCTTTGTGTTTGTCAATGCCTTGTCAGGGGCAGGGTCTGCTCCTTAGTAGTTGGAGTTGAGGCCCCTATATCTGTTTCTTATCTGTGTCTAATCTGTGGTGTAAGGTAGGCAGGATTAGAGCATTCCCACTGGGAAAGAAGCTACTGAGTATTCTTTCTTTGGAGCTGTTCATCTGTGAATGTGCTCCCTTTTACCCATTGTGTGGGCTCACAAAGTATACTCTTTTCGGCCCTGCTCTTGGTCCCACCTTAACTGTGGATATGCCAGCAATTGACCCTAGTGTCTCTCAGGTTTTGTTATCACCTAGCCACCAGTGAAAGTTCACTGAGGTCAGGTCCCAGGAGTGCAGTAGTTGTGCACCTGGATCTGCTGTGGGAGATATGGAGGCAGCTCAGACTCTGGCCTGGCCCAACCCCCATGTGTACAGGCCCACAGAGTCCACCACTACTAAAGCCAGACCTGTTCCATCTACAAGAGCACTTGTCCTTCTGGATATTTCATAGGCACTGAATTTAGGAAGCTGTCAGTGGAGGTGTAACCCTGCAGTTTGTGCAGCTGTGAGGTGAGATTTTGGCTCTTCTTCCTTAGTCACACAGTCCCTGGGACTCAGCTGTGGTTTCATCCTCTCCTTTGGGTGGATTTCCAGGGGGTAAGAGCTATCCATGCCCTTCCAGGACAGTGGAGTGTGTTCTGGCACCCACTGACAGATTTCCTAGTAGCAAGAAGTTTCTGTGCACTCCCAGGACAATGGGGGCAGGTCCTAGCACCTGCTGATAGATTTCCTAGTGAGGTGAGTTACTTACCCGCACCCTCCTGGGACAGTGTAGCAGGTTTTAGCACTCACTGGCAGATTTCCTAGTAGCAAGAGCTATCTGCACACTCCAGGGACAGTAGGGCAGGTTCTGGCACCCAGTGACAGATTTTCCATTCATAGAAGCTACCCGTGCCCTCCTGGGACAGCATGGGCCAGTCCTGGGGCCCACTGACAGAATTCCTAGTGGCTGGATCTCTCTGTGCCTTTCCAGATCATCAGGGGTGGGTCCTGTGGCCCGCTGGCAGAATTCCTAGTGGGGGAAGCTCCCTGTGCCCTTGCAGGTGTGAGGGAAGATCCTGTGACCCACTCATGGAAGTACTAGTGACTGGAGCTGTCTGTGTCCTTTTGGTCAGCAAAGATGTGTCCTGTGACCCGCTTGCAGAATTCCAAGTGTCATCAGCTGTCCTTGCCCTTATAGACCAGCAGGGGTGGGACCTGGCCTGTGCCCATGGGTCTGGAAGAGGCAGCCTGTGCCCACCTCTGGAACCCAAGATGATGGCAGTGACTTGTGCCTGCCCCCCCCAGAGCTTCTGTTGGTGGTGTACTCTTGCCTGGGAGCACTCATAGGGAAATAAGTTCTTATGATGGTCCCACCCTTCTCCTCGTGTGCCTCCCAATAATGGTGGCTTGCCTCTCTGGCGGGCTCAGGCTTCTTCCTAGTATACCTCAGTTGCCACAGCCAGACCTCTTCAGGCTGTTTCTGACCTAACCCTGGTCCACTTCCTGGGGCTGAGCTTCGGAGTTTGAACTTCAGCACTCAACACCCACCCTAACCAACAGAGTGTCTCAGTCTGGGGAGCACAGGGTGTCAGTTCTGACCCTCTGTGCAGGTTAGTCTCTGCTTTGACTTCCAATAACCGGTTGCTGCTCTCCCCTCTTAGACTCCCAAACTCTTCCACTGTCCAGTCGAATTTCTCCACTGGTGAGGAGCCTTCCCAAGGTGCAGGAAAATTTCTTCCTTCACAGCTCCCTCTCTGGGGTGCAGGTGCCATCCTGATTCCTTCTTTTTCTTTTTTCCTTTTGTCCAACCCAGTTATGTGGAGGTTTTTGTGTCTTTTCAGACATCTGAGGTCTTCCATCAGCACTCCATATCTGTTCTGTTTGAATTGTTCCACTTGTAGATGTATTTTCAATGCTTCTGTGGAGAAATGTGAACTCTGCTTCCTAATCCTCCACTATCTTGATCCTGACCTGGAACCCTTCATTTTGATGCTAGAGCTCCTGGACTAATCCTCTACCTTTGTTATCATCTCTTCTATTAATTTCTTTTATTTTATTTTCTGGGAAATTTCTCATGTTTGATATCTTCTTTAGTGTTACTCTCTTTTTTCCTTTAAGTAATTCCTATTAGTCCAATGTTGAATTGATCCTCTAATTTTCTTAACTCATCTTCCTTATTGTTCATTCTTTGACTCTTTCTTAATCTAGTTTCTGGGAGATTTGTTCAAATTTTACATGTTACTTTTTGTTATATTTTTAATTTCTAAGAGTTCTTTACTGTTTTTGACCATCTTATAGCACCCTAAATCTTTCTAACTAATATTTTAAAAGTCTCATTTCTCTGAGGCTATAACCTCTCTCTTGTTTCCTCTCTTCTCTGTTTTTTTGTTACTATTTATTTTGGACTTTATCTTTCATGTTCCAGAGTTATCTGGGAAAACAGGCTGGAGCCTCATATTTCCCTTTTCTGGTTTTACAAAATCTCAATTTCAGAGGTCACTTCATCACTGATCTGCTCCAAGTCTGGTGTTCCAGAACTTGGCTAAAGGGGTAAGAAAAGGTAGTCACTGTGCAGAGTGAGGATCCTAACTCTTTATACAAACTTTTCAATAGCCCCATCTTTTCAGGCTCCTAACTCAATCCTCTGCCTCTAGCCTCTCACTTTTCTGGCACCTGTTGTGTCCAATTACTGAAACACTCTGGGGATCAGCTGAGTGATCTGGCCTGTTTCTCATCAATATCCTCTCTTGTGTGAGCCTGAACTTGACTTCCTTCCCTGGCTCCAAGTTACTTACCATTCCTTCTTTTGCCTTTCACCTTTTTTGCTGATTTGGAGTTACAGATGTCCCCATTTCTTGTTCTCCTTGATTTGTCTTAAAGGTCGTGTTTGTTAAGATGCAAGGATATATTGTACATCACAGAGAATATAACCAATATTTTATAATAACTATAGATGGATATAACTTTTGAAAATTGTGAATGACTATATTGTACCCTTGTAACATATTGGATATCAACTATACTTCAATTTGGATATCAACTATATATCAACTATATATCAATATTGGATATCAACTATACTTCAATTTAAAAAGAAAGAATAAATAAACAGTTAAATGTCTTAATTAAGATAATGTGTTGGCATTCCTAACCACTGAGGAATTAGTATGAAAACAATAGTGACTGTCTTAACTATAGAAGTTTATTCAATCAAATTTTAAATTGCGATCTCCCCAGGTGTTGCACACCTTGTATGTGCAATTCTACTGTGGTCTGGCCAATTTCTAACTGCTCTCGTCTACCTCTTTCTGCCTAAGGGACATTTCTGGAACTGCAGAAGGCTGGTCTTCCTGTGTATAGATGGCAGTCCAGAAATAATAGAAAATTATTATCCTCTGGAAACATCTCCCCATGAATAATACTTGGAGCTGATGTACAAATACCCCAGCTCCCTTCTCCCTTTGGTGAGATAATACTGAAGTGTGTGTTGTATCCTTTTTTCACAGTTTTTTGTGAGATTAAGCTCCAGATACTCACAGTGGTGGATGGCTTAATAAGATCCACTTATAAGGGAACCACATCTAAAACAAATGGTAACACCTGCTCCAAAAAAGGGCCTCAGGAATTGAATTACTTAGGCCAGATGACAACCAGAACTCTACTGCTGTTGACAGGTGGAGTTTTGATGATGCCCAGCATCACAATTATTGAGCCTGTCATCTGTAGTGAATTGAGATGGGATTCAGATGGAAGGGGATATATGACATTAGCTTGTGCAATCTCTCTAGAATGTCAGGTATATGGTAATTTTAAGCACTATGGAATTGGTGGATCGCTGATCACTGAAGAAAGAAAATGATGAACCCAAGTAACGCCAGCCAAGGTCATAGTGGAAAGCCAGAAATTCTTTTTAACGGATAAAAGGGACTTTCAATTTCTGCCCAAATTCCCAGCCTCTTGTCCCCAAGCCAGGAATCAGCAAATGCTTTAAGTGTAAAAGTGGCATCGATAACATTAGCTCACTTTATCTCTGGGGTAAAGTCTTTAAATTCTGACTTCCTTAGCAACTCTCTTATGCCTTCAAACACATATTTTTACTTATCTTCCCTGAATGTTTTGGTTGTTCTCAGTAAAAGTATTTGTCTGCCACAAGTTACTTCATCATAACTGTTATTTACTTCATTTAATCTTCTCTCTCCATAAGAATATATTCTTTCATATTTCAATAAATTTTACTAAAAATTATTCATCATAATATTAAAATACTACCAATAGTTATATTTATAATAGACTTAATGTCTCAGGACATTTGAAATTGCTTGTGATATGAAAGTTTTTGCTGTGAGAAATTGTCCTGGATGTATTTAATATTTATCTTTTGCCATTTTCCCACTAAATGTCGAAATGTCCCAAGCATACAACAACCTAAAGATATCACTACAAATTTCCAAATTCCTCTGAACAGTGTCTTTTCCATGAGAATTACTGCTCTATGCCAACCATGGTAACCCCTTGTCAGTGATTATTTCAAGAACACAGACATAGGCAATCAGCTCATGGCATATCTCTAGCACAAATTAATGGTCCAGAAGTAGGCTTATGATCTAAATTGGTCCAAAGGAAGGAGTGACTCATTCCATCATCATGGTATTCTTTGTTTCCCTCCTCTCTCTCTCTCTCTCTCTGAAAAAGGAAGCATGCAGCTTTATTATACTCTTAATAGTGGAACCATATTATTACTTCAATGGGAATTGTACTCACAATGACCCCAGGGCTATGGATGGTAGGCTGAAGAAGCAGAAAACAACCTGGGTTCTTGATGCCATAGTTGTGCTGCTAAACCAAACAACCTTAAACCTCACCCTACATCTGGACTTCTAGATATATGACATAGTTACATTACTGCTTAAGATAGTTTGAGAAAGACTTTCTCTAATTTAAGTTTAAAGCATCCAAACTGATACCAGTGCAGAAAGAAGCTCAGATTCTCCTCTATTATACCACGCAATCCAAGTCTGACCCCAAGTGACATGGTTTATTCCAGCAAAACAGAATTGCTGTCTTATGTCCCTAGAAGACAGTTTAGCAATTATCTGTGGCCAATTCAGCATTGTATTAGACTTCTTCAGAGACAGAGAAATATATGTAACAGAAACATTATTTGGATATCATATGGATATATGGGTTTATTATAAGGAATTAGTATGTGTGATTATGGAGGCAGGCAAGTCCCAAGATCTGCAGATAAGTCAGCAACCTGGAGACCCAGGAGAGCTGATGGTTTAGTCCCAGTCCAAGTCCAAAGGCCTGAGAACCAGAAGAACCAATGGTGTAATTCCCATCCAAAGGCCAGCAGACTTGAGATTCAGGAAGGCTCAATGCTTCAGTTTGAGTCTGAAGGCAGGAAAAAAGACCAGTGTTCTAGTTTGAAAGCAATCAAGCAGCAAAGATTTCACTCTTATCTAGGGAAGTGTTAGTCTGTTTGTTCTATTCAGGCCTTCAACTGATTTGGAGGACAATCTGCTTTAGCTAGTGTTGAAAGAGATCATCAAAATGCGACTGCCATTGACCTGTGAGTGGGACCCAGGCAATAGAAAGCTCCTCACCCCCTCCCTTGTCCTTGGAATGTATGTTCAACTAATTTTTCCCATACCAGAAACTGTTCCAAGGATGGAGCCTTAAAAGAGTAAAGCATTGTTGAGTCACTGAATATGTGACTGAACTGAATTAAGGCCTCTATATAAACTTTTAAGATTCTGGTGGGCAGTTGTGCAAATCTACTCATCTTGCATCTGCTCAAAACAAGCATTATATGATGTTCTCTTGCTTATTAAAACTGTTACCTACCACCCTGGAGTGGTCTCCCTTTTCCTTTGGTCTTTCCTTGCCCTGGATGTACGGAGGCCAGTTTGCAAAGCAACAGTCAGTCTATTGATCAAAAGGTTAATCTCATCCTAAAACAACCTTTCTGAAACACCCAGAATAATGTTTGACCAAATATCTGGGAACCAAATGGAGTAGTCAAGTTGACACATAAAATTAACTATCACAAGCAAGAACTTTTTGAAGTCTTATTCTACATCATCTAAGTAGCTTACAATGAATCACTGCCAACTACATACCATACTCACATGAGAAAAGTTCTGAATAAACATTTATACTGTGCCTTATCACCTTTCATTTGCAGTGATATTTTAGTATCCCTTATAAATTATTGGCCAGCCAATTGCTACCTTGACTTGCTCCTTATTTGGTTCTGTTCAAAGTGCTTTAAATAAAACTAGTTATACTCACAACTATTTGTTAAATAAACAAATGAACAAACAACCAAGGAATACACTATGACAAACTTTAGTTCTTGCTCTTAAAAATCCATCTTGATCCATCTTAAAATAACTGAAAACTGCTCTGAAACTAATCAGACTGTTAAATTAATGAATAAACAAATTAAACCAATCTTCTATATGGCAGAAGAGAAGAGGTGGGAGGGGAAAATGACATAAATTTTCCTTAAGCAGATAAATACCTCTCTCTAGTTGGAAGGAGATAGAACTAAGGGTCCATAAGTAAGGGCAAGTTGTATCTTGTTTGAGGTGGAGAGAGCTCAAGAGGTTGAGAGAGGAACTGAATTAAGGCCATTCTTTCCCTGCTCTAGTCCTCTAATCATGTCATTTCTCTCCATCTCTTCTGCCATTCTCTACCTCAGGCCACCAGCACCATTTCCTAGAATTATTGCATTAGCCTTCTAACTGCTCTCTTGGCATTCTGAATTGCATCTATTGACCATACTGTAAAGTCATGCTTCAAAATTATAACCATGGTCAGGTTATTTCCCTGCTTCAAACTCTTCAATAATATCTTTTATTCTCAGAATAAAGTCTTAACTCCTTATCAAGGCAGACAAGGCCTTCTCAATCTGGACCTTGCCTATACCACATCTGTAGTCATTTTGACACGGCTTACACCTTACGCTTCAGGCTTTCTCAAATATTTTCAGTTCTAGGAGGACATCGTGCTCTTGTTCATCTTCAGATTTTGTAAATGCTTTTCTTTTCTACCTATATTTTGTTAGAATTAGGTTGTGCTGCAAGTGACAATGATTTACACAAGATAATTTATTTCTCGGTCATATATTCAGCCCATCTAGGGCTGTTGTGGGAACTCAGCTGCAAGGTGTCAATAGTGAGTCCTACCACATTTGTTGTTTTACTATGCATGGCCTTCATGCCTAAGTCTACTCTAAGCTCTCATGTAAGCTCTAGCTCCAGTCATCACAGCTGCATTGCACTGAGAAGGAAAGGAAAACTAGGATGAGAAGTGCATATCCATTTCCTTTAAGAATACATTCTGGAAGTAGCTCATACCATTTGTGTTTATATTTCATTGGCCAGAAAATTATTGCATGCAAAACCTAACTACAAGGGGGTCTGAGAAACGTGTTTTCTGTTTTGGTTAGTCATGTGTCTAGCTAAAATTCTACACGTCTATGATTGAAAAAGAAAGGGAAAAGAAATATTGAGAGACAGCTAGCAGAGTCTGATACAGACTGTCCACACTCTTTCCTACCACTTAACCTGGTTACCTCTTGGTCATTTTAGGTCTCAGCTTAGCTGTCACCTTTTACAGAAAGCCCTCCTGAACCCCAATTCCATAGCTGAGTTAGATGTCCCACATTTCCTGTCCCTCCCTCCCTAGTCAATCCACTGATCACTCCCTTCACTTACACTGTTATGGACTGAATATATGTGTCACCCCAAAATTCATATGTTGAAATCCTAGCCCCCAATGTGATGGTATTAGGAGGTGAGGCCTTTGGGAGGTGATCAGGTCATGAGGGTGAAACCTTCATGAATGGGATTCATGCCCTTATAGAAGAAACCTCAAAGAGCTCTCTTTTTCCTTCCACCATTGAGGACACAGCAAGAAGATGACCATCCATGAACCAGGAAGAGTGTCCTCACCAGACACCAAATCTTCTGGTCCCTTGATCTTGGACTTCCCAACCTCCAGAACTGTAAGAAATAAATTTCTGCTGTTTATAAGTCACCTAGTCTATGGTATTCTGTTATAGCGACCTGAATGGACTAAAACACTCACAGATGAAGGGATTTTCCCAGATCATAAAATAGTAGGGGGTCGCATTGGTATATTAACCTAGAGAATCTCTCTCTAGAGTCAAGTTGATGCCCTGAACCACTTCATTGAATTTACCTCTTAAAATTTCTCCACTAATCTCTGTGAGGGCAGTAAATTGCCAGTGTTGGTTATCATTGCTTTCCCATTACCTAAACCAAAGCCTAACACTTAGTGAGGTCCAAAAATATTTGTTAAATCTATGAAAATGTAAATAGCAATGTCTCTCACGGCAATCTGCAGCTGGCTTGTATTATCTCCAGGGCCCAGGCAAATTATACAAGATGCAAGATAGCTTGATTTATAATGAGATCATCTGTTTTAGTCCTTCATTCAACAGAAGAAAGTAAAGAAGAAATAAAAAAAAATCTCACAGACAAAACTTGGTTTTGGAAGACCTAAGGGCTAAATCTCCTGGGTCCTTGTTCAAGGTACCATATAGGCTCCTGGATGAGAGGTACAGCTCTGAAATTCAAAGATGATAAACCCCTGGGGAGGAATACCCACTTTAAACAGTCATTCACAAGAAAGTAAGGGGGAAGAAAAATCAGTCACCATGAGTTTGATCTCCCACAAGCCTTTTATCTATTTGTTAGTCTGGATATAGAACTGCTAGTTTCAATACAATATTAAGGTATAAAACATTTCTTTTCTTTTTTTTTTTTTTTGCAGTATGCCGGCCTCTCACTGTTGTGGCCTCTCCTGTTGCGGAGCACAGGCTCTGGACTCGCAGGCTCAGCGGCCATGGCTCACGGGCCTAGCTGCTCCGTGGCACGCGGGATCTTCCCGGGCCGGGGCACGAACCCGTGTCCCCTGCATCAGCAGGTGGACTCTCAACCACTGCGCCACCAGGGAAGCCCTAAAACATTTCTTAAATAAACCTTTTCAGAATGCAGTTACATTGTTTATAGCTCTGCTTTCTGTGTTTGTACTCGTATACTTTCTGCTAGAAAACCACAGTGCTTTTATATTCATCACTCTTCTACATACTAAGAAACCAGGATTGTACCCTATCCTTTGGGAATAGTTGTCTTGTTCTCAACCCAGGTGAGATTTTATTGCTTTTGGTCAAAGATCACTATGAGAGTCACATCATTTATGTTATCATTTTTTAAAACCTCAGCACATTGTCCCAGTTGTGTAAATGTGGATACATATTTGATGAATTCCTACATTATTCAGAGCAAAGAAGAAAAGTCTAGGCATGATTTAATAATAGCCTCTAAGACATCCAGTCTTTGTGCTGGACCTAAGGGCTGGGCATAATCTGAATATGGGACATGGCAGGGATTGGGGGAGGAGTTTAAATTGTATCAGGGAGAATTTAAACCAGTCAAAACTAAACTCCTCTGCTTCACCACAACTCTCAACTTCCTTTTCTTTCCCAACTCCACAGCTGTACTTCACACTTCCACTCACAGGCCTATGTTAATAGGTAAGGTACAATAATGTCTTGGATTTTTTCCCCTGAGAGTCCATATTTCAGCATTCCATTTTATTGTCTAAACTATCAGAGTGTAAGTCTCAAAATATTAAAAATATAATGTTCATACAAATAGTCAATGACCATTAATGTGGATACCAAAAGAATGACAAAGTTGATTCAAAGAGAATTTGAAAAACTAAAATGTAGGAGAAAAAAAAGGAATGCTGAAATTAGAATGCTGTGTAAAATACAAAACTGATTAACAACCTTCAGGACAATAAAACCAGGACCTTTTGTTATCTTCTCTACAGAAAAGGAAAAAAATCAAAATTATCTTGTCTTAAGTTTATAGAATTATTTAATAAATTATACAAAGTTTATTCCACTGAAGAGTCAAAAGATCTTTTAAGACCCATTAACAGTGCTCTTTGCATGATATTAAAACTTCACATAATAATCTTTTGCCTCAATTCTATCAAAGCCCTTCAGCCAAAGTCCATCAAGAATACACCTATAGTTGAACAAGTTGGGCTTCTTACTCCTTGCAGCAAGAAAGAATGCTCACTATGGGGAACTGTGAGGGTGTATCAGTAAAAGGATATGAGAAAGAACCTACTACAGGATTTAAGTTTTGATTGAGTACTTGGGATAGGGGTTCTAAGAAAGCCAGAGTTTGCCATAGATCGGGTGCTATCGGAAAGCAGTGATTGGATATCTCATTAAGTCTCACCTTCAGGGAGGGAAACTAGAACAAGAATAAAGTTATGATTTGTAAAGAAGCAGCAGACATTCATATTAGCTAGAGAGAGTATTTGGTGTTTTGTGAATGGCTCAGTGACCTTGTTTTTTTCTGTGTTTTTTAAAAAGTGGCCTTGTTTTGCCTCATTTTATCAGAGTAAAATTGATCTCATTTATCTCTGAGTAATCTTGTCTGAAGTTGAAACTCTATGAGATGAACATGGTCAAGCTGTGAATGACAAGCTACCTTATGAATGTTAGGAGCTGATTTTTTTCTTTCTCATTTCCAAATTTTGGGTAACTTTTCTCAGTACCATAAATGTATGAAGAAATTAATGGCTTGCAGGAATAAATTTAATTTAGGAAAATAAAGTAACATTCATCATACTCAGGAATTATGAAGCAAAATTCAAATCTGCTCACACTATCATCATCATCAAGAACAGTTGTATTCTCAACATCCCACCACCTCAGGGAACACCCTGTCTGGCAGCAGCAAGGAATGGTGAATGGTGATGATCAGGCTGCTAAAACTTGCTAAAATCTCCAGCCAATTGATACAACATCTAGAGCAGGCAGGACAACATGGGTCAGTGAAACACTAAATATATTTACAATGGCTCAGCCCCAGCCAGCACAATGGGAATGCCCAATGCTCAGTCTCAACACTTTTCTTTTATTGACCGTTCATGGTGGCACACTGGTGACGGTGTTAACTATTCAAACACTTCCTAAGCTCCTCCCTCCTCCTTTCCCCTAGAAGGAGCTTCCTGCACCACCGTTTGCTTTCCCAGGTTATGGTATACTTTGTTTACATTTGGCTTTCTCATGATGATGTCATTAACATGAGGAGGGCAATTGGGAATAGCTTACGCACACCATAATTTTTGGCATCTTCTTTGAGACTTCCACGACATTCAGCTGGCTTTCAGTTATGTGCTCCATTTATGGCACCATTCTTATTTCATTTCTATTAGTCAGCTATTTCATGTTCTTTATCTTGTGGAGAGTTTTAAAAACTTACCCAAGATCATGCGGATAATATATAAAGAGTTAGGATTCAAGCCCATGTCTGTCTAACTGACAACTCTACCTTTTCTCTAACTTTATAGAAAATCCCACTTGATTAAAAAAATGAATGTCACTAATTTTCTCCTTTTCAAACAAGAGTTTAATAACAAACTTAAAAAAATGTTTCCATGCATGGGTGGTTAGAAAGTGTGAGACACTTTCTGAATGTGCACTGCTAACAGAAAGTAAAAATGAAGCAGAGTATCAGCTCTATCACACATTTGGCTTCCATGTAAGTGAGTTCTTTGACTCATTCATATCTTCTCAGATATGCCAAATTTAGAGCCTCTCTTAGGCTGTGATCCTCTTGGGTATCACTTGTGTCCCTAAATAGTAGGAGATCAAGTAAAAAACAAAGTATTGTGGGAGATCTAGGGAGGCATCTTCTAAGTCTGCATTGTGTTTAAAAATAAATAGCTTCCTTGGCCACTGAAGTGCTCTCTTCTTTGTGCAAGGAAGTTGCACACTATCTTTCCTTGA
Organism: Monodon monoceros; assembly: GCF_005190385.1. Lineage (NCBI taxonomy): Eukaryota > Metazoa > Chordata > Mammalia > Artiodactyla > Monodontidae > Monodon > Monodon monoceros. The sequence goes on from NW_021703784.1 coordinate 25,505,173, forward strand.
GTTGCACACTATCTTTCATACATTCCTATTGTTGCTAAATCTCAGCGTTTGAGGGACACAGTGGCTTCCATCACTTTAGTGACAATGGTGGGACCACAGGACCCCGAGGCTGAGCAGCAGTTCTGAGTACCTTGGCTCCTGTCCTTGGATCACCACTTGTCCCTGATTTTTGTTTTACCAGTGCATGGAGACAACTTCTTAGCCATTCAGCCCCAGTGTTCCAGGACAGATCCTGAAATCAAATGAGGCATGAGTGTACTTTTGTGGGACCTAGCAAAAATGCTTACTTCAAACTTGGGGTGGGAGATTATATTTTCTAAAGAAAACTACACACACACACACACACACACACACACACACACACACACACACACCATTCCAGATATTCTTCTTACATTGTGACATTGATACCCCTCCATTAAGAGGTAGAGTCTATACCACCCCCAATCCCATGGTGAATCTAGGCCAATCTTTGCAATTGCCTTGACTAATCAAACATGACAGAAGTGATGCTGCTTGACTTCTAAGGTTAGGTTATAAAAAGCAATATGACTTCCACCTCTCTCTCTCTCTCTCTCTCTCTCTCTGATGCTTGCTTGCCCTTGGAGTGCAGCCACCATGTTTTGAGGAAACAGAAGTCACATAGAAAGGTCACATGTGAGTATTCCTGCTGACACAAATCACAGCTCTAGTTAGGACCCCAGTCTAGCATCTACTGCCAGACCTGTGAATGCTTGAAACTCCAGATGATTCTAGTCTTTTGCCTTCAAGTATTCCAGCCAAGTCCTCAGACATGTGAAGCAGCAGCAGGTCATCCACTTTGTGCTCTACCTGAATTACTGACATACAGAAGCCATGAGAGGAAATGAATGATTGTTATTTTAAGTTATTAGGGTATGGGGTGATTATACAGCATAGATAATAGAGATGAATTTAACAATCAAGTCCTCTGAAAAATGTGGCAATCTTGAAACATGACCCTAGATAGACATACTTCTCCCAGCTCCTCTTTTCACTGCTTGTTCACATATGAGAGCATCTGCAGGGATTCCCATCACAGAGTTTTCTTCAGGTTAATTATAGAAGCACTAAGTGTAAAGCTGAAAAGCACCACCACCCTTGTTACAACCAGACTCTCAGAAAATACACTAAATTCTATATGATTAGTGTATAAGTGTTGATTTAAATTATGCAATAATCATACCAGGTTCTTGATTCATCCTTTGTACAGTGGGAAATATGACAAAAATTAAAATTTCAATCTCTGAGGTACAAAAGTTTGATTTAAGATTTAGTAAAGTAAATTGATCTCTTTAGTCCTTTTAGAAATTTGTTTTGGTATCACTAATCTATTTTGTCCCCACAGGAGCCTAGTACGTGGTGGGGCAGCCAGGCAGGTCTTGAGAGCATCCAAGGAATCCTCTACTCTGAATTAGGCAATTTAATACCACATAAACCCTGTGCAGTTAATTTAATTCCCATTTTATATGAGGAAATCAAAGCACAGAAAAGTAGGATGGAGGCTTTTTCTAAACACATTTAAATTAAATGATCAAATACATACATATTTAGTCAAATGTAAAACAAAATACTTATTTTTAACAGTGCCCATGGCTCCAGACATCTCACTCGATGTTCATCTGCTTCAGATGTTAATAGTATCTCAAAGAGAAAAGATGTAAATTTAGAGTATAAACTTAAAACACTTGAGCTTGTGCTGAAAGAATGGGAAAAACTTTCAGAGGTAACTTCGACTATAATGCACTGACTTTTTTTTTTTTTTACATCTTTATTGGAGTATAATTGCTTTACAATGATGTATTAGTTTCTGCTTTATAACAAAGTGAATCAGTTATACATATACATATGTTCCCATGTCTCTTCCCTCTTGCGTCTCCCTCCCTCCCACCCCCCCATCCCACCCCTCTAGGTAGTCACAAAGCACCAAGCTGATCTCCCTGTGTTATGCAGCTGCTTCCCACTAGTTATCTACCTTATGTTTGGTAGTGTATATATGTCCATGCCACTCTCTCGCTTTGTCACAGCTTACCCTTCCCCCTCCCCATATTCTCAAGTCCATTCTCTAGTAGGTCTGTGTCTTTATTCCTGTCTTACCCCTAGGCTCTTCATGACATTTTCCCCCTTAAATTCCATATATATGTGTTAGCATACGGTATTTGTCTTTCTCTTTCTGACTTACTTCACTCTGTATGACAGACTCTAGGTCCATCCACCTCATTACAAATAGCTCAATTTCATTTCTTTTTATGGCTGAGTAATATTCCATTGTATATATGTGCCACATCTTCTTTATCTATTCATCCGATGATGGACACTTAGGTTGTTTCCATCTCTGGGCTATTGTAAATAGAGCTGCAATGAACATTTTGGTACCTGACTCTTTTTGAATTATGGTTTTCTCAGGGTATATGCCCAGTAGTGGGATTGCTGGGTCATATGGTAGTTCTATTTGTAGTTTTCTAAGGAACCTCCATACTGTTCTCCATAGTGGCTGTACCAATTCACATTCCCACCAGCAGTGCAAGAGTGTTCCCTTTTCTCCACACCCTCTCCAGCATTTATTGTTTCTAGATGTTTTGATGATGGCCATTCTTACTGGTGTGAGATGATATCTCATTGTAGTTTTGATTTGCATTTCTCTAATGATTAATGATGTTGAGCATTCTTTCATGTGTTTGTTGGCAGTCTGTATATCTTCTTTGGAGAAATGTCTATTTAGGTCTTCTGCCTATTTTTGGATTGGGTTGTTTGTTTTTTTGTTATTGAGCTGCATGAGCTGCTTATAAATTTTGGAGATTAATCCTTTGTCAGTTGCTTCATTTGCAAATATTTTCTCCCATTCTGAGGGTTGTCTTTTGGTCTTGTTTATGGTTTCCTTTGCTGTGCAAAAGCTTTGAAGTTTTGAGAACTTGACCTTCACTACTATTGGTCCCCACCTGGTGGTAACTTGTCCAAGGTCACAAAACTAAAGCTGAGGTTCAAACCTAGGTCCACCTAACTCAAAATCCAATGCATAATCCACTCCACAGTGTGTGTGTGTGTGTGTGTGTGTGTGTGTGTGTGTGTGTATATATATATATATATATACTGTACAAATCCACTATGTTTATACTTTTGCATGTTTGCCTGCTTGGGAACAACACATCTGTAAGCATCATCACCAGGACCCTAACAACAAAAAGCATTTCAAGGTCAGTGTAGAATACTGGTGGAGAACAAGGAGTCTAAAAACAAGCTGCCTGGTTTTCAATCCCAGCTTTTCCATTTGCCTGCTGTGTGAATGTTCTGGTTATCTACTGTTGTTTAATAAACTACCCTAAAACTTTGTGATTTAAAGTAATAATTTATTATTAACTTTCATGGTTCTGTGGGTTGACTGCATTTAGCTGGGTGGTTTTTAGGGTCTCTCATGCCGTTGCAGTCAGATGTTGACTGGGGCCACATTCATCTGAAAGTTCAATTGGATTAAACATCCAAAGGGGATCCTATGGCTGGTAGGTCAGCTGGGGCTGTTAACCAGAGCACATTCATTTAGGCCTCCCATTGAATCCTTTTGTTCCAAGACAGAGATTCCAACAGCAAGTGTTCCAAGAAAACTGGGTAGAATCTATAAAGCTACTTATTAACTAGCCCTGGAACTCATGTGACTTCACTTGTGCTATATGTTGTTGGTCTAAAGTGAGTCATAGTGGCCAAGAGAGATTTGAGACAACACAAGTTATGGGTCATTAGCAGATTCACCTTTGGAGGTAAGCTACCACACTAACCTTGTTCAATTCAGTTCAATTCTCTGTGCTTCATTTTTTCCATCCATAAAGTGGAGGTGATAACAGTGCCTACTTGATAAGATTGTTGTGAGAATTAAATGAAGTAATACATGTAAAATGGTTAGATGATCCCCTGGCACATAACAGGTACTCAATGAAGGTTACATTGCTATTACTATTCTCTTAGGAACACCATGCTAGATACTGGGACTGTATCACTTTACACCCACGGAGCACCTTATATATCGCTTATTATACTGTTTCTAGAGACCATCACCAGGCCATGATAATTCTTGGACAGAGAATTTCACATGGGCTTCCTGGCGACTCTTCGTTGTGCTCCACATATTCATTCCCATGGACAAATGGGAATTTGTCTATGCTGACACTTGTCTTTCTGTCATTTCTATGCTGTCACTTGTTGTTAACATAGACTTTCGATGAGGATATTTCAAAGCCAACCACACTCAGGCTTTCAGGCAGGAAGATCAAGGAGCATACTCACCAACGCTCTTCGCAATTTTAAACATAGCTCCAAGGAGATCCATTAGCAATAAACTGTCTCCCACCCACTCAAGGACCCAAACTGAGAACTTCTGATCTTCTAGAGGTCAGCTTCAAAGACTCAGGGGCAAAAAGTGGCTTTGTGGTTCTCAGGAAACTTGGTCCCAAGCTTGAGAACTTTCTGTACAACAGACCAGCTGAGGTTCCTCTTGCAAAAAGAAGAAAATTTAACCCAGGCATTGCTCAACTGAAAAGCTGCATGGTTTTGAGGAAATACCTGGCATAGCTGGCCCACAGTCATATCACCATGACAGTACAAACATTTTCCCCAGGCTCCTGCCACATGGAGTTGCAGCATGAAAGCCTAAACATAGTTTTAGGGAGATCAGACCCACAGGGCAACTTACTGCAGTCTTTTCTTCTCTCCTTCTAGTTTCTAGGTCGTCTCAGGAAGCAGCTGGACATTGCTGTTCATTCTAAATAGAGTCACCAGTTTATCCACCTCTAAGTGCTTAAAAGATCCTTAGCAAAGGTAGCCAATTTTGGTGACTGGCACAGGCTAGCACCAGTGTGGTGAAAGTTGAGAGGTATCAGAGTGGACCCTCTGCTTCAAACTGCTTTCTCTCCATTTTCCATACTGCCTGAAATGTTACCGAATGTGCTTTATTAATTTTAGTGATTATGTCCTCTTGAAAAATAAAAATTTCCTAGATTGAATTAATTCATTATAGAATGATACTAGTCAGAACTATGATTAATATTTAAGAAAAAAACTGAGGAGGAAAAGAGCAGAGGAGAGAAGTAGGTATTTCTTCACTAATATGAGTAAAGTGCAGGAAAAGCAAGGGTAGAGCTAGGCCCAGGAGAAAACTGGAAGCAGAGACTTGACATCTATAGGACCTTCTCTAACTCTAAAATGTGTCAGCTTCTTATCTTAAACAAAATCTCTACAATTGGAGACCTGGACACTAGCAATTATAGGCTTCCATTGTTTTACCCTCAAAAATCAGAGAGGAAAGATACTGTTACCTCCCTGATACTTAAAAAAAAATATCCTAGGGAAGGATCCTGACTGTCCAGTTTAGACTAGGTTTTTATCCCTCAACCAATCACTGTGGTCAGGAAGGGGGAGTCATTAAAAAACAAAAAGTCTCATTTATCTCATGTGAGTTGTGGGTGGAGAATGAGGTAGAAAAAATGATTCAACTAAAAGGAAGAAAGTAAAATTCTCAAAAGAAGAAAGAGGTCCTGGACACACACAAAAAAATCACTAATATACACAATGGGTATTATCAGCCACCAACACTTTAAAGCAGAGGTCCCCAACCCCCAGGCCGTGGACCAGTACCAGTCCACTGCCTGTTAGGAATTCGGGCCGCACAGCAGGAGGTGAGCAGCAGCGAGCGAGCAAAGCTTCATCTGCCGCTACCCCATCGCTCCCCATCACTCGCATTACCACCTGAACCATCCTCCCACACCCTGTCTGTGGAAAAATTGTCTTCCCCGAAACTGGTCCCTGGTGCCAAAAAGGTTGGGGGCCACTGCTTTAAAGTATATTATTTTATCAAATCAATTTTAGGTGAGACTAGTGGACTGAAGGACAGGAGAGGTGGGGGGAGGATAAGGAAGAGATATAATTTTGAATCAGAATTTATATCTATTTACAACTGCATTTATAATTAACTATAATATATATGACTTTCATATAAATACTTTTGCAAATCTCTGGTCAAACTATGTGATATAACTTTTATCAAAAGTATATAATTATTGCAGTCATGGTCTCTAAGAAGACAAAAATTAGATGAGGGAGCAGCAATTGTCAGTATAAAAATGCTAGAGGTAAAGTAAGGATGGGGTGGAATGGGGTGGGATCAGCAAGGAAAAAGAGAACAAAAAAGTCAAAGTGAGAGACTTTCCAAAATAAACTTCAATGCCATCAGAGTTTTGCCTTTGACAAGCAGTTTAGATTTTTGGATCTATCAGCTTTTGCAGTTCTCATTCAGTAGCTTCAGCTTTTCTCCAGGAAAAAATCTAGACACATATTTTCATGCCTCAGATGAAATCACAACATCTATTATGTGGCTGGATTTGTAAATCTAGTGCTACCTACTTCCATTTCCAGCCTGAAAACAGTGGGCAGCTCCAAGAGTTCTCCAGTGCAAACCCATGTGCATATAAACACTGCATGCCTGACAAGCTATGTAATGAAGCATATGTATTTTCTTATTCAGCTTCTGCAGAGACATTTCATTGAATAAGAAGAATTAGGATTGAAAAGAGTCACATTTGACTGGCCACACTTTGCCAAATGAGATTTCAAACTCTCTTTAAAATTTCTTAAAACTCTTTAATTCCCCACATGAAGTAAAATCATGTAAACTTCAATGCTTACCTCTAGAAAAAAGAGCTAAAATAATTTTACTTGCTTGATGTTACCTGTACAATAATTATGTCAAAGCAGAAGCTCCAAGTTCCATTCTGCTTTTCTTTAAATGGCAGTAATAACAGTTGTGTAGTAATAGCAGCAGGTACAGTGATCCTGAGCCCACCACAGAGGCTCTCACTCAAAGGTAGGTGGTAATACTCAGCATCCTGTCAAGAAATGAGTTTCAATATTCGAGAATTTCTCAAAATGTCTTCCAAGTTTGTAAATATCACTATGTCTAACTGGCCATTTCAAAATGTCCAGATCAACGTCTACACTTTTAACTGGTTATCTCATCTCAGAAGGAAAATTTGCCCCTTCTCCTATTTACCTGTGCTTTAGACACGAGTTCTTCCATTCCGTCATCATTCCTCTCCCTGTTCCCTCATCTCCTTGAAGTCTTTTTCCCACCAATACCCTCCTTTCTTCTCCAGTGTCTCCCTTCTTCAGGCTCTTTCCTCTTACTTCCAATACACACTTATGTCTCCAACTAAACTCTCTTTGAAGAGGAAGTTGTGTTCCCTGTGCAGATTCAAGTGCTTTCTGCTCAGTAAAGCCAATGTTTGGGGTAGAGGGACAGTGGGAGAGGGAAAAGAAACAGTGAGTAAGCATAGCAGCTGTCATGTTTTGTTTAGGGCAGAATGACATTTTAATGAGTTCTCAGAACTCTGTCACAAGTTACATCTTGCTCAGGACAGTGCTGGCACAGAGAAAACAATGTAAGGCATGGGATGAGAACCACAGACGTGAAGACAAAAGTAAAACCTAAGACATTGACAAGCTCCAGGTTGTAGAAATATTACTAAAATTCAATGAAATAAAAGCCTTGGTTATAAAAAAGATGATCACTGTATAACGACATACTTTCCATATTAATACCAACAGAGGTATAGGTACAAAGCAATAGTTATATGGCAAGTTAGGGAAACAGTACCACATTCCTGAGCTATCATAGCAGCGAGATTGCCCTTCACTTTTGGATGAAATTTCAAAACAAGAAATGTGTGATATTACTAAGATGTCACCTTCTTTCCATTTTCCAACAGATAAATTGAAATGGATAAATTTGTAAACTGAATTATATTTTCTCAATGAAGAGAAAGGAAAGAGGCTCTCTCTTGTTTATTATTGAACTTTTTTTATATTATATAACAAATAACAAATATAACAAATATAAAAATATAACAAATATATATTATATAACAAATTAGTTATTTGTATTTAGTGCTTTTTAAAAAAATATTTATTTATTTATTTTCAGCTGAGTTGGGTCTTTTTTGCTGTACATGGGCTATCTCTAGCTGCAGTGAGGGGGGGCTACTCTTCATTGCGGTGTGTGGGCTCCTCATGGTGGTGGCTTCTCTTGTTGTGGAGCATGGGCTGTAGGCATATGGGCTTCAGTAGTTGTGGCTTGTGGGCTCCTAGAGTGCAGGCTCAGTAGTTGTGGCGGTGCCTGGGTTTAGTTGCTCTGCAGCATGTGGGATCTTCCCAGGTCAGGGCTTGAACCCATGTCCCCTTCATTGGCAGCAGATTCTTAACCATTGAGCCACCAGGGCAGCTCTGTATTTAGTGCTTTAGTTTTAGTTTATCTTCTCCTAATCTCTCTTGTCAAGTGACTAATGAAACATAAACAAGAAATTAAGGAAAGAAAAGAACGACTTTCTAATTAAAATTATTTTAGAATTCAAACAATGAACGCTGTTCCTATTTTTTGTTCCTGTTATCATCCAATTTTGTCTTGTTTTTAGTGTAATAGGTTTTCTTGAAGACAGGCAAATAAAACTGATATCTGGGGGAAAAATTTTTCCTACATCTTGTTTCCTAAATTCCATAAAAGTGTTTTCTCTATTTCATTCAAAGCCTCAGGATAAAGAAAAGTCAAATTCTGCCTTAATCTTGGCATTCACTTGTGAACAAGCAGCCTGACCTAGTTCTCTCATTTAATGTCATACAGTCCTCTGAGCACCTGCAGAAAAAGGAAAACCAAACCCATTTACTAGATACCCAACATCAGACATGTGTGCAGATACATTTTAAAAAATAATCATGGACACTGATTTGCAAGAATATAACTTACTTTTCTTATATTTGGACTTTGTTTAGTTTTCAAGATCACAATTTCACTAATAGCAGAAAAACAAATCTTGTATGTTGGAAGATTTTTTAATCATATTACTTATGATTGGTCTGTTCATATTTTCTATTTCTTCCTGGTTCAGCCTTGGAAGGTTATGACTTTCTAAGAATTTGTCCGTTTCTTCCAGGTTGTCCATTTTTTGGCATAAGTTGCTTGTAGTAGTCTCTTATGATCCTTTGTATTTCTGCAGTGTCAGTTGTAACTTCTTTTTCATTTATAATTTTATTGATTTGAGTCCTCTCCCTTTTTTCTTGACAAGTCTGGCTAAAAGTATATCAGTTTTATCTTCTCAAAGAACAAGCTTTTCATTTCATTGATCTTTGCTATTGTTTTCTTCATTTCTTTCTGCTTTGATATTTATGATTTCTTTCCTTCTACTACCTTTGGGTTTTGTTTGCTCTTCTTTCTCTAGTTGCTTTAGGTGTAAGGTTAGGTTGTTTATTTGAGATTTTTCTTATTTCTTGAGGTAGGATTGTATTGCTATAAACTTCCCTGTTGGAAATGCTTTTGCTGCATCCCATAGCTTTTGGGTCATTGTGCTTTCATTGTCATTTGTTTCTAGGTATTTTTTGATTTCCTCTTTGATTTCTTCAGTGATCTCTTCGTTGTTCAGTAACATATTGTTTAGCTGCCATGTGTTTGTGTTTTTTACAGTTTTATTCCTGTAATTGATTTCTAATCTCATAGCGTTGTGGTTGGAAAAGATGCTTGATATGATTTCAATTTTCTTAAGTTTACTGAGGCTTGATTTGTGACCCAAGATGTGATCTATCCTGGAGAATGTTCCATGAGCAATTGAGAAGAAAGTATTATGCTGCTTTCAGATGGAATGTCCTATAAATATCAATTAAGTCCATCTGGTCTAATGTGTCATTTAAGACTTGGGTTTCTTTATTAATTTTCTGTCTGGATGATCTGCCCTTTAGTGTAAGTGGGGTGTTAAAGTCCACACTATTGTGTTACTGTTGATTTCCCCTTTAATGGCTGTTAGAATTTGCCCTGTTTATTGAGATGTTCCTAGGTTGAGTGCATGTCTATTTACAGTTGTTATGTCTTCTTCTTGGATTGATCCCTTGATCACTATGTACTGTCCTTTTTGTCTCTTGTAACAGTCTTTATTTTAAAGTCTATTTTGTCTGATATGACTATTACTACTCCAGCTTTCTTTTGATTTCCATTTGCATGGAATATCTTTTTCCATCCCCTCAATTTTAGTCTGTATGTGTCCCTAGGTCTGAAGTGGGTCTCTTGTAGACAGCATATATACAGGTCTTGTTTTTGTATTCATTCAGCCAGTCTATGCCTTTTGGTTGGAGCACTTAATCCATTTACACTTAAGATAATTATCGATATGCCTGTTCCTATTACCATTTTCTTAATTGTTAGGGTGGTTTTATTTTTGTTTTTTTTTTGGCGGTACATGGACCTCTCACTGTTGTGGCGTCTCCCATTGTGGAGCACAGGCTCCGGACACGCAGGCTCTGGACACGCAGGCTCAGCAGCCATGGCTCATGGGCCCAGCCGCTCCGCAGCATGTGGGATCTTCCCGGACCGGGGCACGAACCCGTGTCCCCTGCATCGGCAGGTGGACTCTCAACCACTGCGCCACCAGGGAAGCCCCAAGGGGTTTGTTTTTGTAGGTCTTTTTCTTCTCTTGTATTTCTCGCCTAGAGAAGTTCCTTTAGCATTTGTTGTAGAGCTGGTTTGGTGGTGCTGAATTCTCTTAGATTTTTCTTGTCTGTAAAGCTTTTGATTTCTCTGTTGAATCTGAAAGAAATTCTTGTTGTGTAGAGTAATCTTGGTTGTAGGTTTTTCCCTTTCATCACTTTAAATATATCCTGCCACTCCCTTATGAACTGCAGAGTTTCTGCTGAAAAATCAGCTGTTAACCTTATGGGGATTCCCTTCTATGTTATTTGTTGCTTTTCCCTTGTTGCTTTTAACATTTTTTCTTTGTGTTTAATTTCTGTTACTGTGATTAATATGCATCTTGGTGTGTTTCTCCTTGAGTTTATCCTGTATGGACTCTTTTGTGCTTCCTGGAATTAGCTATTTCCTTTCCCTTCTTAGGGAAGTTTTTGACTATAATCTCTTCATTCTTTTTTCAGACACTTTCTCTTTCTCTTCCTCTGGGACCCTTATAATTTGGATGTTGGTGTGGTTAATGTTGTCCCAGAGGTCTCTGAGACTGTCCTCATTTCTTTTAATTCTTTTTTCTTTATTCTGCTCCATGGCAGTGATTTCTACCATTCCCTCTTCCAGCTTACGTATCCCTTCTTCTGCCTCAGTTATTCTACTATTGATTCCTTCTAGTGTATTTTTAATTTCATTTATTGTGTCGTTCACCACTGTTTGTTTGTTCTTTAGTTCTTCTAGGTCTTTGTTAATCATTTCTTGTACCTTCTTGATCTGTGCCTCCATTCTATTTCTGAGATCTTGTATCATCCCTACTATCATTACTCTGAATTCTTTTTCAGGTAGATTGGCTATTTCCTCTTCTTTTATTTGGTCTTGTGGGTTTTTACCTTGCTCCTTCATCTGCAACATATTTCTCTGTCATCTCATTTTGTATATTGTGCTTGTGGTGTCCTTTTCACAGACTGCAGGGTCAGAGTTCCTCTTGTTTCTGGTGTCTTCCCCCTGGTGTATGATATTGGTCCAGGCGCTTGTGTATACTTCCTAGAGGGAAGGACTGGTGCCTGTCCACTGGTGGGTGGAGCTGAGTCTTTTCCCTCTAATGGGTAGTGCCTCATCAGGGAGTGTTTTGGGGTGTCTGTAAGCTTAGAAAGAATTTAGGCAGACTGTCTGCTGATAGGTGGGGCTGTGTTCCTGTGTTGCTGATTGTTTGGAATGAGGCGTCCAGCATTGGAACCTGCAAGCAGTTGGGTGAAGCCAGGTCTTGTTGTTGAGAGGGAGCCCTCCAGGAGAGCTCAAGCTGATTAATATTCCCTGAGGCCAGGTCAGGATTCCCACCCTGGAGATGCAGGCCCAATCCCCGGCCTAGGAACCAAGGCCTCCCAAGCTGCACAGAGTGGTCAATAAAAAAAAAAAGGAAAAGAAAGCAATCAAACAAAACCCAAGACAAGTAACAAAAATGCAAACAAACAAACAGCAGCAACAACAACAACAAAATGGAAAAGAAAACAAGCAAACAAACAAAACCCAAGATAAATGATAAAAGCAAAACCAAACAAAAAAACCCACAAAAAATAGAAAGAAAACAAGAGAACCAAAGAACTCAAAAACAAACAATAAAAATGAAACTAACAAAATCAAAAAAAAACAAAACAGAAAGCAAACAAAAAAGAAAAGAAAACATAAAACAAACAAACACAATCTACAGAATAAAAAGATAAAAACAAAGAACAAAAACAAAAGAAAAAACACCATACAGCAAAAAAAAAAAAGTAAAAATAGTAAAATAAAAAACATTAAAAATTTTTTAAAAAGAAAAGAACAGGGCTTCCCTGCTGGTGCAGTGGTTGAGAGTTCACCTGCCAATGCAGGGGACATGGTTTTGTGCCCCAGTCCAGGAGGATCCCACATGCCACGGAGCAGCTGGGCCCGTGAACCATGGGCACTGATCCTGCGCGTCCAGAGCCTGTGCTCCCAAAGGGAGAGGCCACAACTGTAAGAGGCCCACGTACTGCAAAAAAAAAAAAAAAAAAAAAAGAAAAGAAAGAAAAAAAGAAAAGAACAAATAGAACAACAACAGAACAAAATGAAACAAACAAAAATAATAATAATATTTTCCTGGGGCCTCCACTGTCAGTGTCCTTGCCCCCACAGTGAGCCACAGCCAACCCTGTCTCCCCCGGAGGCCCTCCTATACCTCTAGGTAGGTCTCTGAACCTGCTGTGGGCACTGTAGGGGCAGCTCAGACTCTCACCTCACCCAACTCTCACATGTACTTGCCCCCAAAGTCCACAGCTGCTAAAGTTAGACTGGTCTCAGTTGTGGGAGCACTTGCTGTCTGTTCATATATTCCACAGACCCAGAGTTTGCCAAACCAATCACGGGGATTTTATCTGTGGTTTGTGCAGCTGCCCAGAGAGATTTTCTTTTCTCCTCCTTAGTCACACAGCCTCTGGGGGTCAGCTTTTTTTCTGGCCCCACCTCTGCGTATGGGTCACCCTCAGACATCTATTCCCCACCCAAGCAAGAGGGGGGCGAAAGCAGTAGCTGATTGGGTCACACTTACTTGCTCAGGCCACAACTGGGGCAGGTGCCAAGTGCCTGCAGTGACAGAGACCAGCAGGAAGTTGCAACAGACTGGGGAGTGCTCAATCTGGTGGGAGTCCCTCCCAGTGCCTGTGGAGGCAGGGGCTGGCATGTAAGGAGAGAGTCCAGGATGGCAGCGCCACCTCTTATGCACCACTCAACAATGGTGCCTCATTTGCAAGGCAGACCACACTTCCTCTAGGAGCATTCATGGCCATGGAGCCCCTCACTCCCATCCCCTCAAGTTGTCTCTGTACAGCCAACAGTGGTCTTCTCCCTGGATTTGCTCTCCTAACCTCACACTTTAGCACTCAGCCCCTACCAGCATTGGTGGCTTCGTTTCTCAGGCTGGGGTGCCCAGGGCTTATTTTGGAGGAGGCTTTGGCGTGGGAGATGCATGTGGTTCCTGCATGCTGTCAAAGGAGGCTTTGGCAGTGGCAGCACTCAGGACCCTGGAGCCTGCATAGCACTCAGGACTCCAGAGCCTGCATGGGTGGAGGAGGTGTTGACTTGAGGGGTGGGTGAGCCTGCTCAGAAGGCTGCCCCTCTCAGTGAGCAAGGAGGCAGGAAGCCAGTGGGTGGTGAAGGGGGTTGCGATGGCGGCCCCACCCCTTGCACACCAATCACTGTGTGCCTTGCTTCTATAGTGCCCCAGGCTTCTTCTGAAAACTTTCCAGGTTGTGGAGTTCCTTCCTCCTGTCCCTTCAGGCTGTCTCTTCACAGCCAGCAGCTGTCCCCTCCCTGGGTCTGCTCTCCAAAGCCCACTTCCCAGCACCCAGCCCCCTTCTGCACCAGGAGACACACAACTCAGGCTGGGGTGCACAGGGCAGCTGCACAGACCATGCACACAGTTCTTACTTGTCCTGCCTTCCACAGACCACTTGCTCCATTTCCCTCTGATCCCATAAATGTCCCTTCCTACCCAAGCTGATTTCCCTGTTGTGAATGGGCTTTTCTGAGTGCAGGAACCTCTCCTCACCTTCAATTCCCTGCCAGCAGTGCTGGTCCCTTACCATTTTCTTGTTTCTTTTTTTTTTTTTCTTTCTTTTGTCCTACCCAGTTGTGTGGGGATTTTTCTTGTCCTTTTAGGTGTCTTCTACTAGTGTTCAGCAGGTGCTCTGTGAGGATAGTTCCATTTGTAGATGTATTCTTGATGTACTTGTGAGGAGAGGCAAATTCTACTTCCTCCTATTCCATTATCTTCTCTTGTAGTTCAGCATAAATGTAATTATTTCTGCTTTAAAATTCAAAATAACCTTCTGGGTGAAATACTCAGTTAAATTTAAGATTTTCAAACTCCTCCTTAACCTTACCTTCTCTTTCCCAGGAATTGAACTAAGGACAAAGGACTTTGTATCATCCTGTCATCATGGGAGAGGTGCCTGAGGAATGACAAATTGTTTATGCTAGCTTCTGCTCAAATGGCCTTGGTTTTCAGCATCTGTTCCCACTGTACCTTCCACCCATTGTCCTCCCCTACAAACATCCCACAGGTTCCTCTGTGGCCACCTCATCCCCATTGTGCAAGTGCTCTCTCTCTGTCTCTCTTTCTCCTGGTTTACCAGACCTCTCTCAATCTTCCTCTTCACTCACACCACATGGGACCATGAGACATCATTGAGGCTCAAGGTGAAGTGAATAGTGATGATAGCTTTCTCTCTGCTAGGTCTAATTGGTCATTATTTCTACTTAACTACAGACACCTCACTTTGGGTATGGCCTACTGTGAGTCTATCTCCTCTCAGAGTTTTAGGCAGGAAATGGGACATCAGCCCTGTAATGCCCTCTAACCCCCAAGCTTATCAGGGTCTTTCTAAGGGACCCATGTCCATTACTCAGACTCTGACCCCCCTCTCAGCCTTTCTTTCTCCTCCCCTCAGTTTGTCTCTCAATTGGTCAAGGAGAAAAAGACTAGATTTTCCTCTGTCATGCATCATTTTGAATCTATTTTTTTAGCATAATCTCTACACTTTGTTTTCCTCAAGGATCTGGCTCTTGATATACAAAACCAAGTTTGGGGGATTCAAAACCATTTTCTTTCTTCATCCTCTTGTCTTTAAAATACTTTTTCACTACGAAGAATTGTGAAGCAACAATTCAGTGTTCAAATGACTTATTCTATCTTGGCTTCCACCTGCCTCACCCCTTATCCCCACCTCTAGAGCAGTGGATATAGAAAACTACCAGTAGTAGCTACCAGTAGTAGCTATGGAAATGGAGGATGGAAACCTAAGATTATGTTTCTACTATGGCCAATATTTTTATATTGAAGCCCAATATTAACTTCATCAACAGAGATTTTTGAGACATGCACTCTTCCAGGCTCTGAGAGTTCCCTATACTCATGAAACTTGCACTTTCATTGAGTGAAGTAGATAACAAACAAGAAATGAATAAACAAGATAATTTCCAATTATTATAAGTTCGATGAAATAAAGAAAGAGGGTAATATGATAAAGAGTAACTGGAGGAAATGAGGAAGGTCAAGGAAGCTCACTCTAAGTAGGTGACATTTGAGCTGAGACCTGAAGGATAAAGGGAGCCCGGCATGTGAAGAGCTAGGAGAAGACCTTTCTAGGAAGAGAAAGCAGCAAGTATAAAGGCTCAGAGGTGGAAAATACCTTGGCATGTTCAAGGAACAGAGGGGAGACCAGTGTAACTAGAACATCATGGACACAAGGGAGAGATCAGAAAAGGAAGCAGAACCAAGTCATGTGGTTTCCAGAAAGCCAGAGTTAACAGCTTGATTTTTTTCCAGATAAAATGAGAAATTATTAATCAGTTTGATCAGAGAAATTACATTTGTTTTGTTTTTTAAAAGATTTTCTGTTTGTAAGAATGGCTTACAAGGGGAGTAAGACTGAATATGGTAGATACATTCAACGTATATTTAAGAAATATCCTCAAGAAGAACTCTTCAGCTCTCTGTGAAAAAGGGTTGAAATGTCAAATTCCCAAATTATATAATTGTGTTTATGATTCCACTATTAATACCAACATTGCAAGAACTAACTCATAAGCACTCTGAACATCACACTTGGTTGATCATTAAAGGCCTTGACCAGCTGCCTAAATAAAAATCAGGACCATTGATGTTAAGATAAGCCAAGAATCTCACTGGCAAGCTCTTTATCTCTAACACTTTGTGAAACAAAGAATGCTTATTAGTTCTCATATCCAAGTTGCATGAGAATACTTGGAGCATAAGTATTGTGCAAAAATAATTTAATGGTTATGTTCCAGCTTAAATACAAATATTAAGATTTGGAGGGTAAAATTCAGATTTATTTCCCCCTTTAGAATTTGGTCACCAGATTAATCACCCATCTAGAGTTTCAGACTAAATACATGTGTTTTTTTTTTTCTTTTTTTCATCACCTCTCTCCCTTTCCCCTGGTAAAAGTACTATCAAATGAATATCCTCCAAACTCTGCCCAAGTCTGTTAGCTACTCTTCCCATCTCCATGAGGTATATGTGAGTAATTAACTAGGAAAGTGTTCACTTCAATGTAATCCTCTCATACAAAGGGGAGTAAAAGTGTCCTGTCTGTTGAATAATAAAGATGGGAAGCTGCAGATTTCCCCTTATAATCTGTTCAAGAGTTCAAGTCAATTATAAGGATTCTAGTGCAGTAATAACTTGAATAAGAATTTTACTTAATCTTTGATCTTACATATAAGCAATTCATTAGAGTTTGGTGCAGGAAAGAGAAGAGAGATCTTTGAGAAGTTTAGTGTTTGCCATTCCTTTGCTTCTCTTCTGCAACAAAACTCAGGGTCTGTTCTTGACATTACTGTCCTCTCTTCCATACATCCTATGTAAAACATTTCATACTCTACATTACTGTTTTTATGCTGATGACTCCCAAATCTCTATCTCCAGCACTAATCACTCCATGAACTTCAGAATCATTCATCCAACTGCCTGCTAGACATAAATGGGAAGTCCCATAAACATTTCAATATCAATATAATCCAAATTGAATCTGAATTTCCCTACATATTCCCATCTCAAACTGTTACTCCTCCTATATTTCCAATTACTGTGGTACCAGTACCACAGTACTGGTACTTCTACCCTATACCTAGTCACAAATCCAGCAAACTGAGAGTGATTCTAGGACACTCCCCCCTTACACTATCCATCAATTGCAAAGTTCTGTTGATTTAACATACTACACATTCTTGAATCTGAACTCCTAACACTTACTCTGGTTGGGGTCCTCCTCAATTCTTACATGAACCAAAAAAGCAATCTTCCAGCAAGTCTCCCTACCCCTAATGTTGTTCCCTTATATCCATCCTCAACAATGTTATCTATCTAGAGTGCACACCTGACCTCTCCTGCTTTAAACCCTTCAGCAACTTCTGATTGTCTATAGGGTAAATATAGAAGCTCCTTAGCATGACACAAACCTTCCAATATCAGTTGCTCACCTACCTTTTAAATCTTATCTTTCTACCTCACCTTTTAAGTTTTAGTCTTCAAACCACTTGTTCCCTCCACAATCTATGATCCTTCAAATCTCTGTGATTTTATAAATGTCCCTTTGCTTGGAATAATTTTTCCACCTTCTTTCTCCTAACTTTTTCCACATATGATTCATCACAAGTGTCATTTCTTTCTAGGAGCTTCTCTTTAACCTCCAGTTTCTGCCAAGTGTCCCTTTCCACTCTGTAATTCTATGATACCTGCATTTACCTCTCTTACTAAATATTATACTAAAATGATCTATGTACATTCTGGGGCTTTAAGAGAGTCAATCAGTAACAACCCACTTTGTTGCACCCAAGTTAGTACCCAATTGAAAAATAAAAGAGCCATGTGGATGAAAATAAAAATATTACCTTTATTATTGAGAATGTGGCAGAGCTCTTTGAGCCAAATGAGCTGAGTTAGACTTACCCTGAATAGTCCCCAGTGGTTCTGTGCAACCACAACCTCCCCCAACCCTCATCTACATGAGGGTGTGCCTGCTCCTGAAAATTCACATGGAGGAGTCAAGAAGAATGCATACTTTCTTCAGGTAAACATTAGAATATTGCCCCAATAAAAAGGATAGAAAGGCTGAACCATCAGACTCTGCTCTTTTTCAAAGAGAAACCAGCTAGGAGTGAGAGGAGGGGGTAGGCAGGAAGCTGTGAGTGTCACTCTAGTGAGGTTTCCTCTTCACAAAACATGGAGCCAAGGAAGCAAGGTTTAATTCCAAAGATCTCATTACTTCATTAAATGGTAAGCTCCTTGAAGGCAAAGCACATCGTATTCCTCTTTGCATCACCAAAGCTGGCCTACATGAATGTTTATTGAATTTAAGTGATCCCTCAGCTGTAATCATTAAAATCAATTTTGGATAACAGTAACTGACAGAAGCACAGGAAGAGTCAAAGTAAAGACAAAAATTAGAGCAGTATCTAGGCTGGTGACAATTTTTAAAATGTCTATGATGTAATAACAGAGAGGAAAAGGCAAAATGTAATGGGAAATTAAAATTATTATTGTAGAATTATGGGCAATATTTTTAATAATATTTCTTGAACATAATAATTTTCGGGGAAAAATGTTTTAATACATAAGGCAGTTTAGAGGGAGGAATCAAGATGGTGGAGGAGTAGGATGTGGAGCTCACCTCTTCCCACAAATAGATCAAAGACACATCTATAAGTGGAGTGATTAAGACAGAACATCTACTGAATGCTGGCAGAAGACCTCAGACTTCCAAAAAGGCAAGAAAACCTCCATATAACAGGGTAGGACAAAAGAAAAAAAAGAGAGAGAGAAAGAAATCAGGATGGGAGCTGCACCTCAGGGAGGGAGCTGTGACGGAAGAAAAGTTCCCTGACCCTGGGAAGTCCCCTCACTTGTGGGGAGTTCAGCCTGGATGGAGGAGGAGATTTAGACCCTTGGAGAAGAGCACAGCAACAGGTTTGCAGAAGGAAAAATGGAGAGTGACCTGAACAGATGGTTGGTACTGCCTCCCTGCACTCCTCAGCCTGAGACACTCATCCACCAGTGCAGGAGGGGTCTGGGTGCTGAAGCTCAGGTTTAAGAAGTCAGACCCAGGGAGAGGACTGGGGTGGGCTGCATACAGACAGCCTAAAGAGGCTGGAGTGTGGCAACTAAGGGTAAACTCAGAAGAAGCCTGAGCTCATCAGAGAGGCAAGATGCCAAAGCTGGGGGTGCCCAAGGAGAGGGGCGAGGCCACCATAGGAGCTGCTTTTCTTGTATCCATGTTCTCAGGCAACAGGACATCACCAACACAAGTTCAGGGGCCGGGTGCAAGCCAAGGCCATTGTGAGGTCCAGTGGTGGACATGGGCCACTGCCGTGGCTAGGGGACCCATGAGAGGGCACCAAGCACTGTCCCTGCTCTCCCAGGGGTAGTGGGCTGCCACCACCATGGGGAGACACAGGAGCATGCACCAATCACTGTCCCCACCATACCAGGAGCAGGCATGGTCTGCGAGCAAGTTGCTGCCCCAGCCCTACCATAAGCATGCACAGGCCTCCACACCTACACAACCCATATAAAGGGAATAAAGGCCAGAACATGCTGAGGAAAGAGACACCAAGCATTCAAGCTAAAAGCAGCCCCTCGATTATGGACAAGATCATGGAAAAAAGGACTTGAACTTACCTCCTCTCATGAAAATCACACAAAAATCACAACTAATTGCTGAACAACCATCAAGAAAAAGATAGGAACCTACAAAAAAAAGAGATACTTTACACCCAAAGACAAAGAAGAAGCCACAATGAGACAATAAGAGGGCCACTTTCACAATATAATCAAATCCCATACCAGCTGGGTGGGCGACCCACAAAGGGGTAAATAATTATATCGCAGAGGTTTTCCCACAGGAGTGAGAGTTCTGGGCCCCACATCAGGCTCCCCACCCTGAGGGTCTGGCATGGTGAGGAGAAACTCCCAGAGCATTTGGCTTTGAAGACCAGAGGGGCATGAATGCAGGAGCTCCACACAACTGGGGGAAACAGAGATCCACTCTTGGAGGGTGCACAAAAGATTTCATGTGCACTGGGAGCCAGCACAAAGCAGTGACTCCATAGAAGCCTGGGCTAGACCTACCTGTGGGTTTTGGAGTGTCTCCTGAGGAAGCAGAGGATAGCTGTAGCTCACTGAGGGGGCAAAGTCACTGGTGGCAGAGGCCACAGGAAATATTGATTAATGTGAATTCTTGCAGAGGCCACCATTTTGGTGCCAAGACCCAGTCCTACCCAACAGCTTACAGAATCCAGTCCTAGAACATCTCAGACCAAACAACCAGAAGGATAGAAAAAAAGCTGCACCCATCAGCAGACAGGTTGCCTAAAGTGAAACTAAGCTCACAGCCACCTCTAAACACACCCCTTGACATGGCTCAGCCTACCACAGGGACAAGACCTAGATATACCCTCCAATGGGCAGACACCAGTCCCTCCCACCAGGAAGACTACAGAATCCTCAAAACCAACTTCACCCAGCAATGGGAAGACACTGGAAGCAAGAAGAGATATGATCCAGAAGCCTGTGGAGAAGACAATAAATACAGAAATTAGACAAAATGAGACCACAGAGAAATATGTTCCAGTTGAAGAAATATGATAAAAACCCACAAGAAAAACTAAGTGAAGTGGAAATAGGCAATTTACTGGAAAAGAATTTAGACTAATGATACTAAAAATGATCCAAGATCTTCTAAAACAAATGGAGGCACAGGCCAAGAAAAGAGAAAAAAGGTATAACAAAGAACTAGAAATACTAGAGAACAAACAAACAGAGATGCACAATACAATGATTAAAATGAAAAAATACACTAGAAGGAATCAGTAGCAGAATAAATGAAGCAGAAAAACGAATAAGTGACCTGGAAGGCAGAGTAGTGGAACTACTGCATAACAGAATAAAGCAAAATAATGAAAAGAAATGTGGATGGTACAAGGGACATCTGGGACAACATTAAACACATCAACACTTACATTATAGGGGTCCCAGAAGGAGAAGAGAGGGAGGAAGGTCCTGAGAAAATATTTAAGACATTAGAGATAAAAAAATCTCTAACATGAGAAAGGAATCACTCACTCAAGCCCAGGAAGGGCAGAGAGGCCCATACAAGATACACTCAAGGAGGAACATGACAAGACAAATAGTGATCAAACTGACAAAAATTAAATACAAAGAAAACAATATTAAAAGCAACAAGGGATAGGCAACAAACAAAATAAAAGGGAATTCCCATAAGGTTATCAGTGGATTTTCTGCAGAAACTCTGCAGGCAAAAAGGGAGTGGCACAATATATTTAAACTGATGAAAGAGAAAAGCCTACAGCCAAGAATGCTCTCTCTATACAGCAAGGCTGTTGTTCAGATTCAGTGGAGAAATCAAAAGCTTCACAGACAAGCAAACACTAAGAGAATTCAGCACCACCAGCTTTGCAACAAATGCTAGAGGAAGTTATCTAGGAGGAAAAGAAAAGGACACAACTAGAAAGAAGAAAATTATGAATGGAAAAGCTCACCAGTTAAGGCAAACACACAGTAAAGTTAGGAAATCATTTGCGCACAAACGTGATATCAAAACCAACAATCATGAGAAGAGGAGAGTACAAATGCAGGATATTGGAAATGCATTGGAAACTAAGAGACTAGCAAATATAAACAATCTTGTTTATATACACATTGCCATATCAAAACCTATGGTAACTGTAAAAGGAAAATCTACGATACACACACACACACACACACAAAAGAAAAAGAAATCCAAACACAACACTAAAATAGCCATCAAATCACAAGAGAAGAGAACAAAAGAGAAAGGGAAGAAAAAAGACTTACAAAACACAAATCCAAAACAATTAACAAAATGGCAATAAGAACATACATATCGATAATTATGTTAAATGTAAATGGATTACATGCTCCAACGAAAAGACATAGACTGGTTGAATGGATACAAAAACAAGACGTGTATATATGCTGTCTACAAGAGCTCCAATTCAGATCTAGGGACACATACAGACTGAAAGTGAGGGGATGGAAAAAGGTATTCCATGCAAGTGGAAATCAAAAGAAACCTGGAGTTGCAGTACTCATATCAGACAAAATAGACTTTAAAATAAACACCGTTACAAGAGACAAGGAAGGACACTACATAGTGATCAAGGGATCAATGCAAGAAGAAGATATAATAATTGAAAATATATATGCACGCAACATAGGAGCACCCCAATATATAAGGCAAACACTAACAACCATAAAAGGAAAAATCGACAGCAACACAGTAATAGTAGGGGGACTTTAATACACCTCTTCCATCAATGAACAGAAAGAAAATCCAGACAGAAAATCATCCAGACAGAAAATCAGTAATGAAACACAGGTCTTAATGATGCATTAGACCAGATGAACTTAATTGATATTTATAGAGCATTCCATCCAAAAGCAGCAGAATATGCATTCTTCTCAAGTTCACATGGAACATTCTCCAGGATTGATCACATGCTGGACCACAAAACGAGCCTCAGTGAATTAGGAAAATTGAAATCATGTCAAGCATCTTTTCCAACCACAGTGCTTTGAGATTTTAAATCAACTACAACAATGAAAAAAACTGTAAAAAACACAAAGACATGAAGGTTAAAAAATATGATACTAAACAACCAATGGATGACTGAAGATATCAAAGAGGAAATCAAAAAATACCTAGAGACAAATGAAACTGAAAGCACAATGATCCAAGACCAATGCGATGCAGCAAAACATTTCTAAGAGGGAAATTTATAGCAAAATAATCTCACCTCAGGAAACAAGAAAAACTTCAAATAGACAGCCTAGTGTTACATCTAATGCAAAAAGAGAAAGAAGAACAAACAAAACTGAAAGTGAGTAGAAGGAAAGAAATCGTAAAGATCAGAGCAGAAATAATGTAGTAGAGATGAAGAAAACAATAGCAAAAATAAATGAAACTAAAACCTGGTTCTTTGAGAAGATAAACAAAATTGATAACCCTTTAGTCAGACCCATTAAGAAAAAAATGGAGAGTACTCAAATCAAAAAAATTAAAAATGAAAACAGAGAAGTTAAAAATGACACCACAGAAATACAAAGGATCATAACAGACTACTACTACTACTATGCCAATAAAACCGACAACCTAGAAGACATGGACAAATTCTTAGAAAGGTACATTCTCCAAAACCTGAACCAGGAAGAAATAGAAAATATGAACAGATGTATCACAAATAATGAAACTGAAAAACTGATTAAAAACTTGCAACAAACAAAAGTCCAGGACCAGATGCCTTCACAGGCGAATTCTATCAAACATTTAGGGAAGAGCTAACACCTCTCTTTCTGAAACTCTTCCAAACAATTGCAGAGGAAGGAGCACTCCCAAACTCATTTTATGAGGCCACCAACACCATGATACCAAAACCAGACAAAAATACCACAAAAAAGAAATTTACAGGCCAATATCCCTGATGAGCACTGATGTAGAAACACTCAACAAAATATTAGCAAACTGAATCCAACAGTACATTAAAAGGATCGTACACCATGATCAAGTGGGATTTATCCTAGGGATTCAAGGATTTTTCAATATCCACAAATCAATGTGATACACCACATCAACAAACTGAAAAATAAAAACCATAGGATTGTCTCAATAGATAAACTTTTAATAAAAAATATTTTAACAAAATTCAACAGCTGTTTATGAAAAAAAAAAAAAACCACTCCCCAGAAACTGGACATAGAGGGAATTCCCTGGTGGTCAAGTGGCTAAGACCCTACACTCCCAATGCAGGGAGCCTGGGTTTGATCCCTGGTCAGGGAACTAGATCCCACTGCATGCTGAAACTTAGAGTTCACATGCCACAACCAACTGTCTCGCATGTGACAATTAAAGATCTCACATGCCTCAATGAAGATCCTGCATGCTGCAACTAAATATCCCACATGCTGAAGAGAAGATTCCAAAGGTGGCAATGAAGATCCTGCATGCCCCAACTAAGACACAGCACAGCCAAAATTAAATAAATATTTTTTAAAAAAGAAAACAGACACAGTGGGAACATGCCTCAACATAATAAAGGCTATTAATGACAAATCCCACAGTTAACATCATTCTCAACAGTGAAAAGCAGAAAGAATTTCCTCTAAGATCATTAACAACACAAGGTTGTCCACTCTCGCCCCTTTTATTCAACATAGTTTTTGCAGTCCTAGCCATGGCATTCAGACAATAAAAAGAAATAGAAGACTTCCAAATTGGAAAAGAAGAAGGAAAACTCACTGTTTGTAGATGACATGATACTATACATAGTAGAAAATCCTAAAGAGGCTGCCAGAAACCTACTAGAGTTCATCAATTAATTTGGTAACTTTACAAGATACAAACTAAATACACAGAAATTTATTGCATTCTCATAAACTAACAATGAAAGACCAAAAAGCTAAATTCAGGAAACAATCTCACTTACCATCACATCAAAAAGAATAAAATACCTAGAAGTAAACCTATATAAGGAGGTAAACTGTCTGTACTCTGAAAACTATAAGACACTGATGAAAGAAATGGAAGATGACACAGATGGAAAGTTATACCATTTTCTTGGATTGGAAGAATTAATATTGTCAAAATGTTATACTACCCAAGGCAATACACAGATTCAATGCAACCCCTATCAAACTACCAATGGCCTTTTTCACAGAGCTAGAACAAAATATCTTAAAATATGTATGTAGACACAAAAGACCCCAGATAGCCAATGCAATCCTGAGAAAGTAAAACAAAGCTGGAGGAAGCGGATCAATGACTTGACTATACTACAAAGTTACAGTCATCAAAACAGTACGGCTCTGGGCCAAAAAGGGAAATACAGATCAATGGAACAGGATAGAAAAGCCAGAAGTAAAGCCACACACCTATGGTCAATTAATCTATGACAAAAGAGGCAAGACTATACAATGGAGAAAAGACAGTCTCTTCAATAAATGGTGCCTGGGAAATTGGACAGCTACATTTAAAAAATGAAATTTGAACATTTTTAACACCATACACAAAACTAAACACAAAATGGATCAAAGACCTAATGTAAGACTGGATACCATATAACTCATGGAAGAAAACACAGGCAGAATACACTTTGACATAAATCACAGATCTTTTTTGCTCTACCTCCTAGTGTAATGGAAATAAAAACAAAAATAAACTAATGGGACCTAATTAATTTCAAAGCTTTTGCACAGCAAAAGAAACCATAAACAAAACAAAAGACAGCCCACAGAATGGGAGAAAATATTTCCAAACAAAAAGACCAAGAAGGGATTAATCTCCAAAATTTACAAACAGCTCATGCAGCTCAATATCAAAAAAACAAATAACCCAATCAAAAAATGGGCAGAAGACCTAAATAGACATTTCTCCAAAGAAGACATACAGATGGCCAAAAAGCACATGAAAAGCTGCTCAGCATCTCTAATTATCAGAGAAATGCAAATCAAAACTACAAGGAGACATCACCTCACACCAGTCAGAATGCCCATCATCAAAAAAATCTACAAACAATAAATGCTGGAGAAGGTGTGGAGAAAAGGGAACCCTCCTACACTGTTGGTGGGAATGTAAATTGGTACAACCACTGTGGATAACAGTATGGAGGTTCCTTAAAAAACTAAAAATAGAGCTACCATACGATCCAGCAATCCCACTCCTGGAAATATATCCAGGGAAAACCATAATTTGAAAGGATACATGCACCCCAGTGTTCATTGCAGTGCTGTTTACAATAGCCAAGACATGGAAGTAATCTAAATGTTCATCGACAAAGGAATGGATAAAGAAGATGTGGTACATATATACAATGGAATATTACTCAGCCATTAAAAAGAATGAAATAAGGCTTTGTAGCAATGTAGATGGACCTGGAGATATCATACTAAGTGAAGTAAGTCAGACAGAGAATGACAAATATCTTAGGATATCACTTATATGTGGAACCTAAAAAAAATTATACAAATGAACTTATTTACAAAACAAACAGACTCAAAGACTTAGAGAATGAACTTCTGATTACCAGGTGTGGGGGAGGGTTGAAGGAGGGATAGATTGGGAATTAAAATTGACATGTACACATTGCTATATTTAAAATAGGTAACCAACATGGACGTACTGTGTAACACAGGGACTCTGCTCTATACTCTGTAATAACCTAAATGGGAAAGAATTTGAAAAAGAATAGATACATGTATATGTATAAGTGAATCAATTTCCTGTACACCTGAAACTAACACAACATTGTTAATCAACTATACTCCAATATAAAATAAAAAATTTAAAAATCCAGCTTTATTCATTTATAATTGATATATAAAACATACATATTTACTATATACAATTTGAGAGCTTGGACATATACATACACCTGTAAAACCATCTCCATAATCAAGGTACTAAACATATTATCAACTCCAAACTAATAGCACTGCAATGAATAATGGGGTGCATGTATTTTTTGAATTATGGTTTTCACTGGATATATGCTCAGGAGTGGGTTTGCTAGATAATATGGTAGTTCTATTTTTAGATTTTTAAGGAACTTCCATACTGTTCTCCACAGTGGCTGTACCAATTTACATTTCCACCAACAGTGTAAGAAGTTTCCCTCTTCTCCACACCCTCTCCAGCTTTTATTGTTTGTAGACTTTTTTGATGATGGCCATTTTCACCCGTGTAAGGTGACACCTCATTGTAGTTCTGATTTGTATTTCTCTGAAAATCTATGTCCTTTTGACCATCTGTACGTCTTCTTTGGAGAAATGTCTGTTTAGATTTTCTGTCATATTTTTATTCAGTTGTTTGTTTTTTGATATAGAGCTGCACTGGCTGTTTGAATATTTTGGAGATTAAGCCCTTGTCAGTCGCTTTGTTTGCAAATATTTTCTCCCATTCTATGGTTTGTCCTTTTTGCTTTGTTTATGGCTTCCTTTGCTGTGTGAAAGCTTTTGAGTTTAATTAGGTCCCAGTTGTTTATTTTATTTTTTAAAATTTCTATTACTCTAGGAGGTGGATAAAGAAGATACTGCTGAGATTTATGTCAAAGAGAATTCTTCCTTTGTTTTCCTCTGTGAATTTTATAGTGTCCAGCCTTGTATTTAGGTCTTTGACCCATTTTGAGTTTATTTTTGTTCCTGGTGGTAAAAGATGTTCTAATTTCATTTTTTTACATGTAGCTGTCCAGTTTTCCCAGGACCATTTATTGAAGAGTCTGTCTTTTCTCTATTGTATAATCATGCCTCCTTTGTTGTAGGTTAATTGACCATACGTGTGTGGGTTTACTTCTGGATTTCCTATCCTGTTCCATTGATCTATGTTTCTGTCTTTGCCCCAGAGCCATCTATTTTGATGTATGTTGCCTTGTAGTATAGTCTGAAGTCATGGAGCCTGATTCCTTCAACCCTGTTTTACTTTCTCAGGATTGCTTTGGCTTTCTGGGGTCTTTCATGTTTACATACAAATTTTAAGATTTTTTGTTCTAGTTCTGTGAAAAAGGCCATTGGTAGTTTGATAGGAGTTGCACTTAATCTGTGTATTGCTTTGGGTAGTATAATATTTTGACAATATTAATTCTTCCAATCCAAGAACATGGTGTATCTTTCCATTGTGTCATCTTCCATTTCTTTCATCAGTGTCTTATAGTTTTCAGAGTACAGACAGTTTGCCTCCTTATATAGGTTTACTTCTAAGTATTTTATTCTTTTTGATGTGATGGTAAGTGAGATTGTTTCCTGAATTCAGCTTTTTGGTCTTTCATTGTTAGTATATGGGAATGCAATAAATTTCTGTGTATTTAGTTTGTATCTTGTAAAGTTACCAAATTAATTGATGAACTCTAGTAGGTTTCTGACAGCCTCTTTAGGATTTTCTACTATGTATAGTATCATGTCATCTACAAACAGTGAGTTTTCCTTCTTCTTTTCCAATTTGGAAGTCTTCTATTTCTTTTTATTGTCTGAATGCCATGGCTAGGACTGCAAAAACTATGTTGAATAAAAGGGGCGAGAGTGGACAACCTTGTCTTGTTAATGATCTTAGAGGAAATTCTTTCTGCTTTTCACTGTTGAGAATGATGTTAACTGTGGGATTTGTCATTAATAGCCTTTATTATGTTGAGGCATGTTCCCACTGTGTCTGTTTTCTTTTTTAAAAAATATTTATTTAATTTTGGCTGTGCTGTGTCTTAGTTGGGGCATGCAGGATCTTCATTGCCACCTTTGGAATCTTCTCTTCAGCATGTGGGATCTTTAGTTGTGGCATGCAGGATCTGCACTGAAGCATGCGGGATCTTTAGTTGTGACATGTGAACTCTAAGTTTCAGAATGCAATGGGATCTAGTTCCCTGACCAGAGATCAAACCTGGGCCCCCTGCATTGGGAGTGTAGGGTCTTAGCCACTTGACCACCAGGGAATTCCCACTATGTTAAGTTTCTGGGAATTTTTTTTTTAATCACAAATGTGTGTTGAATTTTGCTAAAAGCTTTTTTGTTAAAAGTTTATCTATTGAGATATCCTATGGTTTTTATTCTTCAGATTGTTGATGTGGTGTATCACATTGATTGATTTGTGGATATTGAAAACTCCTTGCATCTCTAGGATAAATCCCACTTGATCATGGTGTGTGATCCTTTTAATGTATTGTTGGATTCGGTTGCTAATATTTTGTTGAGTGTTTCTACATCAGTGCTCATCAGGGATATTGGCCTGTAATTTTCTTTTTTGTGGTATCTTTGTCTGGTTTAGGTATCATGGTGCTGGTGGCCTCATAAAATGAGTTTGGGAGTGTTCATTCCTATGCAATTGTTTGGAAGAGTTTCAGAAGGAGAGGTGTTAGCTCTTCTCTAAATGTTTGATAGAATTCGCCTGTGAAGGCATCTGGTCCTGGACTTTTGTTTGTTGGAAGTTTTATAATCAGTGTTTCAATCTCATTACTTGTAATTCATCTGTTCATATTTTCTATTTCTTCCTGGTTCAGGTTTTGGAGAATGTACCTTTCTAAGAATTTGTCCATGTCTTTTAGGTTGTCCGTTTTATTGGCATAGTAGTAGTAGTAGTCTGTTATGATCCTTCATATTTCTGTGGTGTCATTTTTAACTTCTCCATTTTCATTTTTAATTTTTTGAGTACTCTCCATTTTTTTCTTAATGGGTCTGACTAAAGGGTTATCAATTTTGTTTATCTTCTCAAAGAACCAGGTTTTAGTTTCATTTATTTTTGCTATTGTTTTCTTCATCTCTACTTCATTTATTTCTGCTCTGATCTTTACGATTTCTTTCCTTCTACTCACTTTCGGTTTTGTTTGTTCTTCTTTCTCTATTTACATTAGATATAACGTTAGGTTGTTTATTTGAGGCTTTTCTTGTTTCCTGAGGTGAGATTATTTTGCTATAAAATTCCCTCTTAGAAATGCTTTTGCTGCATCCGATACGTCTTGGATCATTGTGCTTTCAGTTTCATTTGTCTCTAGGTATTTTTTGATTTCCTCTTTGATATCTTCAGTCATCTATTGGTTGTTTAGTAACATATTTTTAGCCTCCACGTCTTTGTGTTTTTTTACAGTTTTTTTCTTGTAGTTGACTTAAAATCTTATAGCAGTGTGATCAGAAAAGGTGTTTGATATGATCTCAGTTTTCTTAATTCATTGAGGCTCATTTTGTGGTCCAGCATGTGATCAATCCTGGAAAATGTTCCACGTGAACTTGCGAAGAATTTGTGTTCTGCTGCTTTTGGATGCAATGCTCTATAAATATCAATTGAGTCCATCCGGTCTAATGTGTCATTTAAGACCTGTGTTTCCTTATTGATTTTTGGTGTGGATGATTTGTTCATTGATGGAAGGGGTGTATTAAAGTCCCCCACTATTACTGTGTTGCTGTCGATATTTCCTTTTATGGTTGTTAGTATTTTCCTTATATATTGGGGTGCTCCTATGTTGGATGCATATATATTTTCAATTATTATATCTTCTTCTTTCATTGATCCCTTGATCACTATGTAGTGTCCTTCCTTGTCTCTTGTAACTGTCTTTATTTTAAAGTCTATTTTGTCTGATATGAGTACTGCAACTCCAGGTTTCTTTTGATTTCCACTTGCATGGAATACCTTTTTCCTTCCCCTCGCTTTCAGTCTGTATGTGTCCCTAGATCTGAATTGGAGCTCTTGTAGACAGCATATATACAGGTCTTGTTTTTGTATCCATTCAGCCAGTCTATGTCTTTTGGTTGGAGCATGTAATCTATTTATATTTAACATAATTATCAATATGTATGTTCTTATTGCCATTTTGTTAATTGTTTTGGATTTGTTTTTCTAAGTCTTTTTTCTTCCCTTTCTCTTTTGTTCTCTTCTCTTGTAACTTGATGACTATTTTAGTGTTGTGTTTGGATTTCTTTTTCTTTTGTGTGTGTGTGTGTGTGTGTGTGTGTGTATCGTAGATTTTCCTTTTACAGTTACCATAGGTTTTGATATAGCAGTGTGTATGTAAACAAGATTGTTTATAGTTGCTGGTTTCTTAGTTTCCAATGCATTTCCAATATCCTGCATTTGTACTCTCCTCTTCTCATGATTGTTGGTTTTGATATCACGTTTGTGTGCAAATGATTTCCTAACTTTACTGTATGTTTGCCTTCACTGGTGAGCTTTTCCATTCATAATTTTCTTCTTTCTAGTTGTGTCCTTTTCTTTTCCTCCTAGATAACTTCCTCTAGCATTTGTTGCAAAGCTGGTGGTGCTGAATTCTCTTAGTGTTTGCTTGTCTGTGAAGCTTTTGATTTCTCCACTGAATCTGAACAACAGCCTTGCTGTATAGAGCATTCTTGGTTGTAGGTTTTTCTCTTTCATCAGTTTAAATATATTGTGCCACTCCCTTTTTGCCTGCAGAGTTTCTGCAGAAAATCCACTGATAACCTTATGGGAATTCCCTTTTATTTTGTTTGTTGCCTATCCCTTGTTGCTTTTAATATTGTTTTCTTTGTCTTTAATATTTATCAATTTGTGTCAACATGTTCCCATTTGGGTTTACCCTGCCTGGACCTCTCTGCATTTACTGGACTTGGGTGACTGTTTCCTTTCCCATGTTAGGGAATTTTTTAGCTGTAATCTCGTTAAATATTTTCTCAAGCCTTTCTCCCTCTCTTCTCCTTCTGGGACCCTATAATGTGAATGTTGGTGTGTTTAATATTGTTCCAGAAGTCTCTTAGATTGTCCTCATTTCTTTTCATTCTGTGCTGTGGCAGTGATTTCCACCATTCCTTCTTCCAGCTCACTTATGTGATCATCTGCCTCAGTTATTCTGCCATTGATTCCTTCTAGTGTATTTTTCATTTCAGTTATTATATTCATCTCGGTTTGTTTGTTCTTTAGTTCTTGTAGGTCTTTCTTAAACATTTCTTATATCTTTTTGATCTGTGCCTCCATTCTTTTTCTGGGATCTTGGGTCATCTTTACTATCAATACTCTGAATTCTTTTTCAGGTAGATTGCCTGTCTCCACTTCACTTAGTTGTTTTTCTGGAGTTTTACCTTGTTCCTTCATCTGGGTCATATTCCTCTGCTGTCTCATTTTGAACTTTCTGCAATTGTGGTTTCTGTTCTGCAGGTTGTAGTTATTCTTGCTTCTGCTGTCTTCTCCCAGTGGATAACCTGTCTAAGAGACTAGTGTTGTTTTCCTGGTAGGAGGGACTTTTTCCTGCCCATTGGTGGGTGGAGCTGGGTCTTTTCCCTCTGTTGGGCAGGGCCGTGTCAAGGCATGTGTCTATCATATAGCTGTGTGCTCAGTACTGCTTTAGGCAACCTGTCTGCTGATGGGTGGGGTTATATTTCTTCCCTGTTGGTTCTTTGGCCTGAGGCTTCCCAGCACTGGAGCTTACAGACTGTTGGGTAGAGCCAGGTCTTGGTGACAAAATGGTGGCCTCCAGGAAGGCTCACATCAATGAGTACTACCCAGAACTACTGCCACCAGTGTCCTGGACTGTGCAGTGAACCACAGCCACCCCCTGCCTCTGCAGGAGACCCTCCAGTACTAGCAGGCAGGTCTGGCCCAGTGTCTTATGAAGTCACTGCTTTTTTCCCTGTGTCCTAGTGCATAGGAGACTCTGTGTGCACCCTCCAAGAGTGGAATTTTTGTTTCCTCCAGTCCTATGGAATTCCTGTGATCAAACTTCACTGGTCCTCAAAGCCAGATTCTCTGGGGGCTCCTCTTGTTGCCATATCCCCAGGCTGAGGAACCTGACATGGGGCTCATAACTTTCACTTCTGTGGGAGAACTTCTGTGGTATAATTATCTTCCAGTTTGTGAGTCAACCACTCAGCAGGTATGGGATTTGATTTTATCATGTTTGCACCTTTCCTACCTTCTTTGTCTTTGGATGTAGGGTATCTCTTTTGATACATTCCAGTTTTGTTTTGTTTTTTTTAATCAATGATTGTTCAGTTAGTTGTGATTTCAGTGTTTCTGTAAGAAGAGGTGAGCACACGTCTTTCTCCTTTGCCATCTTAAATCTGGGTCCACTGCAGCACTATTTACAATAGCCAAGACATGGAAGCAACCTAAATATCCTTCAACAGAGGAATGGATAAAGAAGATGTGGTACATATATACAATGGAATATTACTCAGCCATAATAAAGAATGAAATAATATCATTTGCAGCAACATGGGTGGACCCAGAGGTTATCACACTAAGTGAAGTAAGTCAGACAAAGAAAGACAAATATCATATAATATCACTCATATGTGGAATCTTATTTCAAAAACTGATACAAATGAACTTACTTACAACACAGAAACAGACTCACAGATTCTGAAAACAAATATATGGTTACCAAAGGGGAAACATGGGGGGAGGGATAAATTAGGAGCTTGGGATTAATATACATACACTACTCTATATAAAATATATAACCAACAAGGACCTACTGTATAGCCCAGGGAACTCTACTCAATATTCTGTAATATATTTACCTATATGGGTAAAGAATCTGAAAAAGAATGAATATATGTATGTGCATAACTAAATCATTTTGCTGTATACCAGAAACTAACACAACATTGTAAATCAGCTATACTTTGGTAAAATTTTTAAAAATTTATAAGGCAGTTTAGTGGACATTTATTGTATTGCCTACTCATAACAGCAACACCCTCCTTTGAGGAACTGTCCCATCGCCTCTTCAACCATGTGATTTTGGTTGGAGTTGCCAGACACTGTACTTTATTCTCCTGGGCACAGGGATGGGCATTTGACCACAGCCAGACCAGACTCTTAGCTAATATGAGCAGGTGGCAAGAAGAGGACTCCCATTGGAATTTGCTGTTATAGAAATGTTTAATGTGCCTTGTAAATGGTAGGAGGGCTACGTATACTTTCTGATTATAATTAAGTATAGTTGAAGACAAATCTTTCTTCAGAAAAGGAGCACCTATCTCGTTTTCCTCTCATTTCTCAATACCGTTTTCTTGCTAGCACTTATGAGAACTGCTCAGGCCCTGCAGCTTTGTGACATCTCCCTGTTTAACAGTCAGCAGGGTTCTCTGATAAACCACTACGACCAGACCCCAGTATCCTCTTTCCAATTATTTCTGGGAGTCCCAGCAGGTGTTCCTCAGTGTTCAATTAAAAGTCTAGTCAGCCAGCAAATGGCCTCTCTCACTTTTTCCCCTCCCTCATGGGTCACCCTATAGCTTAGTCACTGTTCTTAATGGCCCTTCCAAGTGGCATGTAAAAGAATGGGTGCCCCAGCTTAGAAGAATGACTCTATCAATTCTCCCTGAGGAATTGGAATTAGTTGACCATGATCACACACCTCTTGGGCTGAGAAGAGGCCAGCCCTATTCTTGCCTCATAGCTAGAGTTCAGCTCTTCTGTGTCATAGCCAAATGATACTTGTTTATGCCCAATTAGAAATGTGAAAGATTCTTTAGTCGAGTGAAGTGATTATTCCTTACTAAGCAGTGATGCAGAAAGTGAATTAACACAAATTGCTTCCATTTGTTTGTTTGTTTTCTTTCATTTGTTTCTCCAAAAATGGGGTGGAAATAAAGAGAAAGTTCAAATTTTCTGAATTGTACTATTTAGGAAAACTGACTATTATCATCTTGGCTCCTTTAGTGGATATGCAAACATGGCATGGTATTCTTTGGCAAAGTGAAAGATAATGCTTCTTTTTTTACACAATTCTTAGTGAAAATAACTTTCACTTTTCCCTCTTAATCTCAGTTTTCCTGGGTCTCAGCATTAATATACATATATGAGGCTGGGCCAGGTCATAAGCACCAGAATGAACCCAAGATCACCCACTGTCAAAAAAAGGAAACTCTGTTGCTGTGTGTCAGACTCAGCTTTTTTGAGCCTGTCATAACTAGATATGTCCACTCCCTGTAGTGGACATAATTAGATCCTCTGAAAACCCTACAAAATAGAGTAGGGTTTAGAGTAAAGCACCTAAACTCATCAGGCTTTCTACCAAGGTGGTAGAGTCCAAAGTGCTCAAATATACTATACATAACTCTTCTTTATCAGTTCTGTTCAAAATAACTTTCTGTGATTTTGGAAATGGTTAACATCTGCATTGTTCGATATGGTAACCACTAGCCACATGATGTAACTGTACATGTGTAATGTGATTAGTGGTACTGAAGAATTGAATTTTCAATTTTATTTGATTTTAATTAATTTTAATTTAAATAGCCACATACAGTGAATAACTACCAGTGAACAGGAGACTTCCATAGGAAAAGAGATTCCTTTAAAGTGAACAAAGATTCCAAAATAGGTAACTAGAAATGAGTGAAAAATTTTAAATTAATGCTGTTCAGCTTTTCCTTCAAAATGCCCCTCATAAGTAAACAGTAATAATATGAATTTATTACTCTGGGACATCCAGGTATATGAGGAAAATGCTTTCCATAACCCAAGCATACGATCTAGTCCCCTTTAGGTACATATATTCCATCTTGGGAAACAGGCGATTAAATGATTGTCCAAAGGTCTTAGCAAGATGGAGCACAAGGAAATAGTTTTTCTGACCCCAACCAGCACTCGTCTCCTTAGCCCAGACGAAGCTCACTACTTCCCTTTGCATATGAAAGTGAGTAGGGGTAACTTGAGTGCCAAATCCCATTCAAAATTGGGAAAATCCTCAAGGTGCTGCCATGGTGAGTTTTGTGTCCCTGTTATTAACAAAAGAGGTTAAAAGATAAACACACAGGTAAAGACAAAGGAGGGCCATTCCCAGACAGCAGTGTGAATTAGCTTGTTTTCTGTGGGACACAGGAATCCTCTCTGAACACTTTATTTTCTGTTTTTTTTCAGTGACCCTTTTCATCAAGGCACCCTGGGCTGCCATGCTACTGGGTATATCTGGTTAACGTGAATGAACTTACCTTATAATCTTTATTCACAATAAGGTGTAAGTGCAAATTAGCTCTTGCCTAGAGTATATACATTTTAAAAGAGTTTCCTGCTGAGGCGGCTGAGTGTAACTATACAACCAAACAGGAATTTCAGAATGCTCTGGGAGTAAAAAACAGAGGATCCACCTTGTCTGAAGGGCTTGAGACAGCCTCCTTGTGATTGTCACAGTGAAGCTGAAGCCTGAAGATTAGGTAGGATTTGAAAAGGCAAAGATGGGAAAAAAAAACATTCCAGGGCAAAGGAATAATAATAGCATGTAGGAAGAACAAAAGTTAACAGAGAGAGTGTGTGAGTTGTTAAAATTCTGTACAGTAAGATTGTTAAGAGAAAGGAAGTTTGGTGCAAGAGAAGGCCACATATGTAAGTAAAGAAATAATTGATTTGCAGAATGTTCTGGTGTACAACTTCTCAGGCTATTCAGGCTGGTTCTGTACTCAATTCAATATGTTTGGGAGATTATATGTATCTTTGCTCTGGAAAACGTCCCCATTCATTCATTGGAACCGTAATCCCCTTGGCAGATAACAGGTCTCTTCTCCACCTCTTTCATGTAAGTAGTAATTCATCTCCAGAATGCCTCTTCTGTATGTATCTGTACTTGTTCGCTTCTATACTTTAAAAATCTGGAACAACCTCAAAATGAGTTGCCTTTTGAAACCACTAAAGAATTCCATTCAGAGGTAGACAATTCAGGGTTAGGATGTCTGTCCTGGATCAGATTGTTCCAGCAGAATTAAATAGAAGACATTACTCACATTTTGCAGGCATTCCAATAAGCCAAAAAAAAAAAAAAAAAAAAAAAGATTCTGCATCCTACAGCCTGAAAACTAATGCAATAAGCCCCTGACTATAATATTTCCCCTGACACCTATGAATGGGTTCTAATTGTAGGAAAGAGATTCTGTTCTCCCTGGACTTATATACATAAAACACTCCAGAAAAACTCTCTCTAGGCCTCTACAGATGTGAGATTGCTAGAGGTCTGCCCTCGATTATTAGGGAGGAAGCTTCCTCTTTTCTCCTGTGGAAGTCAGCATTTCCCAGAAATATGGAGTGACTTGGCAGAGGTCATAAAAATAACCCAGACAAACAACTCCATTTTCTACTTTGTGGACACTGTTTAAACCAGAAGGCCAATCACTGTGGTGGCTGCTTGGTCACAGAGGGATTATGAGTAATTTTTATTTTTTTCAATACTTTTAAGAATTTTTTTAAACAAGCAATTATTATTTTTATAGATCTCCCCCCCCTCCAAAAAAAAGCCACATTTAAAAACAGTGACTCTGTAAGACTAGAAAGACCTCTGCTGGCTAATTTTATACCTGGGGATGGAGCTTATCTTATCTTCACCCTCCTTTGATAACAATAATTAGCTTCATTAAGATTCTGAGAAATAGCTAGTATTTCTAAATCACTTTGCAGGTGATGAAATTCAGAGAGGATAAATAACTTTCCCAAGGTCACATGTTAGTAGCAGAGTAAGGAGTCAAACTCACGCACTTCTGATTTCAAAATCTATACTTTTACTATTAAGATACACCACCAGCATTTGCTGTGTTCAAAAATCAGGACTGAGTCAGCAAGGCTGAAGGCTAACACTAAATTCCATATATAATTTTTGTAATGCTTTCAGCTGTAAATAACTCAACTAGCTCAAGCAATAGAGAATTTTATTGACTCATATGACTGGAAGACCAAAAACAGAATGGGTTTAGACACTTTATTTGGAGCTCTGACTTGATTTCTGGTCCTTCTCTTACTTTGGCCCTTCTCCATATGTCACATTTTTTTCTTATCTGGCTTCCTTCAAGATCATAAATCAGGGAAATCTTTAAAAGCTATCACAGAGGCCTCTGGTTTTCATATGGTGCCTTAAATTGGTAATTAATTGACCTGAGGTTATTGATTTCTCTCCTTGATGTATAATGGTGCTGAGCAACAATCAACCAAATCTACAGATGGTTCTATAAAATAGAAACATGTATATAAAAATGTAGTATATGATAAAGGTGGAACTTCAAATAATGGTGATAATTCTGAATTATGTAGTTAATAGTGTTGGGACATCTATGAAGCAATGCAGTATGAGTCCTACCTCACACCATATCAAAGTAAATTCCAGATGTAATTAAATGTAAGAAAAAAAAAAGCAAACTTCCATAGAAATAAGAATAGATGAATATTTAAATAATTTTAAAGAAGTCCTCCTATTTCATAAAAGGAAAAAACAAAATAAAAAATATCTTAAAATTTTATTGGTCAATTATTATATATCACTAAAGCTGAAGAAAAGATTGAGAGTTTTAACTAATTTTTAAATTTTTCAATAGTTACTTTAAAAAAACTCCCATATATAAAGTTAAAAACCAAAGGGCAATTTGTAACAGATATGACATGCAAGTATAATACGTGTGTGTCAATGTGTGTGTACATTTGTGTGTGTTTGTGTAATACATAAATCCTTATCAGAACATAAATATCTTTAGAAATCAATTAGAAAAAAATACATCAGTATAAATATGGTAAGTGGGTAAATCACAAAAGGAAAATTTTAAGTGGCCAAAAAAAATATGACAATCTATAAAACCTCATGGTTTTAAATAAATTCAAATAAAAAATGTTACTATTTACTTATAAAATTGGAGAAATGTTTTAAAGTAATTATTTCCATTCCTTACATGGAAATTTAAAACAACCTAAATGCTTAATAATAGAATGTTTCCCAGATATAGTTGTACATTCCTAAAAATGGAATACTCTTTCATTCATTAAAATTTTTTATGATTCAAAATAATAGAGAACGTGTTCATGCTGTATCATGTGAAAGAAGAGTTTTCAAAAACATATTGAGAGTATCACTCTATGTTTAAAAAGAATCATGTGTTTGTGCACAGAGAAAAGGCCTAAAGGTCATGTTAACAATGTTTTCAGTGGGAAGTGGATTAATTTGATGACTTAAATTTTTTGCTTTCTGTTTATCTATATCGAATAAATGTCCTATAATGAGCATGAATTACTTCAAAATAAGATTTACAGTTACCATTTATTTTAAAGGTACAATTTTCCAAATTCCCCTTAATTAATCAAGGTATTCAACCCCACTTGTGATAAAGTTTGGGGGAGGAACAGGGAAAACTTCAGATTAGATAGGTGAACTCATAACAGCTCATTGGTGAGACTGGGTATGGACTTCTGAAGTCCTGGGAGGTAGGCCTTGACTTCCTTCACCTCCCTGCCCTAACACTCCATTCTCACTGCACCGCAGGCTAGGCCTCACCTTGTTTGGACAGTGACCTCTATGCTTGCTGGAGCTAACATCAACATGACTCCCACTCACAGCCTCTTTACCAGAACATTAACCCTATATTAAAACATCATACTGTATTTTTTGGTGCAAACTGCGTCCCTGGTGATGACAGGTTTATTCCATTTGAAGGCAAAGGTTCTGTAAACTTCAGTTAGGACTAAACATAATTCTACCAAAAGGCTTTATAATACTTAGGCAGGAATATAAATCATTCAAACTCAATATTATAGAAGTTTTACAGATTTCTTTCTTCTCTGAATGACAAAGCTTATGAAATAAATGACAGTAATCTGCAAAGCTTTATTCCTCTTTGACTAATAGATTGGTCAGTTTATTCCCCATGTGGCTTCAGGCATATATGCCATGCACTCTGCCTTTCAAGTGTTAATGATGCCTTATATTTTCCTTTAGAATTATGATGTGATTAGTCAAGACATTTTTCAGCAAGGCATCACATAGGGCCAGTTAAGGGAGACTGCTTTCTGGAAAGGCAAAGAGAAGTCCCTTGTCATTCCAGAGGCACAGGATTCCATGGAGGAAAGCAAGCTACAGAGAATACAGGACACCATGGCAGAGCCCTAAGCCTACTTCCTGAACATTAGGTCACCAGGAATTCACACAGTGGTCAGACTATTCCTAATGATGCTGATGATATGGTGTTTGTGTATATTGGGCTTTCTGCCAACAGACAAGCTCAAGAAGTGGGTAGTCTGGCCCTATCTAGTCTAGCTCCTTGGTTTATAGCCAAGTGACCAAGAATGAAATCACTGACTCATTTAAGAGATTGGTATAAGACTATTAAATGTAGTGTTGGAAAGTAATACCTTTTTTTTCTCTTTCTTTCTCTTGTACTTATTTGACAAACCATTAGCCATGCATTCACTTAAATGCTGAAGAGCTAGAATAAGGAAAGCAATGTGAGGAAGCCAATCAGAGCATGAAGTTGGTTCATCAACATGTATGACCAACCAACATCCCAAAGATCCTCAAAAGCAATTGTCAAACTTCATAATAGCTTACCTTTATATATTTACATACATACATATCTAAATTTATATTTATCTATATTACCTTATATTTTCCAAGTTTTAAAAGAAGAAAAAAACCCTGAGAAATTAAATGACTTGTCTGGTCAGCAGCAGAGGCAAGCCGGGAAGTTAAGCAGGGTTTTTTCTAGTCCACATTCATCAGTGATTAAGGGAGATACCGTTAAGTGTACTGTCTTTTGAGAAACACATCTATGGAAAATAACAAAATGTAAGTCTTCAGACTCATGGTTTATAATTTTGAATGAGTACCAACTATATGCAAGGTGTTGTACTAAGTGCTTTAAGGTTTACAAATATAAGTAGGATGTAATCCCATCTCTCTAGGAGAGAATTACCTGACAGGAGAGATATATACATTAATAATTCTAATAAAAGGTAGATGGTAGCATCACAACAAAAGTACAGAGTTTAAAAGATATATTTGAGGGCTTCCCTGGCGGCACAGTGATTAAGAATCTGCCTGCCAATGCCGGGGACATGGGTTCAAGCCCTGGTCCGGGAAGATCCCACATGCCACGGAGCAACTAAACCCGTGCACCACAACTACTGAGTCTGTGCTGTAGAG
This sequence comes from Monodon monoceros, assembly GCF_005190385.1. Classification (NCBI taxonomy): domain Eukaryota; kingdom Metazoa; phylum Chordata; class Mammalia; order Artiodactyla; family Monodontidae; genus Monodon; species Monodon monoceros. The sequence continues at coordinate 25,545,638 of NW_021703784.1, forward strand.
CCCACAAGCCAAAAATACTGAGCGTGCATGCCACAACTACTGAAGCCTGTGTGCTTAGAGCCCACACTCCACAACAATAGAAGCCACCGCAATGAGAAACCCATGCACCACAACGAAGAGTAGCCCGCACTCGCCACAACTAGAGAAAGCCCGTGTGCAACAATTAAGACCCAACGCAGCCAAAAATTTTTTAAAAATTAAAAGAAAAAAGATATATTTGAAGTGACCTCTGAAAACTGAGTAAGATTTGGACAGACAGAGAAAGAGGGGAAAGTCTTTCCAGGTGGAACAAAAAGGAGCCAAGAGGCAGGAGTAGAAAAGTTCAGGACATGTTTGGGAGAATATCCAGTTTGATTGGAGGTCAGTGTACTCTTCTAAACACCTTAGACCCAAAGCATAAATTCTCTTTAGGAGGTCCCCCAGGTTGTAGATAAGAGCCTTGGAGTTGCAGTTGGGTTCTAATACTGGCCAGGTCACTTTCTAGAGGCAAGCCCTGATGACATTGGGCCAGTAGCTTCACCATTTTCAGTCTTTGTTTACTCGTTGGTATACAGGTACAATAACACTAACCTTGTGGGGTATTTTGAATATTCATTTAGTTAATCCACAAATATATATTGTGTTTACTGGGCCAGCACTGGTCTGTGTACTACAGATAATGCAGTGAACCAATTAGAGTGGTCCTTGCTTTGATAGAGTTCCGTCTAATAGGAGAACCAGATATTAAACAAATGAGAGTTATTCATTCTTCATTTATCAGCTTAGAAGGCCTTTCTCCCCAATCTAAATTAGATCTCCTCCCCACTTATTTTCTCTCATAGCTTTATATACTTTTCCTTCAGGATACTTGTCCTCATTTTAAACTGTAAGTTTATTTCACTTATAGCTAGATGAAAAGTGGGTGAAGAAAATCTCAAGCAGAGCATGTTCCAGCAGCATGTGTGATGCCCTTCAGGTAGGAAAGAGTTTAGACCTTTTGAGGAATTAAAAACTCAGTGTGGATAGAGCACACAAGGAGGAGAAGGGAGAGAGATTCAAGACATGGTCAGGAAAAAAGGCATGGGTCATATCATGCAGGATCTCCCAGGCCAAGATTAAGAACTTACTACTTTACTTTCATTGCTATGGGAAGCCATTCATGGTTTTAGGCATGTTAAAAATCTGCAGTGAATGAGTGGAGAGTACACTGCAGTTTCCTCCTTAGCAGTTATTCTGTTTCCCCAAAAGTAAAGGTGAGACTGGCTCATACCCAGTCACACTTATTTGTTCATGACCCAAGTTGGTAAGTCAGAGTGAATTCTAGGAATTTGTTTTAGCAATTACAGGAAAGAGAAATTCCCTCTTGCCTGAAGAAGCATGTAGCCCTAGGGATTGCTGCCAGACATTTTGCCATCAAAAGAGAAGCCTGTGTGAGGATGAAAGCAGCCTACGCAGGAGGTCCAAGGTGAAGGGTTGGCATGGCAAAGAGATGGAGCGGCAGTCCTGTTCCCACTGAAGCCTACACTGCTTATGGACTCACTGGGCGCCCAAGCCAATAAATTCAATTCATGATTTAAAATAAACAAATAAAAAGAACTTCAGGGCCAAAATGATGACCTTAAATGCAGAGCTGTTTAACACAGAACTAGGAAAATAGACATCTAACCAGGTGACCAAGAAAAGTGATTAAACCTCAGGCATAATCCATAGTGGAGTCACAGGGCCTCTTGAAGCCTAAAAATGGAAGATAATCTGGAATCAAAGCCCATGTTATTAACTTCAGATCCTCATGAATCTTCATGCTAATGTTCCAAGCCTAACATAATTCAGCTCTTCTTCAAAAATTGCTTTTCTCACTTCCAACTGGCTTTCTTGTCCTCAATCCTGTATAGATATTTTATATATATATAACTTTTACTTATTTGCAACTTTGGCTTACTTACTCATGGGCCATCATGACTATCAGATCAGCCTCTATCTTGTTTCTCATCAGCTTCAGATTCCACTATTATTTGCCTGATTATCCCCATATGTTCCCATTTGACTTACAGAGAGTGAGAATCCAACCAGCCCAGCTCCTTCCTCTTTGAGCACAGCTCGCCACACCAGACCACCTCACAGACCTGTGGGTTGACAGCCCTTGGGTCATATGTGATCAGAGAGAAGTATCCCTTGGTTGACCTGTTTTCCTGAGAGGCATATGACTGATCTCTCTATACACTAGGGCTGGTAGGGAGAAAAAGGTAAATACCTTGGAATCTTAGCAAAATGTTACTTTTACTACTATAAGAAAAGTTATTCATTTTTAATAGATGAGAATGCTATTGGACTCTGGTGTCCTTGAAAAGACTTTCTCTGAATCAAGAAATAATCATTTATTTCAGTGGGAAACAAAGTGAACCATGCAAATGAAAATCGTGAATTACTCATTTGGAAACTAATTGGAGAAAACAAAGTCTGCAACTAAATGTGCATCTGCTTAAAAGTGGAGTGACTGTGATAGAGCCAAATGTGTTTTCTTTCTTTTAACATTTCTCTTCAGGCTTTTTAAGTAGATGAAACATAACTATAAATCCAAGAACAGATTCCTTATTGCTACTAGGGCCCAATGGAAATAAGGCATCTAAGCTTCTTAAAGAAAATTTAAGAGATCCCTGGAATTGTGCTGCTATAGATGCTTATTTGTGAGTCTGGCATCCATGTTGTATTATTCTCTCTAAATTGATTTATATAAAATGATCTCCATGCCTTTAAAGGAAAAATGTATCATCATTCAAGCAACATAGGAAACCTTATCTCCAAGCATCATTCTATATAAAACATTGTGTCTACCTTATCCAATAGCCTTCTATTCTCTTCCTCCTTTGACCCCTCCTTTCCTCAGCAGTGAAGTAAACTGTCAAGACACTATCTATGGAGAGGGCAGACAGCAGAAGCAGGAAGAACAACAATCCTGCGTCCTGTGGAACAAAAACCACATTCAGAGAAAGATAGAAAAAATGAAAATGCAGAGGACTAGGTACAAGATGAAGGAACAAAATCCCAGAAAAACAACTAAATGAGGTGGAGATTGGCAACCTTCCAGAAAAAGAATTCAGAATAATGATAGTGAAGATGATCCAGGACCTCAGAAGAAGAATGGAAGTAAGAATCAAGAAGATGCAAGAAATGTTTTAAAAAGACCTAGAAGAATTAAAGAACAAACAAAGATGAACAATAAAATAACTGAAATGAAAACTACACTAGAAGGAAGCAATAGCAGAATAGCTGAGGCAGAAGAATGGATAACTGACCTTGAAGACAGAATAGTGGAAATAACTGCTACAGGACAGAATAAAGAAAAAAAAGAAATGAAGACAGCCTAAGAGACCTCTGGGACAACATTAAACACACCAACATTTGCATTTTAGGGGTCCCAGAAGGAGAAGAGAGAGAAAGGTCCTGAGAAAATATTTAAAGAGATTATAGTTGAAAACTTTTTAACATGGGAAAGGAAATAGCCACCCAAGTCCAGGAAACACAGAGAGTCCCAGGCAGACTGAACCCCAGGAGAAACACGCCAAGACACATAGTAATCAAATTGACAAAAATTAAAGACAAAGAAAAATTATCAAAAACAAGAAGGGGAAAATGACAAATAACATACAAGGGAACTCCCATAAGGATAACAGCTGATTTCTCAGCAGAAAATCTACAAGCCAGAAGGGAATGGCAGGATATATTTAAAGTGATGAAAGGGAAGAACCTACAACCAAGATTACTCTACCTGGCAAGTATCCCATTCAGATTCGATGGAGAAATCAAAAGCTTTACAAACAAGCAAGAGCTAAGAGAATTCAGCACCAGCAAACCAGCTCTACAACAAATGCTAAAGGAACTTCTCTGAGTGGGAAACACAAGAGAAGAAAAGGAAAAAAAACCCCCAAACAATTAAGAAAATGGTCATAGGAACATACATACCAATAATTATCTTAAATGTGAATGGATTAAAGGCTCCAACCAAAAGACACAGGCTGGCTGAATGAATACAAAAACAAGACCCTTATATATGCTGTCTACAACAGACTCACTTCAGACCTAGAAACACATACAGACTGAAAGTGAGGGCATGGAAGAAGATATTCCATGCAAATGGAAATCAAAAGAAACCTGGAGTAGCAATACTCATATCAGATAAAATAGACTTTAACATAAAGAATGTTACAAGAGGCAAGGAAGGACATTACATAATGATCAAGGGATCAATCCAAGAAGAATATATAACAATTATAAATATACATGCGCACAACATAGGAGCACATCAATACATAAGGCAAATGTTAACGGCTATAAAAGAGGAAATCAACAGTAACACAATAATAGTGGGGGATTTTAACACCTCACTTACACCAATGGACTGATCATCCAGACAGAAAATTAATAAGGAAACAAAAGCTTTAAAGCACCCAGTAGACCAGATAGATTTAATTGATATTTATAGGACATTCCATCCGAAAACAGCAGCTTACACTTTCTTCTCAAGTGCTCACAGAACATTCTCCAGGATAGGTCACATCTTGGGTCACAAGTCAAGCCACAGTAAATTTAAGAAAATTGAAATCATATCAAGCATATTTTCTGACCACAACACTATGCAATTAGACATAAATTACAGGGGAAAAAACATACTAACAAATGGAGACTAAATGATATGCTACTAAATAACCAAGAGTTTACTGATGAAATCAAAGAGGAAAACAAAAAATACCTAGAGACAAATGACACTGAAAACACGATGATCCAAAACCTATGGGATGCAGATAAAGCAGTTCTAAGAGGGAAGTTTATAGCAGTACAACCCTACCTCAACAAACAAGAAAAAGCTCTAATAAACAATCTACCCTTACACCTAAAGGAACTAGAGAAAGAAGAACAAACAAAACCCAAAGTTAGTAGAAGGAAAGAAATCATAAAGATCAAAGCAGAAATAAATGAAATAGAAACAAAGAAAACAGTAACAAAGAACTAAAACTAAAAATTGGTTCTTTGAGAAGATAAACAAAATGGATAAAACTTCAGCCAGACTCACCATGAAAAAGAGGGAGAGGACTCAAATCAATAAAATTACAAATGAAAAAGGAGAAGTAACAATTGACACTGCGGAAATACAAAGGATCATGAAAAATTACCACAAGCAACTCTATGTGAATAAAATGGACAACCTGGAAGAAATGGACAAATTCTTAGAAAAGCACAACCTTCTAAGACTGAACCAGAAAGGAATAGAAAATCTGAACAGACCAATCACAAGTACTGAAATTGAAAGAGTGATTAAAAATTTTCCAACAAAAAAAGTCCAGGACCATATGCCTTCACAGGTGAATTCTATCAAATATTTAGAGAAGAGCTAACAGCCATCCTTCTCAAACTCTTCTTAAAAATTGCAGAGGAAGGGACACTCCCAAACTCATTCTACGAGGCCACCATCACCCTAATACCAATATCACACAAAGATACTACAGAAAAAGAAAATTACAGACGAATATCACTGATGAATATAGATGCAAAAATCCTCAACAAAATACTGGCAAACAGAATCCAGCAACACTTTAAAAGGATCATATACCATGATCAAGTGGGGTTTATCCCAGGGATGCAAGTATTCTTGAATATACGCAAATCAATCAATGTGATACACCATATTAACACATTGAAGAATAAAAACCATATGATCATCTCAATGGATGCAGAAAAAAACTTTTGACAAAATTCAACACCATTTATGATAAAAAGTCTTCAGAAAGTGGGTATAGAGGGAAACTACCTCAACATAATAAAGGCCATATATGACAAACCGACAGCCAACATCATTCTCAATGGTGAAAACTTGAAAGCATTTCCTCTAAGATAAGGACCAAGACAAGGATGTCCATTCTCACCACTATTATTCAACATAGTTTTAGAAGTCCTAGCCATGGCAATCAGAGAAGAAAAAGAAAGAAAATGAATACAAATTGGAAAAGAAGAAGTAAAACTGTCACTGTTTGCAGATGACATGATACTGTACATAGAGAATCCTAAAGATGCCACTAGAAAACTAGTAGAGCTAATCAATGAATTTAGTAAAGTTTTAGGAGACAAAATTAATGCACAGAAATCACTTGCATTCCTGTACACTAACAACAAAAGATCAGAAAGAGAAATTAAGGAAACAATCCCATTCACCATTGCAACAAAAGGAATAAAATACCTAGGAATAAACCTACCTAAGGAGATAAAAACCTGTACTCAGAAAACTATAAGACACTGATGAAAGAAATCAAAGATGACACAAACAGATGGAGAGATATACCATATTCTTGGATTGGAAGAATCAATATTGTGAAAATGACTACACTACCCAAAGCAATCCACAAATTCTATGCAATCCCTATCAAATTACCAATGGCATTTTTTACAGAGCTAGAACAAAATATTTTAAAATTTGTATGGAGGAAAAAAAGACCCTGAATAACCAAAGCAATCTTGAGGGAAAAAACGGAGCTGGAGGAATCAGACTCCCTGACTTCAGACTATACTACAAAGCTACAGTGATCAATACAATATGATACTGGCACAAAAACAGAAACATATATCAAAGGAACAGGATAGAAAGCCCAGAGATAAACCCACACACATATGGTCAACTAATGTATGACTAAGGAGGCAAAAATATACAATGGAGAAAAGACAGCCCCTTCAATAAATGGTGCTGGGAAAACTGGACAGCTACATGTAAAAGAATGAAATTAGAACACTCCCTAACACTATACACAAAAATAAACTCCAAGTGGATTAAAGACCTAAATGTAAGACTGGATACTATAAAATTCATAGAGGAAAATATAGGAAGAACATTCTTTGACATAAATCACAGAAAGACCTTTTTTGACCACCTCCTAGATTAATGGAAATAAAAAAAAAATAAACAAATGAGACCTAATGAAACTTCAAAGCTTTTGCAAAGCAAACTATAAACAAGACAAAAAGACAGCCCTCAGAATGGGAGAAAATACTTGCAAACGAATCAACAGAAAAAGGATCAATTTCCAAAATATATAAACAGCTAATGCAGCTCAATATTAAAAAAAACAAACAACCCAGTCAATAAAAGGCAGAAGACCTAAATAGACATTTCTCCAAGAAGACATACAAATGGTCATGAAGCATGTGAAAAGCTGCTCAACATCACTAATTATTAGAGAAATGCAAATCAAAACTACAATGAGGTATCACCTCACACCAGTGAGAATGGGCATTATCAGAAAATCTACAAACAACAAATGCTGGAGAGGGAGTGGAGAAAAGGGAACCCTCTTACACTGTTGTGGGAGTGTAAATTTATACAGCCACTATGGAGAACAGCATGGAGGTGCCTTACAAACCTAAAAATAGAATTACCATATTGCCGAGCAATCCCACTACTGGACATATACCCAGAGAAAATCATAATTCAAAAAGACATATGCACCCCAATGTTCATTGCAGCACTATTTACAATCGCCAGGTCATGGAAGCAACCTAAATGCCCTTCGACAGACAAATGATAAAGAAGATGTGGTACATATATACAATGGAATATTACTCAGCCATAAAAAGGAACGAATTTGGGTCATTTGTAGAGAGGTGGATGGACCTAGAGACTGTCATACAGAGTGAAGTATGTCAGAAAGAGAAAAACAAATGTCCTATATGAACGCATATAAGTGGAATCTAGAAAAATGGTACAGACGAACCGGTTTGCAAGGCAGAAATAGAGACACAGATGTAGAAAACAAATGTATGGACACCAAGGAGGAAAGTGGGGGAGTGGTGAGTGGTGGTGGGATGAATTGGGAGATTGAGACTGACATATATACACTAATATGTATAAAATATATAACTAATAAGAACCTGCTGCATAAAAAAAAAAGACCCTATCTATGGGCTGCTACTTGCTCCTCTTGACTTGCTACCCAATCACACTTCTAAATAGCAAACTTTAGGGGTAGATATGACAGATTTGGGACGCCTGAGCCTGGGTCTCCTCAGAGAGACAACCAAGAGATTAGGATCTAGTCCCATGTATGGCACATTCATTTTATTTTTTTGCCTGAGGATCAGTCACATTCTAGGAACTGATTCATGCCATCCAATTTCACAAGACACTGCCACGAGGGTCAATATAATTTGACAGAAAGCAAACTTTATTGGTGACAGACATACCCATGTCTACTGTGCAGGACATAGTCCTCCCTCCACCGTGTCACCTCACCTCCAGTTGTCAAATTACCTGGGAAACTGACTTGTCACTAGGAGATTCATGGCAAGCATACTATCCCAAACAAAGGAACCTGGGTGATGTTCTGAGTCTTTAAATATTTATTTATTTATTTGGTTGCACTGGGTCTTAGTTGCAGTAAGCAGGCTCCTTAGTTGTGGCTCTCTGGCTTCTCAGTTGTGACACATGGGCTCCTTAGTTGTGGCATGCAAACTCTTACTTGTGGCATGCATGTGGGATCTAGTTCCCTGGCCAAGGATCAAACCCAGGTCCCCTGCATTGGAAGTGCAGAGTCTTAACCACTGCACCACCAGGGAAGTCCCAATGTTCTGAGTCTTAGCCCTAATCCACTAGGTGGTGCAGCTTTAATGTGACTATAAATTCACATCTGCCAGATACAGTGTCTCTGTGCCTCTGACAATGACAGATTAGTAATCACAAATTTTTCTCTAACATTTACCTTTTCAGTGTTCCTTAACAGTTGCCAAAGACTTATTACAACATACCCTCAAGATACACATGTCACTATTTCCAAAATGACAGCCTGTTTTTCATTAATTACATTCTAGATTGAAGACTTTTTTTTTTTTATATCCCTTATGTCCCTGGCTGGGAGAAAAGAAGCTCCCTAATCTTATCAGGAACACTCATCCAAATCGTTTTCTCCTGAAAAGATTTCCACAGATGGGCAATCTCACTCATTTGTGATGCTTTATTAATTCTAGTTTCAAAAATTGCCATTTCTTTTGTCCCCAAATAGTTGGAATGGCCATGATTCTGAATCTGCAACTCAGTTCAAGTGTCTCAAGTGCACATATTCTTCTGAACACTGAAGGTGGATGCAAAAATAGCAAGTCCTTGCCTTCAATAAATGTATACTCTGGAGGTACAAAACAGCCCCAAAACCAAAGATAATTATCCAAATACCATGTAACATGGCATGTTAAAGGAGTGATACAGAGAGGGACTACTTTGAGAGTTCAGGGGAGACTTAAAGGGTTTGGCATTGTTAGTCCCTATAGTGGGTTGAATAGTGCCACCCCCCCCACCCCCTCCCAAGATATACCCATGCCCTGACCTCTAGAACTTGTGAAAATGACCTTATTTGGGAAAAGAGTCTTTGCAGATATAATTAAGTTTAGGATCTTGAGATGAGATCATCCTGGATTACCCAGGTGGTCCCTAAATCAAATGACAAGAGTCCTTATAAGAGACAAAGAATTGAGAAGAGAAGAAGGCAAGTTGAAGACAGAGGCAGAGATTGGATTGATGTAGCCACAAGCCAAGGACCACCTGGAGCTACCAGAAGCTGAAAAAGAAAAAGAAAGATTCTCTCCTAGAACTTTTAGAGTGAGTGTGGCCCTTCCTACAACTTGATTTCGGACTTCTGGCCTCCAGAACCATGGGAGAATAAATGTCTAGTATTTAAGCCACCAAGTTTGCAGTAATTTGTTACAGCAGCTAAGGAAACTAAAACTAATACAGTCTATTTGTCTGGAACACTCCATTCCCCTAGCTCTTTAGGTTTCAGCTTTAATATAACTTCCTCAGAGAAGCATTCTCTAATGCCTAGCCTCGCCTCAAAGCTAATTTTGGTCCCTTTTTTATATTTTTATAGCCAGCTCCTGTACTTTTCCTTCCTAATACTTATTATAACACATAGTTACTCAATTTATTGAGATATTTATGTTGGTTTCTGTCTAAAAATTCGCTATAATATTCCTCAGAAAGAACTGGGCCTTGTTCTGCTTTGTTTCCTTAAAGCCTGAACCATTGAGGAGATTATATGGAGACACAGAGCAAGAAGGGAAGCAGCAGCTAGGAGAGGAGTGACTCCTCAGTAATGGGGAGAGAGATGTGGCACACACTCTACTATCTGTCAGCACCCAAGGAGGCAGTGAAACCTCTGAGGGAACTACTGGACCTCAGGCCCTGGGGTTTCCATCTTCACAAAGATTCTCAGCCCTAAGCACAGAGTGTCATACCTTAAGGGACCATGTGGGACAGTGGTTCATCAGCAAGATCCAGTGCAATCAGTTGGCCAACTACTACGATGACCCTTCTTAATGTTCGATGCCCCAAGAGTAAATGTAACTTCTGGCGGAGTACAGAGGGAAGTATGAGGAGGGCAGGCAAGAATTTCTGTTGCTTCTGGCCAATGTATTCTAGTGCAAAATTATGTTAAAATGGAATTTTCCTGTTTTAAATCAGTTATGGCCGATGTTACAAAGTTATGAACAAAAGATATTAAATACCCACACATTCCAGAGAGAAGCACAAATGTTTGCAAAACTTATTAAGATGACCCCTAAATCCAGTCCAGCAAAACTTACCCCACCACCCAGGAGGGGCTTTTAATAGAACTAGAGATTAATATGAAGATATCTTTAGAAGGGAAGTAGTCTGAGTGCTATGGTACAACACCACATCCTTGTGAAGGGATTGAGGGCTTCAAGGAATCAATAAGAGGCTGACATGTTTCTTCTGGAGTTTGGAGGAAGTAGGGACATAAGCTATTCTAAATGTGAGAAGCTGGCTGGAGCAACCTATGGTGACAAAGCAAAGAACAAGGGCGGCTTCAGGAACAGCCTGTGCTTCCAGAATTCAGCAGTACCTCCCCAGATGTAGATCTTCCAGAAAATAGGTGGGTCTTGGTCATTTTGAAAAAAATCCTAGCCCAGAAGACCATCTTGGTGGGCTGAGAGACTCCCAAAAAGATTCTGCATGGGGTAGACTGCAGAAATTCAAAGGGGGCAGTACCTGTATTGGAGAGCTATGGAAAAAAGAGCTCCTAGTAATGGGGTTCTCTGAAGATCCCCCAGACCTATCTTATCAGAAAAAGATCAGCTTTGGAACACCTGACACCCCCAGAGGGACCAATACCAGGTCACAAATAAGGGTTTTGTTTTGTTTTCTTTGCTATTTTTCTCTCTGTTCTCTCCTGCTCCAACTGTGGTGGAGCCAGAGGCAACTTAGCAAATCAAGCAGGGGGAGGACATAATTAAAGCATCATCACTATCTCCTTTCCACTGAGGGTTTACCAGTCTGGGCAGGCTTAGCTTACAGTGGGGAGTGGGAAGAAACTATGATTTAGATGAGAGGCTGAAGGTTATAGATTACACTGGCCTGAACTTTTAATATCTGAAAAATGGAATCATTCATTAACACCTGAAAACAACTTCATAAAGCTATGGGGTTTACTCAAGACTTCATCCATAAGTAAAGAAAGCTGCAATAAATCTTGGTTAAAGGCAGTAGTGTGAAAGAATAAAGCTGCTTTCTTCATATAAGTTTCTCAGTTCAACTCAAACAAAAACCAGTATAGTTCCATGGGCTTCTCCCCCACAGTGATGTCAGGTTTGAGCCTTGCACAGCTGTAGTGGGACTCATGCTTGGGTTCATAGGTGACCCTCACAGCCATAGCCCAAGGACAAGCTAGGCCCAGTAACAATGAACACTGTGACAGGGTCAGAGTGACCCTAATTGCAGTACCAATAATTGGAGTCATTGTCTTTCATCCTCAGAACTAACGCATTTTCTTCAGCCACTCCAAATTCTATAAGACCCTTCTTACAGCCACCTCCTAAGACAAGATGACCAACTCCTTCTAAGCATACAGAACTGAAGGACACTCTCAATGTGGTCTAGTTGGCTTAAATTTGCATAAGTAAGTTGAGGCAGCCAACTGACACTTCCTTTTTCAAGTGACTTGTAGTCGCCACCCTGGGCATTTGAAGGACCTTTTTCAATAAGCACCCTGTATGATTTCTGCCTTAATAGGCTACCTATTATGGTTCCTTTAAGCAAAAGAAAATAATATTGTTTTTAATTGAAGGATGACAGATTGAATAAATAAGAAGAGACAGCCTAATAAAGAAAAGAGATGGGATCTAGACAGGTTAGGGGAGGAGAGGGAGAAGGAAAGGTATCACATCATAGTTTTCAACCCCAGCTCCATCTGCCTAACTTTAGTTCCCCCAAATTCATAATTTTTGAAACTGTTAACTTTTTCCTATACTGAAATTAGATGGGCAGACAAACTTTACTGGCTGTAACCCAACTGCAGCCATGTTTTCCCCCATGTCTTTGCTGAATGTGCTTAAGTGTCCTGGCTCTATACTATTTCTACACTAGAGGAAATATAATAGTTCTGTGCTACAGGAATGTGTTGCTTCATTACAGCTTTCCCAGGTTCATTAAATAAAATTAGCTTTGAATGAAGTTACATTAAAAAGCACTCACATTAAATATCAACTGCTAATGAGTATCCTTTTAAGACTGTCCCCTGAAAAACAGAGCTTGTCACCCATTAGCAATTGTTTTAAAAATGAGCTAGGGAAGAGTGGCTTTCCACTGAGAAACAGAGTGCCTTCCTATGGAGATGGATGCCAAATGGCGCAACAAGTTTATTGAGGAGTCTCAATTGTTGGAATAAAAAAAACCTTTTTTCGTAACACGTAGCACCCAATGAAACTATGTCAAACCCATTTTTCCTCTTCACTAGGTTCCATAACATTTTAGTCACTTTTGGTTTTCAAAAATGTCTTAGTTGAGACATTTCAAAAATATCTAGGAATCATCCCTATTCATTTTTTCCTTTTAATCTTTTTACTGTGTAAATATGTAATATGTACACATCTTTTAATGTGGGAGAGATTAGCTTATTCTGCATATGTATTTTGTGTACTTTTAAAACTGTAATATTATTATTAATACTATTATATTATTTCCAATGTCTTTAAAGACTACTTATAACTATTTTATGAATCATAATTTATTTACTCCCCTATTGCAGAATGAAGATTTTTGTGTTGTTATATTCATTCATTTTATTTTTTAGGTTCCACATATAAATGATAACATACAGTATTTGTATTTGTCTTTCTCCATCTGACTTGTTTCACTAAGTATAATACCCTCCAGGTCCATTCATGTTGTTGCAAATGGCAAAATTTCATTCTTCTTAATGGCTGAGTGGCATTCCATTGTATATGTTTATACCACATCTTCTTTATCCATTCATCTGTTGATGGACACTTAGGTTGCTTCCATATCTTGGCTACTGTAAATAATGCTGCTATGAACATTGGGGTGCATATATCTTTTCGAATTAGTGTTTTCTTCGGACGTATACCCAAGAATGGAATGGCTGAATCATGTGTAGTTCAATTTTTAGTTTTTTGAGGAACCTCCATACCGTTTTCCATAGTGGCTGCATCAATTTACATTCCTACCAACAGTGTACAAGGGTTCCCTTTTCTCCACGTCATCACCAACATTTGTTATTTGTGGTCTTTTTGCTCATAGCCATTCTGAAGGTGTGAGGTGATATCCCATGGTGGTTTTAGTTTTGATTTACATTTCCCTGATGACTGGTGATGTTGAGCATCTTTTCATATGCCTGTTGGCCATCTTCATTTCCTCTTTGGAAATATGTCTATTCAGTTGTTCTCTCCATTTTAAAATTGGCTTTTTTTGATATTGAGTTGTTTATATTTTTTGGATATTACCCAAAATATCATTTGCAAATATTTTCTCCCATTCTGTAGGTTGTCGTTTTGCCAGTGGTTTCCATTGTTGTGCCAAGGCTTTTAATTAGGTTCCATTTGTTTATTTTTGCTTTTGTTTCCTTTCCCTTAGGAGACAGATTAAAAAAAAATATTGCTACAATTTATGTTAAAGAGTGTTCTGCCTATGTCTTCTAGTTATTTTATGGTTTCTGGTCTTTAATCCATTTTGAATTTATGGTGTAAGAAAATGTTCTAATTTCATTGCTCCTTTTCATATCTTGAATAGACTATATTGCAAATGCCTATAAATTAATCTCCCTTTTCTTATGTCAGGTCCTTCTAAGGCATATTCTACATGAGTGCCAAAGTGGTCTTTCTAAATAACGAATGTGCTAATATCTGTACCCTACCTTAAAATCTTTAATGATCCCCATTACCCACAGACAAAGTCCTAAATTGTGAGTATAGATGTCCCTTTATGCCCTGACTCCTTCCCACCTCACCGGTATCAGTTCTTGGATCTCCTCCATTCTCACCCTGCGTTACAGCCATTCTAAAATCTTTGTCTTCTCCATTTGCTATATGACAACTTGGCGAATTTGCACTAGGTTTTCTCTGTTTGGAGTGTTCTCCCTTATTTTAATCCCATTTACTCTTCTAGGCTCAGTTCCCACTCTTCTTCCCTGTTACAGGGTTGCTGATCTTCCTCCTGCCCCCACCTACTGATTTTGGATGCACACAGCAGTGAGCAGTAGCTTGCAGTGAGCAGCAGCTGGAAGCGAGATCTTAGTTCCCTGAACAGGAATTGAACCCTGGTCACCTGGGTAAAACCAGGAGTCCTAACTGCTAGACCATGAAGGCCAGCAGCTAGAGCCTAAATCCCCAGTCATTGCCTGCCTTGACAAGAAAATTCTGATGAGGAGGTGGAAGGTAAAGAGAAAAGTAAAGCATTTATTGGAAAAGCAGAGTACATGGGAAAGACAAACAGGCAAACTCAGCAAGAGTCATGAGAGTCATGCCTTTGGGAAGTTTAAATCATTTATAAAGGGGGCAGTTTTCTGGGCCTTTGTCTTCCCTCTCGCCAATTGTCTTGCTTTGCCCCCCTGGCTAATTTGTCTCAGGGCGTTCCCTTAGGTGCGAATGCACCCCTCAGCCAAGATGGATTTCAGTGCACAGGTGTCTGGGGTAGGTGGGGAATGGCAAGACTCATTATGGCCTGGTGTCCCCTGCCTTTTGACCCCTGAAGAGAATTTCTGCGCATATGTAGTGTCTCCGTTGCCCTAAGGAGGGGAAATATGTAACTTCTTGATCCTTTACTCAAACAGGGTTTAGCCCCTCTCTGTCCCTGCCAGGACTGTTATTTTAAAGTGTCTTCAGGAGACAAAGCCTGGCTATCTGCCCTGTGTCTGTTGTTATTTCTATTTTAAAGAGCAAACAGGAGGCTGATTGGAAATGCCTAACCTGGAGCCCACCGATCTCCTGTCTCAGGAAATGCAAACAGGAGGCTAGTTTTAAGTGTCCGGCCTGAAGCTCACCTTTTTCCTGCCCCAAGAAATGTAAACAGGAGGCCAGTTGTGAATGCCTAACCTGGAGCCCACCTATCTCCTGCCTCACTACCTCAAGTAGTTTAATTTCCTTTACAGTACCTGTGCAAACTTCTGTTCTAACACATCACTCTATATTGTAGTTGTTATCTGAGCTCTTCTGAGGATAGGAATCACGTCTTGCCTGTCATTGTAGTATAACCCTATCACAGCAAGGTTTCAGTAATTCCTGGATCTGGCCCACACATTTGCTTCAAATTCTCTAGCATTTACCTCGTTTCTTTGTTATTTCAACGTACTGTTTCCCACCTAGATTCTCCCTCTCTGCTTAGACTTCTTGGATCAACAACCCAATTGGATGGTCTACCCAGATTTGACAGAGGTTGACCAAGGTGGAAGCCTGTGAATTTCTCTATTCAGCTCCATTCTCTGAGAGACAGTAGTGTCACCTGGCCCCAAGTTCATGGGTACCCCAAGTTCCTCAGGGTACTGGGAAGCCCAGACCCAGTACCCTGAGCACCCAGCTGTCAGGGGTAGGAGACAAAGAAGGGAGAGGGAGAGGCTGGGAAAACTGTATTGTTATTATCTCATTATCTCATCTTCTAATAGCAATGTTTTAGAAAATAACTATGTATTAAGATAGCAGGTACTCTGTTGACAGGCATCATTGTACTGCTGAAAGGATAGAAAGCCATTGAGTGAACTGGAATAGCTGTAGAGAAAGAATGGCAAGGTAGAGTTTAAGGAAAAATAAAAAGTGAACAACATTGTTCTCATCCTGCGTTCCTGTGTTGTCTATTGTGATGCAATTAGACGGATGGGGATGTCTGAAGTCACATCAATCTGTCATCTATAATTCAGTTTTGCTAGGTTGTTGCTGAAAGAGAAGCAGCTAATTAAAATGCCAGAGTGTTGTTTATTCTTAGCTTTGAAAGACAAAGAACGCTGTTATAGCAATGTGTAGACTATTTTGTTTAATGTGAAAGTCAAAAGACCAAAGATTTAGACAGCTAATCAGGAAATGTAATGGAATAAATTATAAGAACACACTCATTGCATGCTTCCAGTCAACTTAAGGTTCAATAGAAACATACTAAAAATGCTGAAATAAAGTATGTAAATTAACAATCTCAATGTGTGTCATTGTTAAGAAAACAACATGGGAGATTCTCTAGACTTTTCCCTTAATAATACTATAGAATTAAGCATAAGTCATGTTTGTCATGAACTCAGAATTTATTAAAGGAACTTATTATAACATTTATACCTAGATTACAGTCCTTGTCTGGATTACAACTTTGAAGGCTGTTATAAAATTTCTGAATACCTTACTAGCTGCCTGCATCAGAGAAATGGTGGTGATTATTTTCACTCTCAGATCAGAAGATCCTGAGATAATACATGTTCCCTTCAGATTCCAGTTTGAGACCTGTTAACAGGAGTCACTTTTCTGTCTTCCAGTATTAAACACTATACTTGTTCCTTCCAGCTGGGCCCACAGCTCCAATTCTATTTAGCAGTCTCTAGAGTCAGAAATATATGGATGTCCGCAGTGTTAGTCTTGCATGTTATCAGCATGTGATAACTGCAAAGTGTGAACTGCTCAGCTCTGAGGGATGCGGTCTCTGTCTCTTAGGCTAGGAGGTGTGTCCCCTGGAGATGGGCAATGTGCTAGCCTTGGCATGCTTTGAGTTGCATATCCTCTCCATGCCTCAGTTCTTTCATGTGCAGAATAGGGACATTAAACAGAGGCATTTAGAATATCTACCTTAGTATTGTGAAAATTAAGTGAGATAATGTATGAAAAATGTTTAGTATAGGACATGGACACATACAGAGTGCTCACTAAATGTTAACAACTATGATGATGACAAAGGCTCATTTTTCAGTAGGATTAGTCTCAAACCTGGCTTTCTAAGAAAAAACACCATTGCAGCTTTTGTACGTCTGCCAGCCATCTTAGTATTTATGTACCTAGAGTACAGATATTTAAACCAGTTGTGTTGGAAACTTCCTTTGTCATATAGTCATGTTAATAAACCTTAATAGCAATGAGGAGCAATGAAATTAGAACATTTTCTCACACCGTATACAAAAATAAACTCCTCATTGCTCCTGAGGCTCCTGGGAGAAATTTCCCTTTCTTTTCTTTGTTCGCACAGCTCCTGGGGTTCAGCTTTGGATTTGGCCCCGCCCCTGCATGTAGGTCGCCTGAGGGCATCTGTTCTTTGCTCAGACAGGACGGGGTTAAAGGAGCAGCTGATTAGGGGGCTCTGGCTCACTCAGGCCAGGGGGAGGGAGGGGTACGGAATGCGGGCGAGCCTGTGGCTGCAGAGGCCGGCGTGACGTTGCACCAGCCTGAGGCGCGCCGTGTGTTCTCCCGGGGAAGTTGTTCCTGGATCACGGGACCCTAGCAGTGGCGGGCTGCACAGGCTCCTGGGACGGGAGGTATGGATAGTGACCTGTGCTTACACACAGGCTTCTTGGTGGCTGCAACAGCAGCCTTTGCGTTTCATGCCCGTCTCTGCTGTCTGCGCTGATAGCCGTGGCTCGTGCCCATCTCTGGAGCTCGTTTAGCGGTGCTCTGAATCCCCTCTCCTCGCACACCCCAAAACAATGGTCTCTTGCCTCTTTGGCAGGTCCAGACTTTTTCCCGCACTCCCTCCCGGCTAGCTGTGGCGCACTAGCCCCCTTCAGGCTGTGTTCACGCAGCCAACCCCAGTCCTATCCCTGGGATCTGACCTCCGAAGCTGGAGCCTCAGCTCGCAGCCCCCATTCGCCCAAGCCTCTCAGGCTGGTGAGTGCTGGTCGGCACCGATCCTCTGTGCGGGAATCTCTCCGCTTTGCCCTCCACACCCCTGTGGCTGCACTCTCCTCCGTGGCTCTGAAGCTTCCCCCTCCGCCCCCCTCAGTCTCCACCAGCGAAGGGGCTTCCTAGTATGTGGAAAACTTTCCTCCTTCACAGCTCCGTTTCTTGCCTTTTGGGAAGTCTGAGGTCTTCTACCAGCATTCAGTAGGTGTTCTGTAGGAGTTGTTCCACATGTAGATGTATTTCTGATGTATTTGTGGAGAGTAAGGTGATCTCCGCGTCTTACTCCTCCACCATCTTGAAGTCTCTCCTGCGTATCTTTTCTGATATGTTCACTAGTTTATTTTTTAGATTATACATATAAGTGACATCATACAGTATTTGTCTTTCTCTGACTTATTTCACTAAGCATAATACCCTCTAAATACATTCATGTTGTTGCAAATGGCAAAATTTCATTCTTTTTTTAAGGCTGAGTAGTATTCCATTGCATATATATACATCTTCTTTACCCATTCATCTGTTGATGGACACTTAGGTTGCTTCCATATCTTGGCTACTGTAAATAATGCTGCTACGAATATTGGGGTGCATGTATCTTTTTAAATTAATGTTTTCATTTTCATCAGATATATACCCAGGAATGGAAATGCTGGGTCATATGGTAGTTCTATTTTTAGTTTCTTGAGGATCCTCCATACTGTTTGCCATAGTGGCTGCACCAATTTACATTCCTACCAACAGTGTATAAAAGTACTCTTTTCTCCACATCCTTGCCAAAATTTGTTATGTTCTTTTTGGTGATAGCCATTCTGACAGGTGTTAGGTGATGTCATTGTGCTTTTGGTGTTGATTTGCATTTCTCTGATGATTAGGGATGCTGAGCATCTTTTCACATGTCTGTTGGCCATCTATGTGTCTTTTTTGAGAAAATGTCTATTCAGGTCTTCTGCCCATTTTTAAACTGGATTGTTTGTTTTTCTAAATATTGAGTTATATGAGTTGTTTATATATTTTGGATATTAATCCCTTACCAGTCATATCATTTCCAGCAAAATTTCTTAAAGATCATGTTAATAGTCCTTGGACTATTTACGTGCCCTCTAGCACCTAATGACATTGTCTGAATTTTATCAAATGTTTCTTGATGTAAGTGCTTCTTTCGAATTTCCTGTTAGTTCTGATATTTCCTCTTCAACTATTTGTATCTAGACACGGAATTATTTTGCAGGGGAAAGTGATGTGTAACTTGCAAAAACTTCTAGAACACTTTAACCAGTAATACTATCTGAAGTTCTTTCTGTTGATGCCAGTTGTAGAGTCCTAGATCAGGAGGAGGCAAAGCAAGCCTTAGAAAACTATCATCTTATCTTTTAAATAAGTGCCAGTAAAGTGAGCCTACTGTATTTCAGGTACTCGTCCTAGGAACTTACAAAAGGAAGAAATGTAAATAAATAAATCAAATAATATCTTATAGGTGCTACATCAGAATGTTGTGCCTTTTACAACTGGGACAGAAAGAGAAAGCGATCAATTCAACACATGTGTCAGTAAAAATCTCCATTAAGAAGGTTAATATCTGGGCTGAACAATGTCCTCAAAATTAGTAGATATCCCCCAAGTGTGTATGTTGTAGAAAGGGGGTGGGAAGTAGTCCAAGTGAAACATCATGAACAAAGGTAAAGAGGTTAAACCAGCATGATATGTTAGGGGAATTAAAGTTCGTTCACTATGATTTTCATTGACTAGGAGAAGTGAGATGATCATGAGAAGGAAGAAGTGACAACAGAAAGGTAGGATGAACTCATATTATGAAAGGAATTTCTCCCATGCTGTGGTGTTTGGATTTTATCCTTTAGGCGAAAAAGAACCACTGAAGAGACATGACATGATTTTTTAAAGAAATAATTCTGATATTGAAAGAAAAAAGCAAAACTGAAAGGGAAACAATAGGCTAATACAATAATTCAGAAGAGACATAACAGAAGTCTGAAGCAATGCCATACCAAAGGGAATAAGGAGGATATTTGAGAGATGTTAAAAAAGTATATTGTTCAGGACACAATTGGTCATTGAATGTGGAAGGCACAAAAGATGACTCAAATTTGGGGTGTGGCTTACTTGGTTATGGTTAGATTCATTCACCGAAACTGGATCTACTGGAGGAAGAAAAAATTTGGAAATGAGTAAAATATGTTTTATTTTGGATATGTTGATTCTGAAGTATCTTATGGGGTATTTAGATAAAGAACTCATTTCAGGGGTGTACAAAGAAAAAGGAACCAGAAACTATATTAATAAAAAACAAAGAGGAGGGCTTCCCTGGTGGCGCAGTGGCCGAGAGTCTGCCTGCCGATGCAGGGGACGCGGGTTCATGCCCCAGTCCGGGAAGATCCCACATGCTGCGGAGCGGCTGGGCCCATGGGCCATGGCCGCTGAGCCTGTGCTCCACAACGGGAGAGGCCACAACAGTGAGAGGCCTGCGTACCGCAAACAAACAAAAAAAACAAAGAGGAATAAGAAAACAGAGACAGGGCCACCAATAAAGTAAAAAGAGTTTCATGTAATGTTCAACAATGTTTAGTCCTATAGAGAACGTAATTAAGATAAAGACTGAAATAGTCTTTTTGGTTAATTTGCTTTGAATTGGGCAACTGGATCAACATTACTATTGTAGCTTCCAAAAATAAACAGCTTTGGAGGCCTCACTGAGGTGGATTTAAGAGTGAACAAGAGACAGCCTCTAGGTAATAAAGAAGAATGGCAGCTACCTACATCTTTGTCTCCCCATATCCACCAGAAACAATAAAGAACAACAAGAACAAATAAATTTATATAAAAATCATACCTTCAACCTGAGGAAAAGATAGGATATATCCAAACCTCAAATTACAGTTGACCCTTGAGCAACATGGAGGTTAGGGGTATGCCAACCCTCCATACAGTTGAAAATGTAAGAATATAATTTAGAGTCAACCCTCCATATCTGTGGTTCCTCCATATCTGTGGTTCCACATCTGCAGATTCAATCAACCAAGGATTCAACCAAACTCTACCAAAACAACAATCATAGAAAACTGTAACAAAACAGAGCAAACTGAATTAAAACACTCAAATAGCATTTGGGTATATAAAAAGCAACCTGACTTGAAAACTCAAAAAAATTAAAAAAAAAAAAAAAAACAGAAATAGGCAAAAATAACTGGCATAATTGAGAGATGATTAAATTCAAGAAAGAAATGGAAGATAAGGCAAAATCATATCATAAATGAAGATTAAATTACAAGGTGCCCATAGAGAACAGACTAAATGAAAATTTAAGAGGCAAAGAAGAAATGCTAAATAACAAGCAATATGAGAAAGGAAACAGGGTTAGAAAGAGTGAAATGGTGGACAAAGGAGAAATAACACATGTATAATTGGAGTCTCTGAAGAAGAAAATAAAAACAATGTAACAGAATTAATACTTAAAACTATAATTATAAAAACTTAATTACAAATGAAAAAGATCTGAATTTACATTTTGAAAGGGATCTCAAGGTAACTGGAAAAGTAAACCTAGAATGTCAACTCTGAGACATATCCTGTTAAAACTATTTAGACTTGAAATAAAAAAAAAATCCTCAAGGATTACAGGCTACATGACCAAATAAACTGTAAAGGCAAAAGAATTAGACTGGCATAAGTCTTCTCAAAATTACATACACACACACACACACACACATATGTATATGGCAAGGCAACAATGGAACAGAATTTTCAGAAAACTGAACAAGTGTGAATCAAGGGTTTTATATTCAGCTAAGCTATCCTTCAAGTATCAGTACTATAGAAAAACATCTTTAAATATAAGAAATTAGATAATTGTGTACCCATGAGCCACTAATGAGGAATCTAGTAATGAATGAGCTTCATTCAAGCAAGAGATGACTTGAGAAAACTTCAGCCAATAAACAAATTAAAATGATGCTGAGCATTTATCATATTTATTAAATACGAAGAAGCTTTATGACAAATGAGTAATAGGGATGACAATGCAAAACCAATATATAAACATTTTATGTTGTGACCAGGTAGAAATAAGATAACTAAAAAATGGAACATAAAGAAGAAAGTAGAATAAGCTCATTCATTGCTGTATGCTATATAGGCAATAGGTGTGAATTAAGGGTTTTAAAAACCTGATAAATCAGAAAGTAAACATTTAATTACAATGAGGATAAAGTATAAGTAAAATGGTAACCACTAGAACAAAAATTCAAACCTTCCTAAATATCAACAAAGTTTTTAATGAAATAGCAAATAATGTACATTACATGGAGAAATAAACAGAGCAAATGTAATAATTATAAAATTTTGTGAAAGACTTGAGACCAAACATTCAGTCATATTAATAAATATAAATGGGTTTGACACATCTATTAAAGGAAAAGTGCTTCCAATCTGGCTCTCAAAGCAAGAACCAACAGTATGACACATATAAGAAAGTTATTTAAGAAGGCTAAAAATAATGGGATGGACAATGGAATGCTAGGTAAATGAAAACAGTAAGAAAGTAAGGGTACCAGGCAAAGTATAATCCAGGCCAAAAAAGGAAAATTGTGACAAAGAAAGCTCTCTTTTAATGCTAAGAGCCACAATTCAAAATAAAGATAATAGTTAACTTGTGCCAAATAACACTGTAACCAGAAGATGCAGGAAGACAAAGATAGAATTGCACTAATAGTAGAAGACGTTAACAAAACAAAGTACAAGACAAAATAAGTGTACAAAAAATGACTATGTATATAGAAGGCCTAAACAACATAACATAGACTCTATGACTATAAATCAAACTTGACATGCTGATAGTAGACTGTATACCATCTAAAGTACATATAAACTATTCATAAAAAGTAATCATATATGAGGCCACAAAGTTCCGTAAGGTAGAAATATTAACAAAAAATATCTGATCACAATGTAGTACTAGAAATTACTAACAAATTCAAAAAGCAAAAATGATCTTCTACTGAAATTAATAAACCTTATTTTAAATAATCCTTGGGTCAAATGAGAAATACGAACTGAAAGTAAAATTTTCTAATAATGAAAACACTTTATATCAGAATCTATGACATGTAGTTAAAAGAGTAAGCAGAAAAATATTGATCAATAAAAGAATTAAGAATAAATTCATAAATTAAGGAAAACTTCAATGAGTTTACTAAGTTTTCAGAATTGTCACTAATACCCCAAATTATGAAAAGAAACAAACTCAGTCATTACCCATATCTTTTCTCTCTTATTTGCCTCCCTCTTTTCATTGAGAAAATATTGGAAAAGGCTGGAGAGAAATGGGCTAACTTACGAAAACGTGGACAATGGAGATAACTTTTTGAAATGAATGCTCCAGTATTAAACACTGAGTTGGGAAATAATTTAAAACCCACATATCTTTCCCAATGGGAATGGAAAGATTTCTACTAGGCAATATGAACTATGATACACAATATTTACTATCTCACAGAGAGACTTACAGAGCTCAGCAATTCTAACAAAACATCTCAATCACACCTCCACTCTCCACCCTTCCCCACAATCCCCTCAGGCTACGAAAAAGTAGATAGAATAGGAACTATCCAGGTCTCAAACTACAGTGCTGACTGGAAAACAAATTGGTTCAAGTTAAAAAAGTATGAAGAAAGCCAAGCAATTTTATTGCTGATAGAATGTACAACACAGATCTCCAAGCATGAACAAGATGAAAAGAAACATTCTGGCAACTCTGTAAACACACCATAGCAAAAAAAAAAGAAAAAAGGAGTAAAGAATAAATGTATAAATGAATTGAAACAATGCATGCAAACTACAAAAAGCATGATTAGAAGAAAACTCACACAAAAGAAATTTCCGGAAAGTGCTTCTTGAGCAACTTGATGAAAATCTAAATGCAACAGACAAAAGCTCAAAAACAAGATGATTTAAAAAACAGAATTAGGAAGACTGCTTTGCTATAAAAAATGAGAAACCAAAAAAAAAAAAAACATTGCTACAGAATCAATAAATAAATTAGGAACAACAGGTACACAGGACAGACAAGGCTAAAAATATCAAACTGACTTTATTTCCATTTACTAAGGTGACACCAAATATGAATTTGGATCAACTAAAAGGAATGCAGAGTACTGGAAATTGCAATACTTGTGTATATATAAGAGAATTTTTTTCCTCATTAAAAAGTTGCTTTAAAATAGAGTCAGGTGTTTAAAGCAAAAATAACAATGTATTCTGTAGATTCTAATAGACACAGAAATAAAATGTAGAAAAACAAAGGGCAAGGTGGGAAAAATGAAAGAAGAAAGTTTTAAGGTTCTTAAAAAGTGAAATGGCATATTTTTGGTGGACAAACTCTTAGGGTGGCCTCCATTATGTTCCAATCCTGGTGTTCACAACCTTGTGATTGCATCCCCTTGAGTGTGGGGATCCAGGACCTGTGATACGCCTCTACCAATAGTATATGGCAACAGATGTGATTTTGTGTATTATGTAAGAGTTCAGCTGCCATCTTTCTGGAATCTCCCTCTCTGTTGCTGGTTGTGAGGAAGCAATAGGCCATGTTAGAGAACCACATGTGGTAAGAAATTGCTGATGCCTAGAGGAGCAGAGAGCACCTTCTGGCCAACAGCCATTAAACAACTGAAGTTTTCAGTTCTAGCTGCAAGGAACTGAATGCTGCAAAGAACCACGTGAGTATGGAAGTGAATCTTTTGAGTTCAGTCTCCAGGTGCAAACTCTGTCCTAGCTGACACCTTGGCCTGGTGAGATCCTAAGCAGAGAGGACCCAGTCAAGCTGTGCCCAAACTCCTGACCCACAGAAGCTGAGATATTAAAGATTTGTTGCTTTAAGCTGCTAAACTTGTGGTAATTTGCTATATGGCAATAAAAAATGGATATTATCGATATAATGTTTAGGTTTAAATCTATCATCTTGTTATTTGCTTTCTCTTTATCCCATCTATACTTTGTTTCCCTGTTCTTCTTTTTCTGCCTTCATTTAGATTATTTTATGTTTCATTTTACCCTCTTTGTTGGGTTTTTGCTATAAATCTTTATTTGCTTTTTTTTTTTTTTTTTTTGTGGTATGTGGGCCTCTCACTGTTGCGGCCTCTCCCGTTGTGGAGCACAGGCTCCGGACGCGCAGACTCTGTGGCCATGGCTCACGGGCCCAGCCGCTCCGTGGCACGTGGGACCTTTCCAGACGAGGGCATGAACCCGTGTCCCCTGCATTGGCAGGCGGACTCTCAACCACTGCGACACCAGGGAAGCCCTATTTGCTCGTTTGTCTTAGGATCTGCTTTAGAGTTAATTACATATCTTTATCACAGCCTACATTCAAGTTATGTTATACTGCTTCAAATATAGTACAATATCCTGTACTTTCACTTCTCCCCTTCCCACCCTTGTGCTATTATTGTCATTTATTTTGCTTTTACATATGTTATAAACCTCATACGGGTTTTGTTTATAGAAGTAAAATATCTTTTAATGAAATCTAGAGAATAAGAAAAAAATCTTATATATTTATCCATGTAGCTGCTTTCTTTGCATGCCTTGTAATTTTTGACTGGATGCCAGACACTTTGAATTTTTTATTGTGACTACTGGATATATTTTTATTCCTATACATACTTTTAAGCTCTGTTCCGAGATGCAGTTACTTGGAAACAGTTTGAGCCTTTTGCCTCTTGCTTTTAAGATGTCTGTTAAGACTAGATCAGTGCTAAGTGTTGGAATAATTATTCTACACTGCAATTACCATCTGTGTACTCTACCCAATTCCTAGTCAATCTTGAAATTTTCCATTCTAGCTATCAAGAAAAGTTCCCTCTAATCATCTCGGGTAGATCAATCTTTTCCTGGCCTTGGGTAGTTTCCTCACATGCATACAACTAGTCACTGTACAGATACTAGAAGGGGACCCTCTGAAGATCTCTAGAATTCTCTGTGTAGCAATCTCTTCTCTAGTAACCAGTCCTGTTGTCTTAGTCTCCCCAGACTCATAGCTCTACTTCCTCAACTCAGTTCAACTGGCTCTGCCTGGATTCTCCCAACTTGTACCACAAGGTGGAAACTCTCACAGCAATAAGATAGGGTAATACAGGGTTTATCTCACTTTCCCCCCATCTCTTAGGGCTCATTATCATTATACCTTCTTGCCTGATATCCCATGTCTTAAAAACCATCCTTTCATATATGTTGTCTATTTTTCAGTTGTTTTGGACAGGAAGATAATGTGGTTACTTTGTCTTAGCTGGAAGTGTAAGTCTTGAGTTATTCTTATGAAAAACAAAGGCTGACTGAGGGTTGAACCAAGAGTGCAAAGGGCAGAGCAAAGAGCCCAATGGAGTCATTCTCAAGAAGCAGGACTGGGGGAAAAAAAAAAAAAGCAGGACTGGGGCCCTAATCAAGCAACTGGCAACATATGCTTGTTTTAATTTTAGAATTACTAATGAACAGTGACTAAAATGTGCATCGTTTTCCATCTTTTTCAATGAATGTTTCTACTGCAGTAACTATATACTTCTCTTACTACTGTATGTTTGATAGTGTGTATGTGTATGTGTGTGTGTGTGTGTGTGTGTGTGTGTGTGTGTGTGTGTGTGTGT
>NW_021703784.1:25572415-25650005 GCF_005190385.1 Monodon monoceros
TGTGTGTGTGTGTGTGTGTGTGTGTGTGTGTGTGTGTGTGTGTGTGTAAGGGGTACAGATAATTTGTCTAAGTTCACAGCTCTTCAGATTGAAGCACCTGAGTAACCTCATCTCCATCTGGGCCTGATTTAGATGGGATCCTGAATTTTGAGCCTAAGCCTAATGCCCTACTGGAATGGGACTTTCCTGGGTGGATTTGAATATGCTTTTCACATAGGAGGAGTATAAGTTTGTGGCCAGAGGGTGGACTGTGGTAGATTAAAGATGACCACAAATTATCTGACACTACTCCCACTGAGAGATAGGGTTATGACCCCTCTTCTTGAATGTAGGTGGGCTCTGTGACAACTTTATCATAAAAAGAACACAGCAAAAGTTAAACTGTACCAGACTCTAGAAGATTGGCACCTTCCACCTCTTATCTCTTGGAACTGTCTTTTGGAATGCTTGCTCTGGAGGAATCCAGAAGCCATATAGCAGGTCCAACTACCCTGAAATTGCCATAGGAGAAAAGAGTATTATAAGCCCGTCCCCAGCTGTTCCATTCATTCCACTATAGGCACCACACATGTGAGTAAAGGAACCATTTCCACTATTCCAGCTTCAACATACACTGTATGAAGAACAGAGTATCCAGACATATGACCCCAGTCATCTCCAGACATTTGAGCCATCCCAGCTGAGGCCCCAGACATCTTGAAGCAGAGGCAAATCATCCAGCTGAGCCCTGACCAAACGTCTCACCTATAAAACCATGAGATATAATGAAATGGTTATTATAAATAACTAGAACAGGAGGAAAATCAGGAGTTCAGTTTATATATGCTTACTACCGATACAGTTACAGAACAAATGTCAAGTTGGTATTTGGATATGTGATGCTGGAATTCAGTGAAGATGTCCAAAGTGAATAAAAATTTGGAAAACAACCTCCTTGTTCTGTTCTATTTTCCTTTTTCCATAGTACTTATCACCTCTGACATTTCCTAGACAATTTATTTATTGTCTAATGTGTACTATCTGTCTTCTCTGATACAATGTAAACTCCTCAAATACAGGGATTTTTGTTTTCTTCACTAATGTAACCCCTGCACACAGACCAGTGACTGGCATATAGAAGACACTCAAATATTTGCTGAGTAAATGAACCAACTTAAAAATAGTATTTAAGACCATTTTATTGAGAAAATTACCTTGGGAGAGAGTGAATACAGTAGTTATGGTTTGAGAATAGGCATTTCAACACTTAGAAGTTGACAAGAGGAGAAACCAGCAAAGGAGATTGAGAGGATGCAGCCAGTAAGGAAAGAGGATAAATAAGAGACAGTGTTCTAGAAGCAAAGTAAAAATAAGTGTTTCAAGAAGGGGAAGTGATCAAGTATGCCAATGAAGCTGATAGAGTAAGATGAGCACTGAGAATATTTGATTTGGTAATGTGGAAGGAACTGAGGACCTTACCATAAACAAAACTAAAACTAGTAGAATAGTGAGGATGAAGTCTAACTACTGAGAACAGGAAGAAGATGGAAGGAAAGGAAACAGATTTTTTTTTAATGAATTTTGCTCAACTGGAGAAGAGAAATGGCTAGGGGTGGCAGTATGATGCCAGGGCTTGTTGTTGATATATTATAAAAGGTTTTGTATGCTAATTGAAATAATCTTATAGAGAGGAAAAAATCTAATAATTCAGAGGGTAGAGGCATTTGAGTAGGTGAAAAAGGATGAAATCTAGTAGTACATAAATGAGTTGACTAGCTCTAGGTAAGGACAACAAAATAATTTACCTACAGTTATCAAGAGGAGAAGCAGAGTACCTGGGTACAGATGCAGGTATATTAATTAGATGTGGTAGAAACTCCCTTCTATTTAGTTCTATTTTCTCAGTAAAACAGGAAGCAAGATTCATCAGCTAAGAATGAAGACAGAGGAGGTGTAAATAGTCCTTTAGCACTGGACTTGAACATACTTGGCACATATCTTGCATTAGAACTTATATTGTGCTGTAATTATTTTTGAACATATCTCTTGCACCACTAAACTATGAAATAATTTAAGGTATAGGAAGTATTTTTTATTTTTGTACTACCAGTATGCAACAAAATGCCCTGCAAACAAATGTTTGTTAACTCACTGATTGAATAAATGAATGTTAAAGATTCCTCTGAGACTTTGCAGCAAGGCCAAAAGAGTCTGAAAACAGCAAAAAATAAAATACTATCAAGTATCAATGTGATAATAACTTAAATCCAATTTGCAAATATTGAGAATCTGAAACCATTAAACTTCCAACTTTTATTAAAATTTTAAAACTTCAGATAGAACATAAACATTTCTCTTTTTTCAAGATACTAAAGAAATGAGATGTCAATATTAAAAATAACTACGTCGAGTTAGGAGTTACTCTAGAGTACATGTCACATTGATTCTAAATATTCAACATTTCATGACAAAACGTCAAGGTTCCGCTCCAAAAAAATCAACATCTTTGAAAAAGGGTTACTACAAAAATATCTTCCATATAAAAAATAAAGTAGGAACACTCTTAGAGACCATGGCCATATTTTATACGTATAGGGTTTTTCTCTTCACACCAAGTGTAAGAATAAAGGAAAATGAAGAACCTTAGATCAAATGGGACAACAGAATGTGTTCCTGACACTAAAAATACTCACATTACTTAAAATTTTGTAATAATCAATACAACCCCAAAATGATGATTTGGCTAAAATTTTTAACTTTCATACAAACCCCAAACAACTGTAAACTGTAATTTTTGGAACAATTACTTTTAAAATCACCAAAATTCAAAGACACTATTTTAAAAATACAGAAATAAAAACAAATCATGAACATGTTATATACCTTATTTAATTCTTAATTACTTTTGGGACATTCTTTATTCCTTTAATAAAAAGAATAGTAGTAATATATATGCTATTGGTAGAAAATTAAGAGCTTCTATAAAATGCTGTGAAAAGAAATTTCAATTATTACTAAATATGCCAACTCTTAGTTTAAAAAATGCAAAAGAAGCTAGTCAGCAGACTCAAACTTGAAGCAGACCCGCTTCCCTCTGAAGCAATGATTTGCTATACTTCCTAGATAATCCTTCAGAAAAGTCTTTCTATATGTTAATATAAATAGTTCAGAATACCAAGACAGAGGTACAGAACAGGACATGAACAGGTCACATGACATAACTGGTCTTGCTCCACAGTTACTACAATGAAGTCCACAGGAGCAGGTGGGGAAGGAAACCGACACAATCCAATGATGCAGTTGTCATAAACCCAGATCATGATTCTCTTCCTATTACCTGATGATCAGTTGTTTAGTTAGATGCAATGGAAATAAAACCGAAAGAAATATGAAGAGGAAATAAAAAATGAAAGGTATGTCTCAACATTTTTTATTTTTGGTGAAGTCAAATGGTTTCCACCACTGAGCAAACTGCAGTACTTTCTTCCTCTGATCCTCAAAGCTTTCTCGGATCCCTTTCCTCCAAAGTCTTGGTTCTACATCCAGCATCCCACCAATGATTTCCTTTCAAAGAATGAGAAAAATACAAACACGTGCATGTATAAATACTAAAAACAGGAATGAAACTATTTCTATTTATTCTGTTACTAAATATAACATTAAGTAGTTCTCCGTGAGGATGATCAAATTTTACATAGGTATTAGTTTCAAGTTAAAAATAAACATTCTTTTCATTTAGTTCTAACTATGCAAACCTTGTGATTCTAGGGGTCCTAGCTGTGTCTCCTGTCAAACAATTTGTCTATTTTGTTGCTTGTTAACACATCTATCAGACAGCAGCAAAGGGGAGGAAGAGAAAATGGAATTTAACTAATTTGGTCCTTATTAGCTGCTCTGGTAAAAGTTTGAAGAAAAAGTTGATCAACATGTAGCAATTATTAACTTGGTTATTCAACTACAGTTGAATCTCAGGCTAATGTTCTCCCTACTACCCAGTATAGTTAAAAGCCAGTTTCTTCTACTATTAGCTGTAGATATTTTTTCAGGAAACAAAATCATATTTTAGTACTAATCTAAGCAAACCAAGAATTAGAAATTATAAATCACCTTCATTTAAAAAGTCACATTCCCAAGCCCTGAAAGGAATGGATTTCTGACTGTCTGCTTATTATTCTAGATCATTTCCTTCATGATCCTCTTCCTGTGTTATCAGCTACAGAAATTAATCAAATTTATGATAGTGAGTATCCATGTACAGAAAGATATGGGGGAGATTTATAATGCTTCGAGGAAGGGAAGTACGGTAATACAGGAAAATCTTGGGCTAAGGGTTGAGTTCTGCATATTCAGTCTAGGTCTGCAGGATTGTGTGGTAAGACCTTGGACATAATCACTCTAAGACATAGGTTCTTCATCTTAACAAATATACTAAAGGGACATACTATGTACAAGCAAGTGCCAAATATTGTAGGGGATACAGAGATAACTAAAATACATTTCTCTGTCTTCAGAAAGCTCATAACAGAATGTGGAGCTGTGGTGGGAGTTATAAAGCAGAATAAGGCAAATGTCAAAGCAGACTACATGGAAACTCAAAAAGAAAGAAGATTCTAATTGTTGGATAAATCAGGAAAAGCTTCATGGAAAAGGAAACCGCTTTTCAGTGGGAAAGGGAAATAAAGGGGTTAAGAGAGACATAGTTTAAAAAGAGGGCACATTTAGATTTAATGCAAGTGTTTCTTGGCACCAGCCAATCACTAGCAATGTAGTTTAAGAAAGCCTAGCTTATAAATTGATCTAAAACTGTCTATAGAGCATCAAGTTTTGTCTCATGTGTACCATATAAGGACTGATTCTTTTTCTGTTACTGAAGCAGATGTTAATGGAAAAAGGCCAACCCTTCTTGCTCTCTAAACAACTGCAGGCTGAAGGGAGTTTTGGTCTCATAGGCTGTTTCTTGGAAAGAAGCTTTTGGGGAAAACGGATCAATGATGTAATGCTAACTAAAGAAGCTTTCCTTTTAACATTAAAACAGTAACATAAAAATCATAGCACATGCATAATATTGGGGGGGCGATCTCCCAATTAAATTTATGCAAGTTAAAAAATTGATATTTTACTTCATTTTCACTAGAATTAAGTTTTCTTTTTTTGAAAGAAATAAATGCAGAGTCATAAAGCTTTGAGTTATAAAGCTCTATTGAATAACAACAGAATTTTTCAGAGCAATGAAAACAAATTTCTTTCTAATTAACTCTGGGAAAAGATATTCTGAAAAATTCTCAGACAAGTTTCTGTAACATATCTCAACAGTTCATAGATGAATGTGATTTTAGGCCTCTAGTTAACCTTTAAGGATAACAGCATAAACATTTTTGAGTCCAAACCTCTTACATGTCACTATTCTTTGTAGAAAATGATCTTACACAGGAGATGAAAGTGGGGAGGAAGAACAGGGAACCATGGACAGAGTTCATCTAGGCTCCTCTAATTTACAGAGAAAGGCCTGAGTTATACTAGATTGAAAGGTCACTTCTAGAGCTGTTATTGCCCAGACTTCTTTTGATTGCTTCAATAGCTACACTAATTTCATTCTAGTCCCTGATACTAACTTACATACTTCCCAGATACTCAGTAGACCTTAAATTTAAGGACTATAACCCTAGAAGGCAATCTGTAGTAACAGAAAAAATCCACTAGCAAAAAATGAAAGATCTACACTCTAGTATCTGTCCAGAAACTATCTGTGTGAAATGAGTGACACATTCTTGGACTATATCGTTCTTAATTATAAATGAAGATGTGAGATCATTTGTTCTCTAGTTCAACCATGAGCTTATGCACCCCTTGTTTCTGTCACTTATTAGCACATGACCATGGGGAAGTTATATAGCCTCCCTGTAGCTCAGTTTCATCATCTATAAAATGAAAATATAAAAATATTTATATAATAGAGTTATTGTGAGCATTAAATGAGTGCTCAGAACAGTAACAGGCTCATTGTAAACCCTCAATGAGTGGGTTATCATCATTATCAATTATCATCAATCACTCTCAGCACAAGCCTGGCTGACTCCACAGGAAAAACATTATAGTCACCATTGACACTGTCAACAAATGTTTGGTTACAAAGTAATATTCCTGTTATAATAAATATTCTGGGATATATTTATTAACAGTTTCTGGGTACTCCCTCTAAAACCTGGGTGGAACAGTAATAACCAACTTCACTATATATTGTGCCCAAAGTTTTGATTTCCCTTCAAAAGAAAAGTGTTACAAAATTGCTAAACTCTGGTACTTTACTAAATTTGTGAGCATACCTTTCCAAAGTAATGAGGGAATTTGTGTTGATCTTCAATGACATGGGCAAACCCTCCCTGGAGGCCAAAATTCACAGAGAAGTAAGGTAAGCCTCTGGGTACCTAAATAAATAGATAAATCACACATGAATACAGCATGAAATCAGAAAGTTATGCTTAATCCCTCTTCCTAATTAAGCATCCCTCAAGACAAACGTATACACTGAATTTCCAGTTCTATAGGTATTTAAACAATAACCTAACTTCTTAAATAAAACATTTCATTTGGTAGCCTTTCAGCTAGATAGTGCTTTATAATATCCAGCAATTATAATCAGAACCAATTATTTTTCTGTCTTATGGGGAAACAGGAAAGAAAAGAAATTTTTAAAATATATAACAACCGAGTAATTTTCCTTAGACTATGCAAATAGAGATTAAGGATATGCTTTCTTATATTTTCCTCACAATGCAGAGGTATAACATTCCTGATATTATACTACTATTTATTGATCAAAGATAAATTAAACATGAACAATCATAGTTTTTTATTAACTGGTGAGGTGGGTACAGAAATTTTTAGTTTACCAACCTTGTTTCAAAATATTTCCACAATTAACTATTATCTTTCCCTCTCTTTTATCCCTCCCTCTTTCTATACACACTCACACACAGACACACAAACACACACACACGTGTGCATGCGTGAAGTATTTTAAACACTATCTTGATTGGAAAAGGCCATAATTTCTAGCTTTAAAAGTTAAGTAGATCTTGTGTCCTTGCAAGTTTTTCCTTCAAGCCCTTATTCTGTCACTAGAAAGTATTCAAACTGGTCAATTTAAAGTAATATCTCTCTCCTCTAATACCCTTATACAGTCAGCATTTACTAATTTTGGCAGTGAATTACATATTTCTACTTAATTATATATATTTTGTATTGTGTCCTCAGGAAGGCATGACTTGGAAAGAGACAGTATGGTATGGTGGAAGAAGAGTGGTCATCTTGAAATAGTATAAAGCAATTAAAATTGGGGATTATAAAGAGTTGTTCAGGTTATAGGAAAAGCATAATTAAAAAATAATCAGTTTACAAAATAGTACAATATGTAAAATGCAGAGAAATGGGTTACTACTTTGTGCTTTTTAAAAATATTTTCACATTTTAAAATAAAATGTGAAAACATGTATGACACAGACAATTAGGAAAAAAATAAAGAGAAAGACAAGGCTCTAATCACAGCTCTGATACTTATAACTACGTAACTTCAGGCAAGTTATTTAACATCTGTGAGTCTCATGAGAAATATGAAGAGCTCAGAAGTTTGCTGTGAAGATCAAATAGAAAAATGTATATAAATGCTTGGCACAGAGAATATTATTCAAATATGACTTTCATTTCCATCTATTAATAGCACTTTGTGCAAATCTGATAGTCAAAGAAAAAGAAATGGAAGGCTCCGTTAAAATACATATATATATATGTATATATTTTTAACATCTTTATTGGAGTATAATTGCTTTACAATAGTGTGTTAGTTTCTGCTTTATAACAAAATGAATCAGCTATACATATACATATATCCCCATATCTCTTCCCTCTTGCGTCTCCCTCCCTCCCACCCTCCCTACCCCACCCCTCTAGGTGGTCACAAAGCACCGAGCTGATCTCCCTGTGCTATGCAGCTGCTTCCCACGAGCTATCAGTTTTACATTTGGTAGCGTATATGTGTTCATGCCACTCTCTCACTTTGTCCCAGTTTACCCTTCCCTCTCCCTGTGTCCTCAAGTCCATTCTCTAGTAGGTCTGTGTCTTTATTCCCAATGCTGCACCTAGGTTCTTCATGATCAATTTTTTTTTTATATTCCATACATATGTGTTAGCATACGGTATTTGTCTTTCTTTTTCTGACTTTCTTCACTCTGTATGACAGACTCAAGGTCCATCCACCTCACTACAAATAACTCAATTTCGTTTCTTTTTATGGCTGAGTAATATTCCATTGTATATATGTGCCAATTCTTCTTCTTTATCCATTCATCTGTTGATGGACACTTAGGTTGCTTCCATGTCCTGGTTACTGTAAATAGAGTTGCAATGAACATTGTGGTACATGAATCTTTTTGAATTATGGTTTTCTCAGGGTATATGCCCAGTAGTGGGATTGCTGGGTCCTATGGTAGTTCTATTTGTAGTTTTTAAGGAACCACCATACTGTTCTCCATAGTGGCTGTATCAATTTACATTCCCACCAACAGTGCAAGAGGGTTCCCCTTTCTCCACACCCTCTCCAGCATTTACTGTTTGTAGATTTTTTGATGATGGCCATTCTGACAGGTGTGAGGTGATAGCTCATTTTAGTTTTGATTTGCATTTCTCTAATGATTAATGATGTTGAACATTCTTTCATGTGTTTGTTGGCAATCTGTATATCTTCTTTGGAGAAATGTCTATTTAGGTCTTCCGCCCATTTTTGGATTGGGTTGCTTGTTTTTTTGATACTGAGATGCATGATCTGCTTGTAAATTTTGGAGATTAATCCTTTGTCAGTTGCTTCATTTGCAAACATTTTCTCCCATTCTGAGAGCTGTCTTTTGGTCTTGTTTATGGTTTCCTTTGCTGTGCAAAAGTTTTGAGTTTCATTAGGTCCCATTTGTTTATTTTTGTTTTTATTTGCATTTCTTTAGGAGATGGGTCAAAAAGGATCTTGCTGTGACTTATGTCATAGAGTGTTCTGCCTATGTTTTCCTCTAAGAGTTTTATAGTGTCTGGCCTTACATTTAGACCTTTAATCCATTTTGAGTTTATTTTTGTGTATGGTGTTAGGGAGTGTTCTAATTTCATTCTTTTACATGTAGCTGTCCAGTTTTCCCCACCACTTATTGAAGAGGCTGTCTTTTCTCCATTGTATAGTCTTGCCTCCTTTATCAAAGATAAGGTGACCATAGGTGCATGGGTTTATCTCGGCTTTCTATCCTGTTCCATTGATCTATATTTCTGTTTTTGTTCCAGTACCATATTGTCTTGATTACTGTAGCTTTGTAGTATAGTCTGAAGTCAGGGAGTCTGATTCCTCCAGCTCCGTTTTTCTTTCTCAAGATTGCTTTGGCTATTTGGGGTCTTTTGTATTTCCATACAAACTGTGAAATTTTTTGTTCTAGTTCTGTGAAAAATGCCTTTGGTAGTTTGATAGGGATTGCACTGAATCTGCAGACTGCTTTGGGTACTAGAGTCATTTTCATAATGTTGATTTTCCAATCCAAGAACATGGTATATCTCTCCATCTGTTTGTATCACCTTTAATTTCTTTCATCAGTTTCATAGTTTTTTGCATACAGGTCTTTTGTCTCCTTAGGTAGGTTTATTCCTAGGTATTTTATTCTTTTTGTTGCAGTGGTAAATGGGAGTGTTTCCTTAATTTCTGTTTCAGATTTTTCATCATTAGTGTATAGGAATGCAAGGGATTTCTGTGCATTAATTTTGTATCCTGCTACTTTGCCAAATTCATTGATTGGCTCTAGTAGTTCTCTGGTAGCATCTTTAGGATTCTCTATGTATAGTATCATGTCATCTGCAAACAGTGACAGCTTTACTTCTTCTTTTCTGATTTGGATTTCTTTTTCTTCTCTGATTGCTGTGGCTAAAACTTCCAAAACAATGTTATATAATAGTGGTGAGAGTGGGCAACCTTGTCTTGTTCCTGATCTTAGTGGAAATGGTTTCAGTTTTTCACCATTGAGGACGATGTTGGCTGTGGGTTTGTCATATATGGCCTTTATTATCATTAAAATATTTTTGCTATCTGAAGTAGATCAACGTGTGAGACATGAATTTGAATGGCTAAAATCATGTTGTACACTACATCAATTAAAGAGCAGTACTTCGAGGAAGAGATAACTTCAGAAAGCAATTTATGATGACAGTGCCCATGCTTTTTGTTTGTATTACACTGTGTTTGGCAGAAAAAATGGCTTCCTAAATATGTCAATGCTCCTATCCCATATTTGCCATGAATATGTTACGTTATATGGCAAAAAGGACTTTGCAGATACAATTAAGTTAGGGATCTTGAAATGGGGAGATTATCCTGGGTTATATAGCATATGATAGGAGGATGAGAGTCAGAGAAAGACTGGAAAATGCTATACTGGTTGACTTTGAACACAAAGGAAAGAACCACAAGCCATGGAATGCAGGTGGTTTCTAGAAACTGAAAAAGGCAAGGGAATGGATTCTCCCTGAGAGCCTCCAAAAAAAAAAAAAAAAAGTAGGCCTGCTAACACCTTGACTTAGCCCAGTAAAACCGAGTTCATATTTGTGACTTCCAGAACTATGAGATAACAAATGTGCTGTTTTTAAAGCACTAAGTTTGTGGTAATTTGTATATATCAATACATACCAAAGCTCAACAACATATGGCATAATTGCCAAGATGGCAAAATGAACGCATTATTTCTAAACAAAGAACAGTTGCGTGCCACAAGAACTCTTCTCTCACTGCAGGCAGAAAAGGTACAACCTAATGTCTTGCCTGAAGAGTTGTGAGTCAGTAGGCATTGCAAAGGATCCAGTATAAAAGTATATGTACATTTAGCACTTCCTTTTCCTGCCTTGACCAGCCAGAGGGATAGAAGTTGGAACGTTGGCACCACCCATGAAGAGTACTGACAGAATTACAGCAAAAAATTTTACTGATGATAGGAAAACAGTAGTATTTGAGCTTTCCCCTTTTAATATTCCAGATTTTAATCCTGACTTCGTATAATTGTCCTCATATTTGATGGTCTTAGGGTAAACCCAAATTTTCCTTGAGGTGGACTTTGCTTAGCTTTGAAAGTCAAACCCAAGACGTCTTAGATGTTTTTCAACTGCTATAGTTAACACAAAATTACAGTTAAAAATCATATTAAAAAGTAGAGGGGGAGAATTGGGAAGATGGCGGGGGGAATCGGGAAGATGGCGGAAGAGTAAGACACGGAGATCACCTTCCTCCCCACAGATACACCAGAAATACATCTACACGTGGAACAACTCCTACAGAACACCTACTGAACGCTGGCAGAAGACCTCAGACTTCCCAAAAGGCAAGAAACTCCCCACGCACCTGGGTAGGGCAAAAGAAAAAAGAATAAACAGAGACAAAAGAATAGGGACGGGACCTGCACCAGTGGGAGGGAGCTGTGAAGGAAGAACAGTTTCCACACACTCGGAAGCCCCTTCGCGGGCGGAGACTGCGGGTGGCGGAGGGGGAAAGCTTCGGAGCGGAAACTCCGGAAGAGAGCACAGCAACAGGGGTGCGGAGGGCAAAGCGGAGAGATTCCCGCACAAAGGATCGATGCCGACTGGCACTCACCAGCCCGAGAGGCTTGTCTGCTCACCCGCTGGGGCGGGCACGGCTGGCAGCTGACGCTCGGGCTTCGGTAGGAGCGCAGGGAGAGGACTGGGGTTGGCGGCATAAACACAGCCTGCAGGGCGTTACTGCACCACGGCTAGCCGGGAGAGAGTCCGGGGAAAACTCTGGACCTGCTGAAGAGGCAAGAGACTTTTTCTTGCATCTTTGTTTCCTGGTGCACGAGGAGAGGGGATTAAGAGTGCTGCTTAAAGGAGCTCTAGAGACGGGCGCGAGCCGCGGCTAACAGGGCAGACCGCAGAGATGGGTATGAGACGCTAAGGTGGCTGCTGCCACCAACTAGAAGCCTGTGTGCGAGCACAGGTCACTATCCACACCTCCCTTCATGGGAGCCTGTGCAGCCCGCCACTGCCAGGGTCCCAGGATCCAGGGAAAACTTCCCGAGGAGAACGCACGGCGCGCCTCAGGCTGGTGCAACGTCCTGCTGGCCTTTGCGCCGCAGGCTCGCCCCTCATTTGCACCCCTCCCTCCCCCGGCCTGAGAGAACCTGAGTCCCTGAAGCAGCTGCTCCTTTAACCCCGTCCTGTCTGAGCGAAGAACAGACGCCCTCCGGCGACCTACACACAGAGGCAGGGCCAAATCCAAAGCTGAGCCCTGGGAGCTGTGCGAACAAAGAAGAGAAAGGGAAGTCTCTCCCAGCAGCCTCAGAAGCAGCGGATTAAAGCTCCACAATCAACTTGATGTACACTGCATCTTTGGAATACCTGAATAGACAACTAATCATCCCAAATTGAGGAGGTGGACTTTGATAGCAAGATTTATTATTTTTTCCCCTTTTCC
The DNA here is from genome assembly GCF_005190385.1 of Monodon monoceros. NCBI lineage: Eukaryota > Metazoa > Chordata > Mammalia > Artiodactyla > Monodontidae > Monodon > Monodon monoceros. Next base: position 25,584,888 of record NW_021703784.1, read on the forward strand.
TCTTTTTGTGTGTATGTTTCTGTGTGAGATTTTGTCTGTATAGCTTTGCTTTCACCATTTGTCCTAGGTTTCTATCCATCCGTTTTTTTATTCAGAGCCGTGTGGATGAAAGGCTCTTGGTGCTGCAGCCAGGAGTCAGTGCTCCGCCTCTGAGGAGGGAGAGCCAACTTCAGGACACTGGTCCACAAGAGACCTCCCAGCTCCAAATAATATCAAACGGCGAAAATCTCCCAGAGATCTCCATCTCAACACCAGCATCCAGCTTCACTCAACGACCAGCAAGCTACAGTGCTGGATACCCTATGCCAAACAACTAGCAAGACAGGAACACAACCCCACCCATTAGCAGAGAGGCTGCCTAAAATCATAATAAGTCCACAAACACCCCGAAACACACCACCAGACGTGGACCTGCCCACCAGAAAGACAAGATACAGCCTCATCCACCAGAACACAGACACTAGGCCCCTCCACCAGGAAGCCTACACAACCCACTGAACCAACTTTAGTCACTGGGGACAGACACCAAAAACAACGGGAACTATAAACCTGCAGCCTGCAAAAAGGAGACCCCAAACACAGTAAGATAAGCAAAATGAGAAAACAGAAAAACACACAGCAGATGAAGGAGCAAGATAAAAACCCACCAGACCTAACAAATGAAGAGGAAATAGGCAGTCTACCTGAAAAAGAATTCAGAATAATGATAGCAAAGATGATGCAAAATCTTGGAAATAGAATGGAGAAAAAGCAAGAAACATTTAACAAGGAACTAGAAGAAATAATTGAAACAAGCAATGATGAACAACTCAATAAATGAAATTAAAAATACTCTAGAAGGGATCAAGAGCAGAATGACTGAGGCAGAAGAACGGATAAGTGACCTGGAAGGTAAAATAGTGGAAATAACTACTGCAGAGCAGAATAAAGAAAAAAGAATGAAAAGAACTGAGGACTATTTCAGAGACCTCTGGGACAACATTAAATGCACCAACATTCGAATTATAGGGGTTCCAGAAGAAGAAGAGAAAAAGAAAGGGACAGAGAAAATATTTGAAGAGATTATAGTTGAAAACTTCCCTAATATGGGAAAGGAAATAGTTAGTCAAGTCCAGGAAGCACAGAGTCCCATAAAGGATAAATCTAAGGAAAAACACGCCAAGACACATATTAATCAAACTGTCAAATATTAGATACAAAGAAAACATATTAAAAGCAGCAAGGGAAAAACAACAAATAACACACAAGGGAATCCCCATAAGGTTAACAGCTGATCTTTCAGCAGAAACTCTGCAAGCCAGAAGGGACTGGCAGGACATATTTAAAGTGATGAAGGAGAAAAACCTACAACCAAGATTACGCTACCCAGCAAGGATCTCATTCAGATATGATGGAGAAATTAAAACCTTTACAGACAAGCAAAAGCTGAGAGAGTTCAGCACCATCAAACCAGCTTTACAACAAATGTTAAAGGAACTTCTCTAGACAAGAAACACAAGAGAAGGAAAAGACCTATAATAACGAACCCAAAACAATTTAGAAAATGGGAATAGGAACATACATATCGATAATTACCTTAAGTGTAAATAGATTAAATGCTCCCACCAAAAAACACAGATTGGCTGAATGGATACTAAAACAAGACCCATATATATGCTGTCTACAAGAGACCCACTTCAGACTTAGAGACACATACAGACTGAAAGTGAGGGGATGGAAAAAGATATTCCAAGCAAATGGAAACCAAAAGAAAGCTGGAGTAGCAATTCTCATATCAGACAAAATAGACGTTAAAATAAAGACTATTACAAGAGACAAAAAAGGTCACTACAAAATGATAAAGGGATCGATCCAAGAAGAAGATATAAGAATTGTAAATATTTATGCACCCAACATAAGAGCACCTCAATACATAAGGCAAATACTAACAGCCATAAATGGGGAAATTGACAGTAACACATTCATAGTAGGGGACTTTAACACCCCACTTTCGCCAATGGACAGATCATCCAAAATGAAAATGAATAAGGAAACACAAGCTTTAAATGATACATTAAACAAGATGGACCTAATTGATATTTATAGGACATTCCATCCAAAAACAACAGAATACACATTTTTCTCAAGTGGAACATTCTCCACGATAGATCATATATTGGGTCACAAGTCAAGCCTTGGTAAATTTAAGAAAATTGAAATTGTTTCAAGTATCTTTTCCGACTGCAATGCTATGAGGCTAGATATCAATTACAGGAAATATCTGTAAAAGATCCAAACACATGGAGGCTAAACAATACACTACTTAATAACCAAGTGATCACTGAAGAAATCAAAGAGGAAATCAAAACATACCTAGAAATAAATGACAATGGAGACACGACGACCCAAAACCTACAGGATGCAGCAAAAGCAGTTCTAAGAGGGAAGTTTATAGCAATACAATCCTACCTCAAGAAACAGGAAACATCTTGAATAAACAACCTAACCTTGCACGTAAAGCAGTTAGAGAAAGAAGAACAAAAAACCCCCAAAATTAGCAGAAGGAAAGAAATCATAAAGATCAGATCAGAAATAAATGAAAAAGAAATGAAGGAAATGACAGCAAAGATCAATAAAACTAAAAGCTGGATCTTTGAGAAGATAAACAAAATTGATAAACTATTAACCAAACTCATTAAGAAAAAAAGGGAGAAGACTCAAATCAATAGAATTAGAAAAGAAAAGGGAGAACAACTGACACTACAGAAATACAAAAGATCATGAGAGATTACTACAAGCAACTCTATGCCAATAAAATGGACAACCTGGAAGAAATGGATGAATTCTTAGAAATGCACAATGTGCCAAGACTGAATCAGGAAGAAATAGAAAATATGAACAGACTAATCACAAGCACTGAAATTGAAACTGTGATTAAAAACCTTCCAACAAACAAAATCCCAGGACCAGATGGCTTCACAGGCGAATTCTATCAAACATTTAGAGAAGAGCTAACACCTATCATTCTCAAACTCTTCCAAAATATAGCAGAGGGAGGAACACTCCCAAACTCATTCTACAAGGCCACCACCACCCTGATACCAAAACCAGACAAGGATGTCACAAAGAAAGAAAACTCTAGGCCAATATCACTGATGAACACAGATGCAAAAATCCTCAACAAAATACTAGCAAACAGAATCCAACAGCACATTAAAAGGCTCATACACCATGATCAAGTGGGGTTTATTCCAGGAATGCAAGGATTCTTCAATATACACAAATCAATCAACGTGATACACCATATTAACAAATTGAAGGAGAAAAACCATATCATCTAAATAGATGCAGAGAAAGCTTTTGACAAAATTCAACACCCATTTATGATAAAAACCCTGCAGAAAGTAGGCATAGAGGGAACTTTCCTCAACATAATAAAGGCCATAAATGACAAACCCACAGCCAACATGATCCTCAATGGTGAAAAACTGAAAGCATTTCCACTAAGATCAGGAACAAGACAAGGTTGTCCACTCTCACCACTCTTATTCAACATAGTTTTGGAAGTTTTAGCCACAGGAATCAGAGAAGAAAAGGAAATAAAAGGAATCCAGATCAGAAAAGAAGAAATAAAGCTGTCACTGTTTGCAGATGACATGATACTATACATAGAGAATCCTAAAGATGCTAACAGAAAACTACTAGAGCTAATCAATGAATTTGGTAAAGTAGCAGGATACAAAATTAATGCACAGAAATCTCAGGCATTCCTATACACTAATGATGAAAAATCTGAAAGTGAAATCAAGAAAACATTCCCATTTACCACTGCAACAAAAAGAATAAAATATCTAGGAATAAACCTACCTAAGGAGACAAAAGACCTGTATGCAGAAAATTATAAGACACTGATGAAAGAAAGATGATACAAATAGATGAAGAGATATATCATGTTCTTGGATTGGAAGAATCAACATTGCGAAAGTGACTCTACTACCCAAAGCAATCTACAGATTCGATGCAATCCCTATCAAACTACCACTGACATTTTTCACAGAACTAGAACAAAAAATTTCACAATTTGTATGGAAACACAAAAGACCCTGAATAGCCAAGGCAATGTTGAGAACAAAAAATGGAGCTGGAGGAATAAGGCTCCCTGACTTCAGACTATACTACAAAGCTACAGTAATTAAGACAGTATGGTACTGGAACAAAAACAAAAATATAGATCAATGGAACCGGATAGAAAGCCCAGAGATAAACCCACACACATATGTTCACCTCATCTTTGATAAAGGAGGCAGGAATGTACAGTGGAGAAGGGACAGCCTCTTCAGTAAGTGGTGCTGGGAAAACTAGACTGGGACATGTAAAAGTATGAGATTAGACCACTCCGTAACAGCATACACAAAAGTAAGCTCAAAATGGATTAAAGACCTAAATGTAAGGCCAGAGACTACCAGATAAACTCTTAGAGGAAAACATAGGCAGAACACTCTATGACATAAATCACAGCAAGATCCTTTTTGACCCACCTCCTAGAGAAATGGAAATAAAAACAAAAATAAACAAACAGGACCTAATGAAATTTCAAGGCTTTTGCACAGCAAAGGAAACCATAAACAAGACCAAAAGACAACCCTCAGAATGCGAGAAAGTATTTTCAAATGAAGCAACTGACACAGGATTAATCTCCAAAATTTACAAGCAGCTCATGCAGCTCAAGAACAAAAAAACAAACAACCCAATCCAAAAATGGGCAGACGACCTAAGTAGACATTTCTCCAAAGAAGATATACAGACTGCCAACAAACAGATGAAAGAATGCTCATCATCGTTAATCATTAGAGAAGTGCACATCAAAACTACAATGAGATATCATCTCACACCAGTCAGAATGGCCATCATCTAGAAACAATAACAAATCTAGAAAGAATAAATGCTGGAGAGGGTGTGGAGAAAAGGAAACACTCTTGCACTGCTGGTGGGAATGTGAATTGGTACAGCTAGTACAGATAACAGTATGGAGGTTCCTTAAAAAACTACAAATAGAACTACCATACGACCCAGCGATCCCACTACTGGGCATATACCCTGAGAAAACCATAATTCAAAAAGAGTCATGTACCAAAATGTTCACTGCAGCTCTATTTACAATAGCCAGGAGATGGAAACAACCTAAGTGTCCATCATCGGATGAATGGATAAAGAAGATGTGGCACATATATACAATGGAATATTACTCAGCCATAAAAAGAAATGAAATTGAGCTATTTGTAATGAGGTGGATGGACCTAGAGTCTGTCATACAGAGTGAAGTAAGTCAGAAAGAGAAAGACAAATACTGTATGCTAACACATATATATGGAATTTAAGAAAAAAAATGTCATGAAGAACCTAGGGGTAAGACAGGAATAAAGACACAGACCTACTAGTGAATGGACTTGAGGACATGGGGTGGGGGAAGGGTAAGCTGGGACAAAGTGAGAGAGTGGCATGGACATATATACACTACCAAACGTAAGGTAGATAGCTAGTGGGAAGCAGCTGCATAGCACAGGGAGATCAGCCCGGTGCTTTGTGACCACCTGGATGGGTGAACTAGGGAGGGTGGGAGGGAGGGAGACACAAGAGGGAGGAGATATGGGAACATATGTATATGTATAACTGATTCACTTCATTATAAAGCAGAAACTAACACATCATTGTAAAGCAATTATACTCCAATAAAGTTGTAAAAAAAAAGAAAAAGAAAAAGTTGAGGAAGAATTCATGTGAAATCTCAATAAAACTGTCTTGTGAAAAAAGACCACTTTCTTGACAAGTTACTGAATATTATGCAACTCCTCTGCAATGAACATTCAGATCTGTTTTTCTTGTATATATCCATGAACTTCACACTACAGTGCAAGGAAATCAAAAGACCCAGAGAAAGTAAACAAAATAGACATAAAAAGAGAAGCTTATACTCACACAAATAAAAACATAAATCATCAGAGAATCAGAATGAATTACAAATATGTCAATCTCTACTAACAACCAAGAATCCACTATGGAAGAAAAAATCAGCACATCCGCAACACACACATAAAATAATTTATGTACCTACTAAGGACATAGAGTTTTTTAAAAGAAGGATAATGAGGTTTCTTCAGAATAAAAATAATGTTAAAATAAATCAAGATTGTTCACTTCATGCTCAGAAACATAATTATCATTTAAAAAAGATACTGGAAAGTTTGTTAACCTTGTAAAAAGTGACCTGCTTTGAAATTATTCTTATACTCAAGTTCTCTTCACAACTCCATCCCCGTAATTATCAAATCCTAAGCTAAGAGTGACCTCAAGAGGTCATCTGGTTCATTCCCCAGCTACTCTCAAATAGTCTCAGATAAAACGCTATGTGGTGATTTGGAAAAGAAAACACTTCAAAGTTGAATATATAACAACCATTCCAAGAATTTGTATGTTTCTTACTGTCTCTATTGGTTATTTTAAAATATTAAAATCCTCCAGGTACTTATTTTAGGTATATATCCAGGTTTTAAAAAACAACCTTACAATAGGTACTAGATGGCTTACCAGCAAAAATACTGCATATATAGTGGTTATCATGGAGTTCACATATGTTGATGTATATCTATATCTATCGTTTTAAACTGATAGTCATTTAAGTTCAAACACATTCTAAAAGATCTATATTTTTTAATTTCCCCTTCATGCTTTCTATTTTTGATGTCATATTTTACATCTTTATGCCTATCCTTTACCTGTTCATTGTAGTTATATTTAATTTTAAAATCTTTGTCTTTTAACCTTTCTAATTGTTCATTTAAGTGGTTGATCCACTGCCTTTACTTGCCTTTAACAGTGAGGTTTTTCCCTTCCTGTATTTTCTTATTTCTTGTTTTGGTCCTTTCTTTTTCACCTGAAGAAGACCCCTTAACATTTTTTGTAAGGTCACTTTAGTACTGATGAACTCTTTAGTTTTTTCCTTTTAGCACTTTAAATATATCATGCCACTCCCTTTTGGCCTGCAAAGTTTCTGCTGAAAAGCCAGCAGATAGCCTTATGGAAATTCCCTTGTCGTAACTGTTTTTTGTTGTTGACTTTAAAATTCTCTCTTTACCTTTATTTTTTCCCATTTTAGTTATTATACGTCTTGGTGTGGTTCTCTTTGGGTTCATCTTCTTTGGGACTCTCTGTGCTTCCTATACCTGGATATCTATTTCCTTCTTCAGGTTCAGGAAGTTTTCAGCCAAAATTTCATCAAATACATTTTCTATCCCTTTCTCTCTCTTCTCTTTCTGTGATCCCTACAATGCAAATTTAGAATGCCTGATGTTGTCCCAGAGGTCCCTTAAGCTAGGCTCATTAAAAAAATTTTTTTATTTTCCCTGTTCTGATTGGGTGATTTTCACTATATTCCAGGTTGCTTATGCATTCTTCTATATCACCTAATCTGTGGCTAATTCCTTCTAGTGTATTTTTCATTTCAGTTATTACATTCTTCAGCTCTGATTGGTACTTTTTAATATTTTCTAGTTCTTTGTTCAAATTCCCACTCTGTTCATTTATTTTTTTCCCCAACTTGAGTTAGCATTCTTATTACTATTGCTCTGAACTCCTTATCAGGTAAATTATTTATCTCTGTTTCAGTAGGGTTTTATTCATTTTTCTTTTCTTGTTTTTTCATTTGAAACATATTCCTTTGTCTGCATGACAGTAGGTGAAAGAGTTACCTATCCTGGTCTTGAAGACATGTCCTTGTGTGGGAGCATCCCAATGCAGTCTGTGTGTGCACAGTGGTTCCAGTGGGAGCTCAATCTGAAGTAAGCCCAGGGTGCCCTGACAGCCACTGCCTTGGTGGGAGGTAGAGCCAGAGCCATGTTTGAGCTGGGGCTTCTCCTATGCTCAGTGGCAGTCACTGCCCTACTGGGGGTGGGATCCAGGCCCAAGAGCTGAAGCAGGAGCCCTGAGGGACCTGCACTTCTCCCAGGTGTGATGGCAGTCTCTACCTTAATTGTGAGCATGGTCAGGGACTGAGGGCTTGGGGCTGCACTTTGAAGTGGTTCCACTTTTTTCTTGATGTGTGTACTTTGGTAAGAGGCTAGATCAGGGCTGGAGGAGTTGGAGCCACACAACTGAGCTGGTTCCACTCCTTCCCAAGTGTGTGCACCGACATGCACACAAGAAATGGCAGTCTCCACCCTGGGGCTGATTCCTCTCCCTCCCAAGTATGTTGCTCCCATCCTAATCAGAGGCAGGGCCAGGGTTCAACCAAGCCCTGTTCCCTCCAAGTGTGTGCACTCTTGTTGGCAATTGCAGCCTTGACCTTAGCAGGGAGCAACAGCAGAGCAGTAGGGGCTAGAGTAGGAGTCCAGTGCAAACTTGGGGGCACACTGGGGTGGTCTTGGCAAGCCAGCCAGAGCATCATGAAGATTTCAATCTGCTGCCTCCACCCTGGGACTGTGAGCAAGTCTGTGTGCAAGCTCCTCAAGAGCAGAGTTTCCATTTATTACAGCACTCAGGTAAGCCCCACTGGTTTTCTAACCCAGACAGGCTCATCTTCCTCTTGCTGGACCACAGGGATGGAATGCCTAATGTGTGGATTGAATGCTCCGCTCCCCAAGGAAGATCCTGAACATGTGATATTTCTCTCCTCTCTAGGTCACTCTCTAGGGGTGTCAGTCCCAATTAGATCGCTTCTCCTCCCCTCCTATCAAACTCTGTGTGGTTCTTTCTTTACAGTCTAGGTTGCAGAAGAGCTGTTCTGCTAGTCTTTAGGTCACCTTTAGTGAGACTTGCTTTATATGTAGTTGTAGTCCTGATGTGTTTGTGAGGGGAGGTGGGTTCAGCAACGTGCTACTCCACCATTTTGATTCCACCCCTCCCCTAAAATATTTTCAACTGCCATTAAAATCATGTTCTAAAAGAATATTCAATGGCATTGGAAATTATGATATGAGAAGTGAAAAACTTAGGCACAAAAGATGTATGTACATTAGATACCTTTTTCTATAAGATCATGAATTAGACATTTGTGGGGGCATTGTTTTGTTTTTTAATATATTGTCTGTCCCAATTCACCAGCAAGGGAAAAGAAAAAGACCACAGGCAAATTGTAAAATTATTTGTCTAGTTCTGTGAAAAATGCCATTGGTATTTTGATAGGGATTGTACTGAATCTATAGATTGCCTTGGGTGCTAGGGTCATTTTAACAAAATTGATTCTCCCAGTCCAAGAACACGGTATATCTTTCCATCTTTTTGTTTTATCTTCAATTTCTTGCATCAGTGCCTTATAGCTTTCAGAGTACAGCTCTTTTGCCATCTTAGTTAGATTTATTCCTAGGTATTTTATTCTTTTTGATGTGATGGTAAATGGGATTGTTTCCATAATTTCTCTTTCTGATAGTTCGTTTCTCTTTTCTGATAGTTCATTGTTAGTTTATAGAGATGCAACAGATTTCTGTACATTAATTTTGTATTCTGCAACTTTACTGAGTTCATTGATGAGATCTAGTAGTTTTCTGGTGGTGTGTTTAGGATTTTTCTATGTATAGTGACAGTTTTACTTCTTCCTTTCCAATTTGGATTCTTTTAATTTCTTTTTCTTCTCTGTTATGGCTTGGATTTCCAAAACTATGTTGAATAAAAGTGGTGACTCTGGACATTCTTGTCTTATTCCTGATCTTAGAGGAAACGCTTTCAGCTTTTCCCCATTGAGTATGATGTCAGCTGTGGGTTTGCCATATACGGCCATTATTATGTTGAGGTATGTTCCCTGTATGCCAGCTTTCTGGAGAGTTTTTATCATAAATGGATGTTGGATTTTATCAAAAGCTTTTTCTGCATCATATGGTTTTTATTCTTCAATTTGTTAATGTGGTATGTCACAGTGATTTGTGAATACTGAAAAATCCTTGCATCCCTGGGTTAAATCTCACGTGATCATGGTGAATGATCTTTTTAATGTATTGTTGGATTCATTTTGATAGTATTTGTTGAGGATTTTTGCATCTATGTTCATCAGTGATAATGACCTGTAAGTTTCTTTTTTGTGATATCTTTGGTTTTGGTATCAGGGTGATGTTGGATTCATAGAATCAGTTTGGAAGCATTCCTTCCTCTGTAATTTTTTGGAATAGTGTCAGAAGGATAAATGGTAGAATTCACCTGTGAAGCCATCTGGTTCTAGACTTTTGTTTGTTGGGAATTTTAAAATTACTGACTCAATTTCATTACTGGTAATTGGTCTGTTCATCTTTTCTATTTTTTCTTAGTTCAGTCTTGGGAGATTGTACCTTTGAAACACTCTGAATAGCCAAAACAATCTTGAGAAAGAAAAACAAACCTGGAGGAATCATGCTCTCTGACTTCAGATTATATTACAAAGCTATAGTCATTAAAACAGTATGATACTGGCATAAAAACAGACATATAGATCAATGGAACAGAATAGACAGCCCAGAAATAAACCCACATACTTAATGGTAAATTAATCTACGACAAAGGGGGCAAGAATATACAATGAAGAAAAGACAGTCTTTTCAATAAGTAGTGCTGGAAAAACTGGATAGCTACATATAAAAGAATGAAATTAGAACATTCTCTAATACCATACAAAAATAAAACTCAAAATGGATTAAAACCTAAATTTAAGACTGGATACTATAAAACTCCTAGAGGAAAATACATGCAGAACACTGACTGACATGAATCACAGGAATATTTTTTTGGATCAGTCTCCTAGAGTAAATGAAATAAAAGCAAAAATAAACAAATAGGACCTAAGTAAATTTAACAGCTTTTGAACAGCAAAGAAAATCATCAACAAAATGAAAAGACAAACTCCTAAATGAGAGAAAATTTTTGCAAATGATATGACCAATAAGGGATTAATATCCAACATATATAAACAGCTCATACAACTCAGTATCAAGAAACCAAAAAACCCAATTAAAAAAAAGAAGAACTGAATAGATATTTTTCCAAAGAGGAAATGAAGATGCCAACAGGCATATGAAAAGATGCTCAACATCACTAATCATCAGGGAAATGCAAATCAAAACCAAAACCACAATGAAATGTCACCTCACACCTTCAGAACAGCTATCGTTAAAAAGAAAACAAATAACAAATGCTGGCAAGGATGTGAAGAAAAGGGAACCCTCCTACACTGTGGGTGGGAATGTAAAATGGTGCAGCCACTGAGGAAAACAGTATGGAGGTTTCTCAGAAAACTACAAATAGAACTACCATATGACCCAGCAATTCCTCTCTTGAGTATATATATCAGAAAAAAACCCAAAACACTCATTTGAAAAGATATATGCACCCCAATGTTCATAGCAGCATTATTTACAATAGCCAAGATATGGAAGCAACCTAAGTGTCCATTAACAGATGAATGGATAAAGAAGATGTGGTGTATATATGTATATATGGAATACTACTCAGTCATAAAAAAGAACAAATTTTTGCCATTTGCAGCAACATAGATGTACTTGGAAGGCATTATGCTAAGTGAAATAAGTCAGACAGAGAAAGAGAAAGACTGTATGATATCACTTATATGTGGAATCTAAAGAATACAACAAACTAGTGAATAGAAGAAAAAAGAAGCAGACACACAGATACAGAGAACAAACTAGTGGTTACCAGTACCAATGGTGGGGGGCAATACAGGGGCGGGGAAGTTGGAGGTACAAACTACTGAGTGTAAGATAGGCTGAAGGATGTTTTGTACAACACAGGGAATATAGCCAATATTTTGTAATAACTGTAAATGGAAAGTAACCTTTAAAAATTGTATTTTTTTTTAATTTTTAAAAAAGACAATAGACAATGGTTTTACTTTTGAATTAAAACTACCTCCAATAATACAATGAGATTTCAACCTTTGGCCTGGGATATAATAAATAAAATAGTGAATTCTGTCAGTCACATGTATCAGGTCTCGCTTTCCAAAACAAAAAATGGGAGAGAAATATTCTAGTGACATCTGCTAGAGGAGGGGTCAGCAAAATTTTAAAAACTTAAAAAACAATTTTAAAACCTATAATAAAATTGTAATTTAAATAAAATAATTTGGGCTTTGCAGATCATAAAATTTCTATTGCAACTCTCAACTCTGTCCTTGTAGCATGAAAGCAGCCAAAAACAGTACCTCTGAAACTTAAAACCTTTGGCACAGCAAAGGAAACCATAAACAAGATGAAAAGACGACCCTCAGAATGCAAGAAAATATTTGCAAATGAAGCAATTCACAAAGGATTAATCCCAAAATTTACAAGCAACTCATGCAGCTCAATCTCAAAAAAACAAACAACCCAATCCAAAAATGGGCATAAGACCTAGACATTTCTCCAAAGAAGATATACAGATTGCCAACAAACACATGAAAGAATGCTCAACATCATTAATCATTAGAGAAATGCAAATCAAAACTAAAATGAGGTATCATCTCACACCAGTCAGAAAGGCCATCATCAAAAAATCTACAAACAATAAACGCTGGAGAGTGTGTGGAGAAAAGGGAACTCTCTTGCACTGTTGGTGGGAATGTAAATTGATACAGCCACTATGGAGAACAGTATGGTGCTTCCTTAAAAAACTAAAAATAGAACTACCATTCGACACAGCAATCCCACTACTGAGCATATACCCTGAGAGAGCCACAATTCAAAAAGAGTCATGTACCACAATGTTCATTGCAGCTCTATTTACAATAGTCAGGACATGGAAGCAACCTAAGTGTCCATCGACCGATGAATGGAAAAAGAAGATGTGGCACATATATACAATGGAATATTACTCAGCCACAAAAAGAAACGAAATTGAGTTATTTGTAGTGAGGTGGATGGACCTAGAGTCTGTCCTACAGAGTGAAATAAGTCAGAAAGAGAAAAACAAATACCATATGCTAACACATATGTATGGAATCTAAAAAAAAAAAAAGGTTATGAAGAACCTAGCAGCAGGACAGGAATATAGACATAGAGAATGGACTTGAGGACACGGGGGCAGTGGGGGGGGGGGAGGGTAAGCTGGGAAGAAGTGAGAGAGTGGCATGGACTTATATATACTACCAAATGTAAAATAGATAGCTAGTGGGAAGCAGCCACATAGCACAGGGAGATCAGCTCAGTGGTTTGTGACCACCTAGACGGGTGGGATAGGGAGGTTGGGAGGGAGACACAGAGGGAGGAGATATGGGGATATATGCATATGTATAGCTGATTCACTTTGTTATAAAGCAGAAACTAACACACCATTGTAAAGCAATTATACTCCAGTAAAGATGTTAAGAAAAAAAAAAAGGGATTTAGCTGTATTACTATAAAACTTCATTTACACAAACAGGCAGCAGGCTGGATTTAGCATACAGAGTGCAGTTCCCAACTCCTGCACTAGAATATTAGCTACATAAAGCCTTTGTTTTGTTCCATTATGTATAAAAAGCATCTAGAACAGTGCCTGGTAAATAGCAGGTACTCAATAAACATTCATATAATACTCTTTGAAAAGAAAAAGGAATCCACAGTCCTATTATATATCTATTCCATTTAATGTGTATTTCTAGAAAAGAGGGAGGTCATTACAGAAGTACTCAACCTAAGGGTAACTTGTATCTAAAATCTGATCTGCAAATCAAGATTAAACTATGAAGCATGGTTAGTAAAGTCTCTAAAAGAATAATGTACCCATCATCTAACTCAACTACTGTTTTAAAGGACCATAACAGTAAACCTTTGTATAAGTAAAAAAAAAAAAAAAAAAAAAGAGAGAGAGTTCCATGTTCAAAATAGAGCCTTTAGGAAAATGTTTTTCTCATTATAATTTCAGTAACAAGAAGGCATCTCTCCTCACTTGTCCCAGAGGCTGAGAATCCCATTAAGAGGAACTTTCATGGCAGAGTCTTATGGTTATCATAAACAATCATAGGGACTACAGTGGCAGAGCACCAAAAGATCAGGAATAAACATTCAAATAAGCAATTAAAGAAATAAGGATTTGCTAGACCAGGTAGGATGAAAATAATTTCTTCTTTATTTATGGAATTATATTTCCTTCACCTTTGATCACTCAGCCAAATGGTCTCTTTCTCAAATAAGATATGGAAATTACAAAGGTCCTAAATAGTAGGGTTATTTCTTATATTAAAAAAAAATAATACTTACAGACTTTCTGATATCTTTTGAAGAGAGATCAATTAATTTCTTGTTCATAGACCATTCTTCATCAGTTTCCATTAAGGCTTTCTAAGAAACAGCCATTTGTCAATTAAAAAATAATACACAAGTAAATACAAAGAGTTTAAAAGTAAAGTAATATGGTGAATTAATTATAAGGTTTAATATACATGTTAGGTTATTAGTTTGAATGAATTAAGCCTTTAATTTCTGTTATTTAAAATTGGAATTTCTTGATTTCATACAAGTCTTATCTTTAGCCAAAATAATACTATTTTACTCATTCTTAACTCTTGTACTAACTTTAGCTCACCTTTACATGACAAAAACAATCCTTAGTAAGACCAAGCAATTTAATATTGAATGGAATTTGTGAACATAAAGTTCACAAATTCCTTACTCCATTCATAGACATCTACTCAAATAAATTCATTTTGTTTTATTGTTCTTCTTCTGTATATAAGAACAGTAATTTATGTGCTTTCTGGCAACCAAATACTCGAGCTATTTCTGGCCATAGAAAAAAGGAGTAAAAATGCATGGGAAAAAATACATAGACATGGAATTATAAGACTTTCTAAGCTAATCAATATGACTAGTATTTATGGTAAAGAAATATTTAATAGAAAGAAAAGCCATGGTGATAATTATAAAATAATCTCATTTTTATACATCATTACCAATGAAATAAATTTTAAAGGTGAAATTAACATTCAAATAAGCATAGTTTAAATACATCAGGTATACTGCTGCTCCCTATTTAAAAGACATGGATTGCTTGTGTTGACATTATAATGTAGCACATTCAATATAAAATTGAAGCTAAATCAAATGAGTATATTTTTAACGATCATATAAAAGATACAATATAAAAGAAAAGTAGCATACCATTCTGCTAAGAGATGACATTTCTGTCACCCACCATAAGCAACAGTAGCTGCTCTATGTTGTGCCCTATGTACTTCAATACCTATAGTCACAATCTCCTAGGGCTCACTGAGGAAGTACAAGAGAAAAAAAAAATTGAAGAAAAGCATAATAATCTCTTTCTCAATTGATTCTGTTTAATACAGGACTGACATGGGTTTGGGAATTATCTGGCTTGTTTTCCTATACTTTACTAGCATGACTTCAAAGCAAATAATCAGATGGTTTTTAAAAATTTCTATAGGAAAAGTTGATTTTCACCACCTCATCAACCTTAACAGGTTTAATAATCCTTTTTTAAAATAATTCTTTTTATTGGGATTTACAGTCCATATTAATTAAAATTTACCATCCTATATTGTCTAAATGTTGCATTTGCAAGTTTCTATACCACCTCATAAAACATTATCTTCTTCTTTAATTGTACACGTTACTATTTCATAAATGGTTCTACATTTACAAATTTATATTAGTCTATAAATTACACTGCACTCAGGCCAGTATCAAACAAACGCTATTTAGTTAAACCTGCTTGAACATTATAATGACACAATTGCTTAAGAACTCTAATCATTTATTACAATGTCCAAAGATGTATGTCAAGGTTAGATTTTAATTTCTTTTTCAAAGAGCATGATGAGGTATTAAATACTAAAACTTACAGCAATAACTTGTCTCTGCAATTGTAATTTTTTTTTTTAGCAATTGTAATTTGTACTGTTTGCATGTAACTATGTTTGGCCCTAAGGAATTTAAGTTATAAATTATAAATTTCTAGAGTCATGACTACAATTTTGACTTGAAAGTATTTCAAGGTAGAACTTGATTTTTCATTTGAGAAATGAAAAATTAAAATTATAAATTACCATTTGATAGTATATTCATACTTATAAGTAAGCATGCTTTTTAAAGGTCAAAATCTCAAATTTCTTCTACAGAAATTTATATAGCAGAATTTTTGTGCTTTACTTCATTTCTTTATATGATATAAAATTTCATAAGTACATAGGAGAAAAAATATCAGAATAAAGATAACTATTCATAAAACCATAATACAGCAAAAAATAAGTATGCCTGTAAAGACTATCCATAAATACCTTAAAATAGATGGGAGCCATATCACCCACTTCCTTTGGGAGAGGAATGCATTCATAAACCATATGATACTGTTTCTTCATGCTCATATTCGTTTCTAAAAAGATACAGTCCAATCCTTTATCTTCAAACATCTTTACCAATGATTTTCTAAACATCTGAAGAGAGGAAATGGCTAGGTAAATAACACACTGAGAGGAGATTCAAAATATGAGAACAATAAAAAGTATAATAAATTCTTTTAAAATTAAAAAAATAGTAAACAATGTTTGAACTCTACAATGTTACCTTATAGTTACTTTACTTTCTAAATCTATCACATAATTTCACATAGTTAAGCAATGTGTTTTTTATAACTGAAATGCACTCTGCTCAGTATTATGTATATATTGGAAACAGTGCCAGTAAACTAAAATAAGAAAAGGAAGAGATAAAAATCAAATTTAGGTAGTAGAATATATAGAACTGACAGTAAAATCATAGGAAAACATCCAAAAACCAAAAAAGGTACTCTGAGCAGGTAGGCATCCTTAAATTCAGTAACAGACATGCAGAATTCACTTCCAATTGTTTTTCTATCCTCAAAGTAACTTCATTTGCTGGTTCCCTTCATATGTCTTCTGATCCTTCACTTGCAAATTTTCACTCAGCATAATTCCCTAGAGATTCAACCAGTTTGTTGTTGAGACCCTGCCTAGTTACTGCCATGTGGAGATAGAAGTTCAGGTTTTCCATTCAAGCCTCTGTTGACACTCAAAAATAAGAAAGCCTACAAATTTCTGCTGGGTAGGGGTTGGGAGTTCTGGGTTCCAACCAGGTCTCCTCTGATCACTTATTATTGATCACTCATCACTATTCTATTTTCCACTCATTTTATAAAATAAGAACAAGTAGGAAAAAGAATCGAATAATTATAATTTGAGGTAAAGTAAAAAGGTACCTAGTAAGCAACAGATACAGGATTCGCTCTACATTTCTAACCACAGCTATATATATAAGCTCAGCATTTTTTTAAATAAAAAAAATAGTAAACAATGTTTAAACTCTACAATGTTACCTTATAGTTACTTTACTTTCTAAATCTACCACATAATTTCACATAGTTAAGCAACATATTTTTTTTAACTGAAACTCACTCTGCTCAGTATTATGTATATATTGGAAACAGTTCCAGTAAACTAAAATAAGAAAAGGAAGAGATAAAATCACATTTAGGTGGTAAAATTTAGGTTTAACTGTTGGATGACTGTTCTAGAGTCTATCTGGATAATAGCGAAGAAGACAGACTTAAGATATCATGGATTATAAATGAAAACTCAAAAGTACTAAATTAGTAGTGATACAAGAATAGTTCAATATTATAAAATATATAAACATCATACTTATAGCCTCAAGGAGGACACATACACACTTTTAAGTACTTCATATATATATATATATATATATATAAAATACTTTAATTTAAAAATATGAGTTTAATGGTATAATTTGAGGTTATCAGCTCCATTAAAGCAGGATTTCCCCAAGTTCAATACAACAAATACACTATACATAGTTAAATAATATGCATTCTTTAAAATTTATATGAAAACTAAACAATGAAGAAAGTGTTTTAGTTCATTATCATAAGATACCAAAACTATTTTATGCTTCACAGAGATGTAGAGATCTCATGTTACAGGGGCAAAATAAAATTCCCGTATTACTAGTAGAAAACACTTCATCCTTCAGGTAATCACTATTTTCCACGTTTCTAAACTATGATTACTCACCTAATTGCAATTCCTCATTTAGTTAACACATCTGGACTTATATTCCTTACAATATATTTAAGTAATCTATACTAGAGTGTTACGATTCTTACACATTACAAACCACATTACAAAAAACTCAGATAAACACACGTAAAGGAATTTAAAATAAATATTAAAGTATTTTCATTAAAGATACCAAAGCTATTTAGGGCTGATGATATAATATTAATACTATAATTTATTCAAATTTTCTAAATAGAACATGTCTAAAGATAGGATTATCCAAAGATAAATGTTATGCGATAGTACAGAACATACACATTTAATTCTACAACCTTCATGAAGTGACCCCTCAAAAATGACATTAAGATAATTTTCAAAACAGCATAAAGCTATTAGAACAAAGAAAATATGCTAAAAATCAGATCACCCCATATTATCTGACTTAAACACTAGAAAGCTGGTTCACAGTTGAGTGATATAGGAGGAGGCAGTTTAGCAGGGATGGTAAAGAAGAAACCCATGCTACACTGCAGAATCCTCAAAGGGCTCAGGAATTGGCAGCACCAAGGAATTATGGAATTAGAGGTGAAGTTGTAATAAAAAACAGATGGCACAGATGAAAGTCTTTTGAAAAAAAATAACTAATACACCAGATCCCCTCCTCCACACCAGCAGAACACTATAGGATAAACTTCTGGAGAAGGCAAACAACAAAGTTGCTGGGCTAGGAAAACCAGACACAGTTGAGAGTATACAGTCTGAAAACAGGGGCATCATAAAAAATGTTACTTAGTGTTCTTAAATGTTTGACATTCTGCCACGCCAGCGTTCTTTCCCAACTCAGCTCCCAGAACACTGGAAAGCAGACATAGATGCTCTAGGCAAGAGACTGAAAGAGTGTTTTCTGGAGAGTCTGACTAGCCCCAAAAAAAAGACCCAATGGTACTAACACTGCAAGTTTTCCACTGAAATGGCCCCACAGTGAAGCCCACTGTAGATAAGCATCAACAACCCCACCACCATACCGCTAATTTGAGATATTTAAAAAATGGACCTACAGTATCTGACTATAACGTATGTTCAAGTTCATTTGTCAAACTGATAAGAATAAACTTAAAGGGGAACAAATTTCACTATATATTTAGTAAAACTAAAAATTTAGATATTATCATTAGAAATCTGTGATTATTCCCACATGCTCTGCTGAATATCTTTGTATAGTCTACTAAATACAAGGTCTAAAATTAAATTTAAATGTTACTAGAGGATGGTGATAAAAATTACTTGAAGGAAGTGGTCCCTGAATTTGCAAACATAATTTTTTGCTAAGTCAAGTCATTTTTAACATATATTCTCTAAAAGAGGTGAATGACCATAAGGGTATTAACCAGGGCATAATTAATTTGAGTTTTTGTACATATTTGAAAGTAAAAACAAAAATCAAAAAAAGTACATTTCTTTAAATAAGCTAGAATTCAGATATTTTCTTCATTCACTATCATAGAGTAATTTACACCTTCTAACAACTTCTTTCTATCACAAAAGAGAGCTATAATGCCATTATTTACATAAAACATTTTGGCTTTTCCTCTCTCACTCAATTTTCTATAATGCATCTGGCTTACAAAATCTGCTAAACCATAATGTAACCTATACTAGTATATACCACACCTTTGGGCAGAATTAATGAGTGATTTTATCTCTGCATTTCTCACAACACCTGCATTATCATACACTCATGCACTCAGTATCTACTGAACTGAATAAATTTCTTCTTTATCCAACTCGGTGTTTTTCATCAAGTAACTTAATTTCTTCTTTTTTTTTTTTTTTTTTGGCGGTACGCGGGCCTCTCCCGCCGCGGAGCACAGGCTCCGGACGCGCAGGCCCAGCGGCCATGGCTCACGGGCCCAGCCGCTGCACGGCACGTGGGATCCTCCCGGACCGGGGCACAAACCCACGCCCCCGCATCAGCAGGCGGACTCCCAACCACTGCGCCACCAGGGAAGCCCAAGTAACTTAATTTCTTACAAAAACATATAACATACATACTAGATTCCTGTATAACTTAAAATCTTTTTGGCACTTTATTTTTGCTCTAAGTTAAATCAGTTTTGCATGTATACATTTTTAGAAAGCATTCCAGAAAAGTCCCCAAATAATTCTCAAAACCAAATCTGCCACACTTTCCACTTTAAATTATTTACTGCACTGGAATCCACTATTAGAAAAAGAAAAATTTTTTTCACATCAAATACACTTATCCACACTTTTACCCTTGCTGGGCCATAGATGCATTAAAACAGTCTGCCCTTTAACTTTCACAGAATAAACTAAAAGATTTCAGGGAGTTAAAAGACGGAATTTCATGAAATACAGTCAAAATATCTCCTCTCTTGGTATCTTTATCAGCATGATACAAACACTAGTATTAGTCTCTTTAGAAGTCTTAAAATTTTCGTGTTTTCTAACTAGGGGTTCCTATAACCCCTATTCACCCTATTCACTTGTCAGTCATCAGAAAAACAGGACCTGCCTCCCTTCCTTCCTTCCTTCTCTCTCTCTCTCTGTCTCTCTTTTTCTCCCTTCCTTCCTTCCTCCCTCCCTCCCTCCCTCCCTCCCTTCCTTTCTCTCTCTCTCTCTCTATTTTGGTCATTATAAGGTCTTGCAATTCAGCAGTAATTTCACCCACGTTGTGCCTTTCAATTTCTTGAAGAATCAGACACAGACACAGACATTCATTCACACACACACACACACAATCCCTGAATCCAAAAGGCTATAAGGGAAAAGTATGGAAATTAAAGCTGGTAACAAAATCACGACAAAACATAGCAGCAGAAAAGGTCAATGCCATTATAGGAAAATATGACAATTGCTAAATGTAAACCACTAAGTTCCAAAAATTATTTTTTATTATCTGAAAACATCTTTCCTTTGGCTGTAATTTATTAGCTTACTGTGGTAAGAATGATTATTTCATGTTCCACGAAAGCAAATATTAGAAATCTTACATTGATTTCTTTTAAAGTAAAAATAATTATTATTTGATCATAGTTTATTTAGTAGACAAAAGCTTTCAGTTGTATACCTGGAACTAATATATTATATGACAATTATACCTCAATAAAAATTTTTATTTAAAGCTTTCAATAAAGTAAAAAGGTAGTGAGTGGTGAAAACATCATGACCCACAGTTATACAGAACTATGGAAATGTATACTTGTTTAAATTCAGAAAGTAAAATCATTGAATGAAGGCATAAAACTTGTTAGAATTTATCACAATAGTGTGTAAAAACTGCTCTTGATCATTACAATGGTCGTGAGCATTATCATGCTGACCTGAATTTCCTCCCAGATGTCTTCATCCAATAAGGTAGCTGCTCTATAGTGCTGCAAAGGGACTATCAAGCAGTGCCCTTCAGTAAGAGATCGTAAGTTGGGTAAACATAAATAAACCTATGGGAAAATAGATGCAAAGGTGAAATGTTATTGCTATTCTCAGTTCTGAAAGATGAGCCCCTCATAGGTTAACATGGCTAACAGTTAATAAAATAAACCTGCTCATAAGTAATATATTATAGTTTAATATTTTAAAGACATTCACTATTTAAAAATTTAAAATCCATGAAGATATCTTTCAATAACCAGAAACTTATTGCATAAGTCTCAATTTTGACTGCTATACCTCAAAGATTAAGCTTACCAAAGGGTAGAATGAATGACACTTTATCCTTCACCTGAGAAAGCTATATGCCTTCAAAGCCCTTGAAACAGCACAAATTTTGCAAGAATAAAAGAAATACATGACCTGGTAATGATACGAAAGTTAAACTGATGCCTATTAATCAGGTCTTCCTTCCCTCATTGGCTGGGAAAAGAGAAATAACCTCTGTATGGCTTTACAGCACTGGTTAAGTTCTATTTATTTACATACATGTATTACCTACAAGCTGGTACTATTTTTTCATTTTACACAAACTGTCTAAAAACAAAAAAGGTCAATTAGTATATATGTAGAGAGGAAAAGGTGTTTATAAGAACCATAAATATTCTTCGACGAGGCTTGATCCTATTTTCTATAATTTTTTGCTAGGTTTTAGCTAGAAAAATTTTATGTAAGAGAATTAATGAATTAATAAATTTATTAATTGCTTTACAAAATTATGCAAATTTTTAAAACTTCACTGTAAGAGGAGAAACTAGGAGTGTGTGTGGATATGGCTATCTACTTAAATTTACAGTTAAATCCCCAAAATATTCACAATTAAAAACAGTATCAGGAATAAGCACTGAAGAGGTGGCCAAGACGTTGGACTAGGAAGACCCTGAGCTCACCTCCTCCCACAGGCACAACAAAATTTCAACTAATTACAGAGCAACTATCTGTAAGAACAACCTGAAGACCAGCAGAAAAGATACTCCACAACTAAAGACATAAAGAAGGAACCACAATGAGACAGGCAACAGCGCTGGAGATGCACTTTAGTCAGGACCTACACCCCCAGGTCAGCAACCCACAAACCAGAGGAATATTACAATTATAGAGGTCCTCCACAAGAAGCAAGGAGTGTGAACCCCACACTGGGCTCCCAGGCAGGGGACCTGCACCATGAAGATGAGCTCCCATAATGTCTGGCTTTGAAGGCCTGCAAGGTTTGCATATGGGAGAGATCCCAAGGGCAATAGGAAATAGGGACTCCATTCTTAAAGGTTGTCTGCAAAATCTCACATGCTCTGAGTCCTAGCACAGAGGCACTAGTTTGAAAGGAGCCTGTTTCAGACCCACTTGCTGCTCTTGGAGAGCCTCCGAGACAGGCAGGAAGCAACTGGGACTCCCCCTGGGGACAGAAAAGCTGGCAGCAGCCATTTTTGGCAGCTCATTCTACCTCAATAACACCAGCACTGGCAAGCACCATTTCAGAATCCTCCCTCTAGCTTATTAGTGCCAAGGACCAGGCCCGTCCTCCAGCAAGCTGGCATCAGCCCTGAGCCCTGCTAGGCATGCAATGAACCACTTGAGAAGCCTACCCCACCGACCAGCAGATGGCAGCAGCCCCACATCCCATAGGTTGAAACAGACAACCACGAGAAAAGCCTACCCTGCACTCCAGCAGGCCTGCAAGTTGTGCCAAGAGGCACCACAGCCAACTAAGCTGGGGTTCAGCCCCACATACCAGCTCCCCAATGGAAGTTGACCCTACTGCAACAGAAGGGTACATGCAGCCCATATAGGGGGCACCCCTAGGAATAGGGCTCTGGTGACCAAAGGGGTGCATGCTGCCAGGCCCCAAAGGATGTCTCTTATATAAGGCTACTTCTGAAGATGGGGAGAAGTAACTGACATACTTAACACCGAGTGAAAAAACACAGAATTGGGTAAAATGAGGAGATGAAGGAAATGTTCCAAGTGAAGGAACAAGACATAACCTCAGGAAAAAAAAAGAAAAGCAACTAAACAAAGATAAGCAATTGACCCAATAAAGAATTCAAGATAATGATCATAAATATGTTAACTGAACTTGGGAGAAAAAGGAATGAACACATTGACAATTTCAAAAAAGAGTTAGAAAATACAAAGAAGAACCAAAGAGAACTAAAGAATACAAGAACTAAAAGAAAAATATATACTAGAACAAATCAACAGTAGACTGATTCAGAGGAACTGATACAGAGGAACTGATCAGAGATCTGGAAGATCTGGAAGACAGAGTAGTGGAAATCACTCAAGCTGAACAACAACAAAAAAAAGGTTTTAAAAATGAGGACAGATTGAGAAAGACCTCTGAGACAACATCAAGCATACTAATATTCACATTATAGGGGTCCCAGAAGGAGCAGAGAAAGAAAAAGGGGTAGAAAATGTATTCAATGAAATTATGGCTGAAAATTTCCCTAACCTTAAGAAGGAAACAGATATAGGTATAGGAAGCTATGGAGACTTCCAAACAAGATGAACCCAATGTGTCTACACCATGACACATTATAATTAAAATTGCAAAAATTAAAGACGAAGAAAGAATCTTAAGAGCAGCAAGAGAAAAGCAACTAGTTACATATAAGGTAACTCCCATAAGGCTATCAGCTGACTTTTCAGCAGAAATTGCAGGCCAGAAGGGAATGGCATGATATCTTTAAAGTGATGAAAAGAAAAACCTACAACCAACAATACTCTACTTGGCGATGTCATCATTCAGGTCTGAAGGAGAGTTAAAGCATTTTAAAGATAAGCAAAAGCTGAAGGAGTTCAGCACTAAACTGGCTTTACAAGAAATGATAAAAAGATTTCTCTAAGGAGAAAAGAAAAGGCCATAACTAGAAGTAAGAAAATTATGGAAAGAAAAGTCTCACTGGGAAAGGCAAACATACATTAAAGGTAGTAGATCAACCACTTACAAAGCTAATAGGAAGGTTAAGAGATAAAAGTAAAAAAATTATCCATACCTGCAATAAGTAGTTAAGGGATACACAAAACAGAAAGATGTAAAATATGACAACAAAAACATTAAATGTTGGGGGAAGGGCAGTAAAATGTAGTGTGGTTAGAATGAGTATAAACTTAACAGATCATTAATTTAAAATAAAGATTATATATATATATGCAAATATGTATGTTGCTACATATGAACATCATGGTAACTAAAAAAATCAAAAACCAGTAATAGATACACAAAAAAGAAAAAGAAATCCAAATGTAACACTAAAGACAGTCATCAAATCACAAGGAAAGAGAGCAAAAGGAGAAGAAAGGAATGAAGAAGAACTATAAAAACAACAGGAATACAATTAACAAAATAGCAACAAAGACACAGAGCAACTAATTTGGTAAAAAAAAACAAGAATGATACATATGCTGCTTCCAAGAGATTCACTTCAGATCTAAAGACATACACACTGAAAGTGAGGAAACAAAAAATTGTATTTGATGCAACACGATACACCACATAAAAAAACTGAAGAGTATAAATCATATGATCATCTCCATAAATGCAGAAAAAGCTTTAGACAAAATTCAAGACCCATTTATAACAAAAACTCAACAAAGTGGGTATACAGAGAACATACACCAATATAATACAGCCATACATGAAAAACTCACAGCCAACATTATACTCAACAGTGAAAAGCTGAAAGCATTTCCTCTAAGATCAGGAATAAAAAGGATGCCCACTCTCACCATCTGTGTTTAGCGACAGCAGAGAAGAAAAAGACAAAAAAAGACTGCAAATTAAAAAGAAGTAAAACTGTCACTGTTTGCAGATGACATGATACTATACATATCAAATCCTAAAGATGCTACAAAAAACTACTATAACAAATAAATGAATTCAGTAAAGTTGCAGGATAAAAGATTAATATACAGAAATCTATTGTTTTTCTATACATTAATAATAAATTATCAGAAAAGGCAAGAAATCAAATCCCATATAAAATTGCATCAAAAAGAAGAAAACACCTAGAAATAAACTTAACTAATCATGTGAAAGACCTATACTCTGAAAACTATAAGACACTAATGAAAGGAACTGATGATACAAAGAAATGGAGAGATATCCTGTGTTCATGGATTGGAAGAAATAACACGGTTAAAATGTCCATATTACTCAAAGCAATCTACAAGTTTAATGCAACCCATATTAAAATAACCATGATATTTTTCACAGAATAAAAGACCCTGAATAGCTAAAGCAATCTTAAGAAAAAAAGAACAAACTGCAGGTATCACACTCCCTGAGTTCAGCTGATACTACAAAGCTACAGTAAAATCACAACAGTATGGTACTGGCACAAAAACAGACACAGAGATCAGTTAAGTAGAACAGAAAGCCCAGGAATAAACTCATGAACCTATGGTCAATTAATCTATGGCAAAGGAGGCAAGAATATACAAAGGAAAAGACAGTCTCCTCAATAAGGGGTGCTGGGAAAACTGACCAGCTACATGTAAAAGAATAAAATTAGAACAGTTTCTCACACCATATGCAAAAATTAACTCATAAAACTCCTAGAAGAACACTATAGGCAGAACACTCTGTGACAAAAATCATGGTGTTATGTTTTCACATCAGTCTCCTAAGGCAAAAGAAACAAAATAAAAAATAAACAAATGGGACCTAATTAAACTTAAAAGCTTTTGCACAGCAAAAGACACCATCCACAAAATGAAAAGACAACCTACTGAATGGGAGAAAATATTTGCAAATCATATGACCAATAAGGGGTTAACATCCAAAATATATAAACAGCTCATAAAATTCAATATCAAAAAACCAAATAACCCAATTGAAAAATGGGCAGAAACTAGAATAGA
Source organism: Monodon monoceros (assembly GCF_005190385.1). Taxonomy (NCBI): domain Eukaryota; kingdom Metazoa; phylum Chordata; class Mammalia; order Artiodactyla; family Monodontidae; genus Monodon; species Monodon monoceros. Next base: position 25,611,160 of record NW_021703784.1, read on the forward strand.
TATTTTTCCAAGGAAGATATACAGATGACTAATAGGCACATGAAAAGTTGCTCAACATTTCTAACCATCAGAGAAATGCAAATCAAAGCCAAAGATATTACCTCACATCTGTGAGAATGGCTATCATCAAAAAGTCTATAAATAACAAATGTTGACAAGGATGTGGAGAAAAGGAAACCCTGTACACTGTTGTTGGGAATGTAAATTGGAAGTCACTACAGAAGACAGTATGGAGGTTCCTCAAAAAACTAAATATAGAACTATCATACGATCCAGCAGTTCCCCTCCCAGGTATACATCTGAAGAAAATGAAAACAATAATTGAAAAGACACATCACCCCAATGTTCACAGCAGTATTATTTACAATAGCCATGATATGGAAGCAACCTAAGTGTCCATCAACAGATGAATAAAGAAGATGTAATACACACACACACACACACACACACACACACACAATGGAATATTACTCAGCCATAGTAAAAGAATGAATTCTGCCAATTGTAACAATGTGGATGGATCTAAGAGGTATAATGCTTAGTGAAATAAGTCAGACAAAGAAATACAAACACTGTATGTTATCACTTATATGTGGAATCAAAAAAAAAAAAAAATAAGCAAATGAATAAAACAAATACAGAGAACAAGCTAGTGGTTACCAGTGGAGAGAGGGGTGGGGGAGGGGAAAATAAGGACAGGGGTTTAAGAGATACAAACTTCTATGTATAAAATAAATAAGCAACAAGGCTATATTGTACAGCACACGGACATATAGCTATTATTTTGTAATAACTTTAAATGGAGTATAATCTATATAAATACTGAATCACTATGTTATAAACCTGGAACTAACATAATATTGTAAATCAACTATATTTCAATTAAAAAATAACAAATAAATAAAAGAAAAAGAAAAGGAAGCCAACTCTTGCCACTTGTATTTAGCCACAGCAATCAGACAAGTAAAAGAAATAAAAGGAATCTAAACTGGAAAGGAAGAAGTAAAACTCACTGCAGATGACATGATACTATATATAGAAAGTCCTCAAGATGCTACCAAAAATACTATTAGAACTAATAAGTGAATTCAGAAAAGTTGCAGGATACAAAATTAATAAACAGAAGTCTGTGGCATTTTTATACACTAATAACAAACAATCAGAAAGAAAAAATTAAGAAAACAGTCTCATTTACAGTTGCATCAAAAAGAACAAAATACCTACAAATAAATCTTACCAAGAAGGTAAACAAGTTGTACTCTGAAAAGTGTAAGATATCGATGAAAGAAAATGAAGATGACAAAAATAAATGGAAAGAAATTCTGTGTTCATAGACTGGAAGAAGTAATATCGTTTAAAATGACCACACTACCCAAGGCAACCTGGATATTCAATGTAATCCCTATCAAAATACCATTGGCATATTTCACAGAACTAGAACAAATAATTCTAAAATTTGTATAAAAATACAAAAGACCCTGAACAGCCAAAACAATCTTGAGAAAGATGAACAAAGTTGGAGGTATCACACTTCCTGATTTCAAATTATACTACAAAGCTATAGTAATCAAAACAGAATGGTACTGGCATTAAAAACAGACACATAGATCAATGAAACAGAATAGAGAGCCCAGAAATAAACCCATGCTTACATGTTCAATTAATCTACAACAAAAGAAGCAAGAATATACAAAAGGGAAAAGATAGCCTCTTCAATAAATGGTGTTGGGAAAACTGGATAGGTACATGCAAAAGAATCAATCTAGACTACTTTCTCACACCATATTAAAAAAAATTCAAAATGGATTAAAGATTTAAATGTAAGACCTGAAACCAGAAAACTTCTAGAGAAAACTATAGGTAGTACACTCTTTGAAACTGATCTTAGCAACATTTTTTTGCATATGTCTCCTCGAGTAAGGGAAACAGAAGCAAAAATAAATAAATGGGATTACGTCGAACTAAAAAGCTTTTACATAGTGAAAGAAATCATCAACAAAATGAAAAGGCAGCCTACTGAATCGGAGAAAATACTTGCAAATGATAGATAAGGGGTTAATATCCAAATATACAAAAGAAGTCATATAACTCAAGACCAAAAAAACAACCAATTAAAAAATGGGCAGAGGACCAAACAGAAATTTTTCCAAAGAAGATATACAGATGGCCAACAGACACATGAAAAGATCTTCAATATCTCTAACAATGAGGGAAGTGCAAATCAAAACCACAATGAGATGCCACCTCATACCTGGCAGAATGGCTATCATCAAAAAAACAAATAACAAGTGTTAGTGAGGATGTGGACAAGAGGTGACCCTGCTACACTGTTGGTGGGAATATAAATTGGTGCAGGCACTATGGAACACAGTGTGGAGCTTCCTCAAAAAATTAAAAATAAAACTGCCATATGATCCAGCAATTTCACTTCTGAGTATTTACCTAAAAAAAACAGAACACTAATTCAAAAAGATATATGCATATCAACGTTCATTGCAGCATTATTTACAATAGCCAAGATATAGAAGAAACCTAAGTGTTCTTCAATAGACGAATGGATAAAGGAGATATGGTATATATCTGTGTGTGTATATATGTGTGTGTGTGTATATATATATATGTACCATATATACAATGAAGTATAGCTCAGCCATAATGAAAATGAAATCTTGGCATTTGCAACACTACAGATTGAAATGCTAAGTGAAATAAGTTAGACAGAGAAAGATAAACACCATATCATCTCACATATACGTGAAATCAGAAAAACAAAACAAATGAACAAACATAATGAAACAAAAACAAGACTCATAGATACAGAGAACAAATGGGTGGCTGGCAGAGGGAAGTGTTTGGGGATGGAGGTGTGAAATAGGTGAAGGGGATGAAAAAGTATTAAAACTCCAGTTACAAAATAAGTAGTCATGGGGGTGTAATATACAGCATAAGGAATATGGTCAGTAATATTGTAATAATTTTGTATGGGGACTGATGGTTACTAGACTTTTCATGGTGATCATTTCATAATGTATGCAAATGTCAAATCATTACGTAGTACACCTGAAATTAACATAATATTGTATATCAACTATATTAAGTAAAACAAACAAAAAACAGTACTGATTCATTAGATGTAACAATTTTACTATACTAATGTTAAGATGGAAATAATAGATGAAACTGGGCACAGGGTATATGGAACTCTATACTGCCTTACAATTTTTCTGTAAATCTAAAACTGCTCTAAAAATCAAAGTACTTTTTTTTTTCTTTTAAATAAAGGATAGTGTTAAGACAAGAAGGGGAGAGATAACTTTTATTTTTAAAAAAGAGGGAGAAGGCAGGGACAATTTATGATCAGAAACTTACATAACTGTCTGACTCTAATGAGTACTCACATAGCTTCATAAATACATTTGGATTTACGACATTAACTTTAAGTATTAGAAATTCAAGCTGAGTGAGAATTGCTGAACTGCTTTAGAATACTGTTAATTATTACTACCTAATGCAAAGTAATTCCTTAGAAACTCATAATCATATATAATTAACTGAGGTAACAACTAAAAGGAATAATTTCTTACTGTTTATTCAGATTAATAAAATAACCTATTAGCTACAATAGATGGGATAAGCAGTCAGATATTGTAACAAATAGATGAAATTCCTTCGAACCAATATTTCAAACATTTCTATATTAAAATATTCATGGATGAAAGGCTGAAGCTAGATAGCAGTTATTAAAGCTAAGATAGCATAATAAAGCATAGACCAAGAAAAGAGATTCAAATGGTATTAAAATGAAATCAGAATGAAACGACTAGTCTGAGAGGGAAGAAACATCAGCCAATGCTCAGTAAGTTAAAGGCAAAAGAAGATTTAATACCTTTACAAATCTCTAATTGGAAAATGTGGATTACCTCACAGCAGAAGAGGAAAACTGAGAAGAATAGGAAAAGGAATGTATGAAATAATATATGAGTTGAAGAAATAGAAAATGTCTCTTTACTGGCCAACAGTTTCCTTTCACTAGTTAATTGAGAAATGCCTACTTTGGGACACCGACTATAAAGCAGGAGGCTAAAAAAAGGTTTGTACACTTCACAGCTCTGGGCCTCCCCTGGACCTGGCCTGTCTTCAGTGCATTAGAGAAAATGAAGTCATTGAAAAAAACCCAAACTTCTTGTAAAGAATTACTGAAAACTTTGTGTTACTTTATGCTTAATTTATTCATACATTTTTTAAAGGTAGGGACTAGATGAAAGGGGAATAAAATATTTATATATAATGTCATAATTATGAAAATGTGAATGTTTATGTAACAATCTAGAAAAGAACATAGAAAAAGTAATACAAGTAAGTGATTAAGGTGGGGTTTTTGATTGATTAAATTCTGAATGGAATTTTTTACTTTTACTTTTTGATAAAGTCTAGAGGAAAAGAAAGAAAAAGAAAAGGAAGGGTAAGGAAATAAAGAAACCAAAATCCAAATTGATAAATTGACTGTCTTAATGACCTAAAGATATTAAAGTCTAGAATTGGAATGGAAAAGTCAATGCCAGTTCTTTGGCTACACAGGTGCTTGTGTGTGTGTGTAAGTATGTATATACAACAAACAAATTAATTAATATGTATATGTATATTCCCCAAACTATTAGTCCTTGAAACTAGCATTAATTGAACTTCCTCTCCTACCACTTTTTCTCACTCACTCCACTCCAGCTACACCGATCTTTTTTCTGTCCCATAAATGCCTGCCTTACTTCCTCCTCAAGGCTTTTCACTCACTGATATCTTTCTGAAACATTATTCATTCATATCTTCATGTTGCTTGCTTCTTCTCATCTTTCATATCTTTACTAAAATACCTCCTCAGAGAAGCCTTCTACACCACCTTCTCAAAAAATACTCTCCCATTATTTTATCACATTTGCTTTCTATATCTGCTTCATAACAACACTTTCTTTTAAATCAAGGCAATCATTACATTTTTTATTCTCTGCTATTTCACTAGAATACAAGCTCCACAAGTATATCTGATTTTCTACTTTTCCCCAGTGACTACTGAGGTTCTGACATACATCAAGTACACAATAATTATTTACTTAATATAAGAATTAGGGATTGCATTGAAACTGTAGATTGCTTTGGGTAGTAGAGTCATTTTCACAATGTTGATTCTTCCAATCCAAGAACATGGTATATCTCTCCATGTATTTGTATCATCTTTAATTTCTTTCATCAGTGTCTTATAATTTTCTGCATACAGGTCTTTTGTCTCCTTAGGTAGGTTTATTCCTAGATATTTTTTTATTTTTGTTGCAATGGTAAATGGGAGTGTTCTCTTGATTTCAATTTCAGATTTTTCATCATTAGTGTACAGGAATGCAAGGGATTTCTGTGCATAAATATTGTATCCTGCTACTTTACTAAATACATTGATTAGCTCTAGGAGTTTTCTGGTAGCATCTTTAGGATTCTCTATGTAGAGTATCATGTTATCTGCAAACAGTGACAGCTTTACTTCTTTTCTGATTTGGATTCCTTTTATTTCTTTTTCTTCTCTGATTGCTGTGGCTAGAACTTCCAAAACTATGTTGAATAAGAGTGGCACAATTTGTATGGAAACACAAAAGACCCCGAATAGCCAAAGCAATCTTGAGAATGAAAAATGGAGCTGGAGGAATCAGGCTCCCTGACTTCAGACTATACTACAAAGCTACAGTAATCAAGACAGTATGGTACTGGCACAAAAACAGAAATATAGATCAATGGAACAGGAGAGAAAGCCAGAGATAAACCCACGCAAATATGGTCACCTTATTTTTGATAAAGGAGGCAAGAATATACAGTGGAGAAAAGACAGCCTCTTCAATAAGTGGTGCTGGGAAAACAGGACAGGTACATGTAAAAGTATGAAATTAGAACACTCCCTAACACCATACACAAAAATAAACTCAAAATGGATTAAAGACCTAAATGTAAGGCCAGAGACTACCAGATAAACTCTTAGAGGAAAACATAGGCAGAACACTCTATGACATAAATCACAGCAAGGTCCTTTTTGACCCACCTCCTAGAGAAATGGAAATAAAAACAAAAATAAACAAATGGAACAAAAGAAACTTAAAAGCTCTTGCACAGCAAAGGAAACCATAAACAAGACCAAAAGACAACCCTCAGAATGGGAGAAAATATTTGCAAATGAAGCAACTGACACAGGATTAATCTCCAAAATTTACAAGCAGCTCATGCAGCTCAATAACAAAAAAACAAACAACCCAATCCAAAAATGGGCAGAAGACCTAAATAGACATTTCTCCAAAGAAGATATACAGATTGACAACAAACACATGGAAGAATGCTCAACATCATTAATAATTAGAGAAATGCAAATCAAAACTACAGTGAGATATCATCTCACAACAGTCAGAATGGCCATCATCAAAAAATTTAGAAACAATAAATGCTGCAGAGGGTGTGGAGAAAAGGGAACACTCTTGCACTGCTGGTGGGAATATAAATTGAGACAGCCACTATGGAGAACAGTATAATTGCTTTATAATTCCTTAAAAAATAATTCCTTAAAAACTACAAATAGAACTACCATAGGACCCAGCAATCCCACTACTGGGCATATACCCTGAGAAAACCATAATTCAAAAAGACTCATGTACCAAAATGTTCATTGCAGCTCTATTTACCATAGCCAGGGAATGGAAGCAACCTAAGTGTCCATCAACAGATGAATGGTAAAGAAGATGTGGCACATATATACAATGGAATATTACTCAGCCATAAAAAGAAACAAAATTGAGTTATTTGTAGTGAGGGGGATGGACCTAGAGTCTGTCATACAGAGTGAAGTAAGTCAGAAAGAGAAAAACAAAAACTGTATGCTAACACATATATGTGGAATCTAAGAGAAAAAAAAAAGGTCATGAAGAACCTAAGGGTAAGGCAGGAATAAAGACACAGGCCTACTAGAGCATGGAGTTGAGGATAGTTGGAGGGGGATGGGTAAACTGTGACAAAGTGAGAGAGTGGCATTGACATATATACACTACCAAACGTAAAATAGATAGCTAGTGGGAAGCAGCCACATAGCACAGGGAGATCAGCTAGGTGGTTTTTGACCACCTAGAGGGGTGGGATAGGGAGGGTGGGAGGGAGGGAGACGCAAGAGGGAAGAGATATGGGAACATATGTATGTGTATAACTGATTCACTTTGTTATAAAGCAGAAGCTAACACACCACTGTAAAGCAATTATACTCCAATAAAGATGTTAAAAAAAAAGAATTAAACTGCCAAATACTGAAATAAGTGACTATTATTAGTGACTATTAAATAAGTGAGTATTAACATTTATCGAAAGAAGTGACTATAAACATACATGCTTGGTATATAATGGGATACATGTGTGGTATACAATGATGAGTGAAAGTTATCTATGCCATCAGAGCACTTACAGACTACTGGGGGAGACACTCAAGAAGTAAAACAAAACTACAGTTGACCCTTGAACAACATGGGTTTGAACTGCGTGGGTCCAATTCTACATGGACCTTTTTCAATAAATACTGTGGTACTATATGATCCAGGGTTGGCTGAATCCACAGATGTGGAATTGCAGATAGATGGGTGACTATGGGACTTGAGCATCTGTGGATTTTGGTATAGAGAGACTGCTGGAACCAATCTCCCGTAGATACCAAGCAACAACTGTACAATAAACTTCTTCAAATTATGAGATATTCTATAAAGATACAAAAAGGTTCTATGAGAAAGTAAAGGAAGAAGCAGAAGTTAGACTAAGTAGCTCTGAAGTGATTTTAATACTGAGAATCAAGTGCCAATCATGAAAATAAGATCACATAGATGGTAAATGGCAGAGCAAGAATTTGAATCCAGGTGGTCTGGTTCCAAAGTCTAGGGCCTGAGCACTACTCAATGCTGCCTCTCTACAGAGAAGAATTACACAAAATGGGAGCTTCATATCATTTAGATATTTATACTCGCTCTAAAAAGATTCTGAGAATCATGGGAACTTAGAAAAGAAAATATTTGAAACAGAATGAGACAAGACAGATTTCTTAGAATCTTATGAAGAAATAGGCAAATTTACATATACCACTGAATCGTTTCCTTAGGGCAATAAACGTTATATTTCTTACCTTAACACCTATTGCAACAATAAGGTGCTTGGGAAATTGAGAGCTGTCAAAACAATACAGACAGTTTTCCATTAGTGCAGCAAGTCTCCGGTGCTCAGCAATAGCTTTTTTCCTCTGATTCTCTTCCTCTTCACCAAAACATTCTCTCTCAGCTGCTCTGGAGACAAACATGTCATCCAGAGTGTAACAGTCTCCATCTGTTTTTCCCATACACTGAAAAAACAAAATAATAGTAGTGGGGAGAAGGTAGTAGTTAATTCAGTTTATTGTACTGTGGCATACTGAAGTCATATTTGTAAGTCCTGTGATAAAACTCTTACATTAAAAGAAAAAAGAAAACATGATTAAAATTTAAGCTTGACCTGCAAGGATCAAGTTATTATCATCATCATAGCTAAAGTTTACTGAGTATTTACTATGTGCAGTTCTATGCAATTTGATTGTTTTATACTCCTATGATGAGGGAACCATTATCATTTCTATTTAATAGATGAGGAGCTTGAACGACAGAGAGGTTAAGAACAACCTTCACTTTAAAATTAGCATACACTCTATTAAACTTACAAGCCAATTTGCTAATATGTATATTGAGAGCATTGAGAGCCATGTTCCCCTTTCTCTTTTAAAAATAATTTTCTTTTTCATTTGTTTTTATTGAGGTAACGATTTAAAAAACTATATAAGTTTCATGTGTACAAAACCAAATTCTTTAATAAGTCTTTTCTAACACCCTTTTACTGAAATACTGAGCAATTCAACATGGTGTGCATTCTGCCTTGCTGCAATAAGTAATAAACCCAACTTGTTTAACTCTGTGTGCCCCTGGTGGTCTTTGGCTAACAGCCACTGACAGTATCAAGAAATACTGTTAATTTGTGTGTGTGTGATAATGGTGTTGTGATAATGCTAAAAACTTCTGTTAAAAGTTTATTTATTTATTTATCTTATTGAGGTGTGGTTGGTTTGCAATGTTGTGTTGGTTTTGGGTGTGCAGCAGGGTGATTCAGTTATATATATGTGTAAATAAATATGTATATGTATGTGTATGTATATGTGTGTGTGTGTTTTTTCAGATTCTTTTCCATTATAGGTTATTGCAGGATGCTGAGTGTAGTTCCCTGTGCTTATCAGTAGGTCCTTGTTTGTCTGTTTTGTATATAGTAGTGTGTATCTGTTAAACCCAAACTCCTAATTTATTTAAATTAGGAATTAAAAATTTATTTTTATTAAAAAAATAAATCCCAGAACCTCATCTATGAAAAAAATTAAAAAAATAAAATTAGCATACACTCCACATAGAACATAAAACATTTTTCAATTGTATCTCAAGGCACCTTCTCTATACCTCCCCCAACATAAACTGTAGCCAGGGTGATGTTTTTAAAACAAAAATTTTATTTACTTATTTTATTTATGTCCCTACTTAAAATCCTCAAAGAGCTCTACATTGTGAACAGGATCAAGTTCAAACTGTTGTCTGGCCTACTAAGTCATAGACACAGAATGGTATAATGGTTAAGAGCTTGGGCTCTATAGTCAGAATGACCATGGTAAATTTCTATCTCCTGTCTGTATAATCTTGGGCAGTTATTTAATCTCTCTGCGCTTTATGTTTTATTTCCTCATTTTACAATGGCTATAACAATATTATCCATCTAATAGGGTTATCTTTCTTCATCCTTACAACACATGCCTGGCACACAATAAGGACTCATAAATGTGAGTCACCTCGGTCACATGTGATCACATCCCTACTCAAACTCTACACTTTGCCACCCTACTTTAGTCCCCAAAAGTACTGTTACCTTCAGGCTTTGCACATATTGCTCTCTGAGCAGTTCTGCCCTCAATTTTGCCATTCCTACCCCTACTCATTTTTTAATCTGAGGTTTAGATTTAGTTGTCACCTGCATGAAAGAACTTTTCTAGATCGTCCAAGCTCCTTCAGTACTATACTCACATCAGTTTCATGAGGACCACACTGTATCAAAACAGCTCATTAACTTATGTTTTTCTTCCATTAGACTAAGTTCTACTTAGTCTACTAAATACCAAAAAGAAAATGACTGTTTTGATCTTACCAGATACTTAAATAGATATGAAGAAAGCCAGAGTGCCTGTACTCCTGTCAGAGAAAGTAGATTTCAAAGCAAAGAATATTATGAAGGATAAAGAAGGTCATTTCATAATAATAAAAGACTTACAGCATCAGGAGGACAAAACAATCCTAAAGTTTATGCACCTAATAATAGTTTCAAAATATATGAAGCAAAAACTTGACAGAACTGTAGGAGAAATAGACAAACCCACAACTGTAGTCAGAAATTTAAATGCCACTCTCTCTACAATTGATAAAACAAATAGAAAATCAATAGGCAATAGAAGACTTGAACAAACTATCAACCAATCTGACATAACCAACACTGACAGAAACTGTATCCAACAGAAATTGTATCAGCAGAATAAACATTCTTCTCAAGTGCACAGAGAACATTTACCAAGACAGATGGCATTCTCAGACTTAAAACAAACTCTCAGTAAATTTAAAAGGATTCAAGTAACATAGAGTATGTGCACTGAAAACAATGGAATTAGACTAGAAATCCCAACAGAAAGATATATGGAAAATAGTCAAGTATGCGAAAATTAAATAGTGTACTTCCAAATAACCCACGGATCATCAAAAAAATAAAAAATAAAATTAGAAAGTTTTTTGAACTATAATAAAACAAAAACAGGACATGTGAGAATTTGTGGTGTACTGTGAACACAGTACCTAGAAGGACAATTACAGAACTAACCACTTATATTAGAAAACAAGAGAGGCCTTAAATCAATGATGTCATCTTCCAACTTAAAAAACTAGAAAAAGAAGAGAAGTAAAACTAAATGCAAACAGAAGAAAATTTCTAAAATGTCATTATTGATAGAATCAGGTAAAAAGATTATTATCAGTAAGGTATTTCTCAGAGCACATTAGCTTCAGGAATTAATTTTTATCTTCTACTTTTTCTCTTTATTAATCCTTGATTATCTCTCTATTCTTCAGGTTTGTCTATTTATATGTAGTCTCCTGACTTACAAATTATTATTTTAACTTCAGACCTTTATCTCAACCATAATATATCAAATTTTGAAAAATGTCCAAACTGGTCACTAAAATTTTCATGAAAATAGTGACTAACTATATGCTAGATATTAATAGAAACTTTAAGTATCCTCTCAGCCAAATACCTCTACAACATAGGAATTGTCATTCTCACTTGATATTAAAAAACTGAGGCTAAGAGAGACTAAATAACTTAATCAAAATCACATAATTATTAAGAGACAGAGCCAGGAATCAAGTTTGATTGTAAAACTGAGAGTGCCCGGCATATAGTGAGCCTCTCTCACTTAAGAAACCCATCTTTAAAACATAGAAAGGGAATACTGTGAATATAGTCTATGAAGCAGAATAAAGAATTAGAAGAAACCTTAAATTTCATCCAGAATAAACATACCCAATCAAGTTAAGGTACATATTAAAAGAGAATACAGATATCTGATGGGTATTTATCTTTTCTAAAATACATTAGTGAGCAGAATATGTACTTCTACATGTAACTTTACTTTCATATGATATATTGTTAAAAATATTGTTATTAAAAAACAGTTCATAACTTGTCAGGGAATATATTCAATTCAAATAAAATCAGTTGAAAACAGAAGACAGTATTTCTATTTTTTAAATCTATGTTCCATGAATGCTGCTGAACTTCTCTGATCTATTCATAGTTTTTGACTTAAATAGGGGACAGTCTTCCAAATTAAGTCTGAATGATTCTTCAACACAACTGAAATATGATACTCATCTATCCCAGAACAATAATTCCCTCCTCCTACATCCTCTAATTATTTGCATTTTCCCATTATCTTCTCTTTGGGGTTTGACACAAAATGTTTTTACCTTTATCAGTCACGTACACATCTATGACCTTACCCCCAACCAAAAATTTTTAATGAACAGAGATAGTGGAGGATATAAGACCAAGAAGGGGAAAAGTGAAAGTATTTGCTGGAGGAAAGGAGGTGAAGAAAACAAGAGGGGCATGAAAATATGCCTCTTTTTCATTTAGATAGAGTCCTAAAGAAAACTGATGAGATGGTACAAGATCAAGATAGTATATCATAAATTTTAGAACTTTGAGAATCTCTTTTCTAAATAAATAAGAAAATGTGATAAAATAGTTATAACATTAAAATGAATAAGATAAAAGAAAGGGGAGTAGATGTCAATACTACCCAAAGTGATCTACAATGCATGCCACATCTATCAAAATCTCAATGATGTTTTTTGCAGAAATAGAAAAATCCATCTTAAAATTCATATGGAATCTCAAGGGACTACAAATAAACAATCTTTAAAAAGAACAAAGTTGGAGGTCTCACACGTCCTGATTTTAAAACGTACTACAAAGCTACAATAATCAAAATAATGTGATACTGGCATAAAGAAAGATATATAGACCAATGGAATAGAATGGAGATCCCAGAAATAAACAAACTCATATATGGTCAAATGATTTTCAGTAAGGGTGCCAAGACCACTGAATAGGGAAATGACAGTCTTTTAAACAAACAGTGCAGAAAACTGGATATTCACATGCAAAAAAAGATGAAGTTGGACCCTCACCTCACACCATATAAAAAAATTAACTCAAAATGCATCACAGACCTAACTTAAAAGCTAAAACTTTAAAACTCTGAGAAGAAATCATAGGGGAAAAGCTTCATGACATTGAATTTGGCAATGATTGCTTGGCTATGACAACAAAAGCACAAGCAATAAAGAAAAAATAGGTAAGTTGGATTTCATCAAACTTAAAACGTTTGTGCATCAAAGGACACTCTCAACAGAGTGATAAGGCAGCCCACAGAATGGGAGAAAATATTTGTAAATCACTTATTTGATAAGGGACTTACAACCAGAATACATAAAGAACTCCTACAATTCAACAACAACAAAAAACAAGCAACCTGATTTTAAAATGGGCAAAGGATCTAAACAGACATTCCTCCAAGGAAGATATACAAATGGCCAATAAATACAGGGAAATGTAAATGAAAATTACAATGAAGTTATGACCTCATGCTCACTAGAATCAAATAGTCAGATAATAACAAGTGTTGTCAAGGATATGGAGAAATTGATACCCTCAAACACCGCTGGTGGGAGTGCAAAGTCATGGTGCTGCTTTGGAAAACAGTCTAGTAGTTCCTCAAACAATTCAATATAGATTAATTAATAAATAATTAAACATATGGGCTACCATATGACCTAACAATTCCACTTCCAGGTATATACCCAGGAGAAATGAAAACATATGCCTAACAAAAACTTGTATATGAATCTTTACAGCAGCATTATTCATAAAAGTCAAAACTTGTACACAATCTAAATGCCCATCAGTTGATGAACAGATCAACAAAACATATAAAATATGTACAACAGAGTGAGTATATTTGGCTATAAAAAACAAATGAAGTACTGATACCCCCTACAACACTCTGAAAACATGCTAAGTGAAAGAAGTCAGTCACAAAAAATCACTATCATATACATGAAATGTCCAGATCAGCAAAATCTATACAGACAGAAAACAAACTCAAGGCTGCTTAAGGCTGGAGATGGAGGAGGACTAAGAGGGTTAGGGGGTGACAGCTAAAGGTTACAGGGTTTATTCTTGAGGTGATAAAAATGTTGTAAAATTGACTGTAGTGATAGTTACATATATTCATGAAGATACTAAAAACCATTGAATTTTACACTTTAAAAGGGTGAATTTGTATGGCACGTGAATCATATCTCAATAAACCTGTGTTTTAAAAAATTAACTGTACCCTAATAGAGGTCTGGCCTTTGCCTTCTGTCCCTGGAAGGTAATCTTTAAGGACTTGCATGTCCTGCGTAAAAGAGTGGTTTTGTTTATCTGAGGGTCTTGGGCCACACGAGCCATCTATGTTAACAATGTGGTTTATGCTGGGAAATTTGGGCCACACAGTATCAGCTCCACCTCAGGAGAGGCTGGAAACTGTCATCTTCACAGGCAATCAACCATGTCTATGTGACCAAATCCTAACAAAAACTGCACACCAATGCTTGGGGGAGCTTCCCTAGTTGGCAATACCCTGTGTATTTCACACATTATTGCTGGGAGAAGTTAGTGCTGTCCATGACTCACTGGGAAAGGGGACAAATGGAAGATTCATGCTTGAAATTCTGCTGGATTCAGCTCCATGAGCTGCTTCCCTTGACTAATTTTCCATCTGTATTCTTTCACTGTAATAAACCTTAACTGTATATTTAACAGCTTTTAGGGAATTCTGTGAGTCCTTGTAGTAAAGTATCAAAGCTGAAGGTGGGCTTGGGGATCCCTGAACTTGAAGCTGGTGTCAGAAGTGAGGATGGTCTTAGGGACTCTCACATTGGGGCGATATAATAAACACAATGCACAAACACTGATCAGATCCTGAATCTCAAAAAAAAAAAGCTATAAAAATTTAAATATAGGTTCATCTATATCAACATTTAAGAAAATAAATACATGGTTCTGCATGATACACAGGCACCACCCAAAGTGGACAGCTACAGCACTACAGTCCCACTCTGGAATGGCCATAAAGGGAAATTATCTCAGTAAGAAGAACTTTGCGCAGTGAGTTCACTTTGCCTGGAAAGAGAGATGGCCATAGATACAGGTCTACACTGATTCATGTACTATGGCAAATGGTTTGGCTGGATGGCCAGGAACCTGGATAGAACACAAGTAGAGATTACCAACAAGGAAGTCTGGGGAAGAGGTATATGGACAGACCTCTCCAAATAGATACAGATATTTATGTCACTAGTGATATTTATGTCACTAGCCACTCCTACCATTGTTCCAATGAGCTTGTGAACAAAGTGGCCATGCAGGTATGGAAACTATTCAAGGGCTCAGCAACATCAAAGCTGATCTGGCTATAGCCACTGCTGAATACCCAATCTGCCAGCAGAGATCAACGCTGAGCCTCTGATACGAGCACCACTCCTTTGGGAGATCAACACTGAGCATCTGATACGAGTACCACTCCTTTGGGGGATCAGGCAGCTAACTGGTGGCAAGTTGGGTACATTGGACTGCTTCCATCATGGAAGGAGCAGCACTTTGTTCCTACTGGAATAGACACTTACTCTGGATATTGACTTGCCTTCAATGCATACAGTGATTCTGCCAAAACTACCATCTCTGGACTTGTATCATTGTGGTATCACATGTATGCTTCTGACCAAGGAAATAATTTCACAGCAGATGAAATGTGTCTATGCCCATTGCAGTCACCATGCAACAATGATGACTACCAAGCAGCACTGCTCACTAATTCACCATGTTCCCCACCATCTGAAGTAGCTGGCTGGATAGAACAGTGAACTGGCCTTTTTAAGATTTAATTACAAGCGCTGGATAGGTGATGTCTTGTAAACTAAGGGTATGTCTCCCAGAATGAAGTAAGTGCTCTAAATCAGCACCCAAACTATGTTGCTATCTTTCCCACAGCCAGAATTCATAGGTATGGGAATCTAGGGGGGAAAAAACAGGAGTGACCTATCTCACTACTGCCCCTTTTGATACACTAGCAAAATTTCTGCTTCCCAACTCGGTGATCTTAGGCTCTACTAGTCTAGAGGTCTTAGTTCTAAAGAGAGGAATACATCTATCAAGGGACACAATGATTAATTGAACTTGAAGTTCTGACAGCCACCTGGCCACTCTGGCTCCTCATTCCACTGAATCAAAAGGCAAAGAGGGGAGTTACTGTACTTTCTAGAGTGATTGATTCTGACTATAAAGGGAAAATTGGGCTGGTACTACATAATGGAGGTAAGAGGAAGTATATCTTGAATATAGGTTACCTTTTAGGGTACCTCTCGGTATTCTCATGGCCTATGATTAAAGTCAATGATAAAATACAACTCAGTTAAGGCAGGACAGCTAATAAATGGCCCAGACCTTCTGAATGAAGGACTGGATCACCCCACAAGGCAAGGGGCCATGACCAGCTAAGATGTTGCTGAGGACAAAAGGAATACAGAATGGGTAGTAGAGGAAAGCAGGTATAAATACTAGATGAAACTCCATAACCAGTTTCAGAAATTAATATTGTAATATTATGGTATCCTTTCAATATTTTGATATGAATTTATATGTGTGAATATACACCTAAATATTAACAAAAC
Source organism: Monodon monoceros (assembly GCF_005190385.1). NCBI lineage: Eukaryota > Metazoa > Chordata > Mammalia > Artiodactyla > Monodontidae > Monodon > Monodon monoceros. Next base: position 25,627,596 of record NW_021703784.1, read on the forward strand.
TTCTTTCTTTTCTTCCCCTTTCTCATCCCCTTACCATCTAACATAATAGTAGCTTTGTACTCTATTCTGGGGACACAGCCTGTTTTTGGTTGTATGTAGGACAGTTCTATCATGTTGGACAGAAGCACGATTTTGTTTTCTTTATTTGGAGATTAAATATAGTTTAAAGAGAGGAGCCAAGGTAACATGGTTGTGGTCACTGGGTCAATTTGACTAGTCTGACATACACTTACCAGAATTCCCTTTTCGGTGTCTGGTTATGATGGGTAACAAGAGATTTTTATAGAAGACCTGAAGAGTAGAAATAAAGCAGCAGCCATTTTACAGCTTGCATACATTGTCACTTAACTACTGGTTCACCTCCTTATATAAGGCAGCATCTGAGTCTGCAGCTGCCCCACCTTTCCCACCATCCTCCTTCAGCTTCTCTGACTTTTAGACCAGATGTGTGTATTTAGCTCCTAGCCTAATCTACAGAATACCCACACCACCAAGGTCAGAGGCAACATAAACTGACATGTATATTTGTCCATCCTCGAGAATTCCAGCTCATCCCTGTGGGTTCTAGCTTGTTCTTGTTCTTAGTCTCCCCCGCTTTATATTCATTTTTCCTTCCCAAGAGCCTGCCCTCTGGACTTAAAGCTCCAAATTCAGATGCAACCACAACAGCCTTAAAAAGATTGCTTAACCAGCTTCTACAATGGCATAAGGTCAAATCCCTGTAAAGAAACCTATGTCTATATGTCTTTTAATAGTTCTGTTTCTCTGATCGATAAGTGACTGATAAAGATATAACCCTCTATAAACAGCAATAACAAACTGCTTCTGTTCAGAGGCTCTGCTTGTATAACATTTTTTCAAGATTATTCCAAGAATAATATTATTCTAAATATCATTAATCATAATGTAAGTGAAATTCAGACAGTTCAAATGCCAACTGTATAATATAATGGAAGAAAATTAATATAATAATAAAATAAAACCACTCCTTTTCTGCTTCAGTCCACTTTCCTTAAAAACCAAATCCAGGGCTTCCCTGGTGGCGCAGTGGTTGAGAGTCCACCTGCCGATGTAGGGGACGCGGGTTCGTGCGCCGGTCCGGGAGGATCCCACGTGCCGTGGATCGGCTGGGCCCGTGAGCCATGGCCGCTGGGCCTGCGCGTCTGGAGCCTGTGCTCTGCGACGGGAGAGGCCACGACGGTGAGAGGCCCGCGTACCGCAAACAAACAAACAAACAAACAAATCCAATTATACTATTTGAGCATAGTCTAATCTGAATGTAGTCAATCATCTCCCTTTTCTGGCCCTCTGCAATGCTTGCATGTTACTACAGAAAAGTTATTATATTTTATAAATGGTTCCATTATAAGCTCATAAGCTAACTGCCACTTCAACATAATAAGAAAACCTCCCATTTTCCACAGTGGCAATTTTAGATGATCACCATCAAACCCTGGACACTCCATCAACTCCTCTCTCACTTTCAGTAGATGACCTCAAAGAAAAATTAAAATCAGACAAGAATTTCCTGATCCTCCTACCACCAAACCTAAAGCCATCCACAAACACACAGCTTATACTTCTTTTCTCCTGAGATAATGGAAGGGTATATGTGCTCCTGTTTAAATTCTGTCATCCATGCAGTAGACCCTACCTAACCCCTCTTCATATACTCTGGATAGGACTGACTCTCTGCAGTCTGCTCAGTTGTGCCACTCATAACTACTTCTCCTTTATCATGGGCCTTTTTTCCCTTGCCAACAGCTCTTCCTAACTAGAATTTAAGTATTTAAGCATGCCAAACATTCTTCTATTTTAAACAGTTCCTTTGGAATACACACCACCTTTTATCACAGTAAAAGTTAAACCTCTTGAATGAATTGCCAAGGGAAGAGAAGAAAGAAGTCAGGATTTTATTAAACAGTGATAACTGGGGGAGATGTCAAAATATGACTGATGTTTAGAATACAACCATTAATGTAAACCAGTTGAATAAGTCTTCCTGAACAGCCAAATTTCCAAAAAGTTAAGGGTTTACCATTTAAGCAAAGAAACATTACTTATTATAGTCATTTTGAATACAAATGTTCCCAAACAGAGTTATAAACTGTCCTACCTTTTAAAACATAATTACCGGAATTTAGTCTTATCCTGGTAATAGGGTAATTAATGGAACAATTATTAAAATGTGCCATAATTCACGAATGGCCCTCTCAAGGGCTAGTGGCTTCTATGCTAGCTATGTCAACCAAGATGTTTATGATTTTTCAATTCTTTACCTGAATTTTTCCATCTCATTCTTTGCTCTAAATATATTAAGTCAGCTGTTGGTTCTCATTGTTATAAGCACTTCTTCTTGTGGTACTCGTGTCCCCACTTCTAATTTGCTACTTTTATTATATTTCTGGTCTAAAATTGAATAGCCAAGTATATTAGAATTATATATAAAAGTACGGCTTAGAGGCCACCTTCTCCAGGTAATCAGTAAACAGTTGATAAATTTAGAGGAAAGACAAAAAAGCTACCCTATAGTCTATAAATACTAGATTGGCATCAAGAGAAAAGACTTAAAAAAAATCTTTTTAAAATGATGACAATAGAAGGACCTTCAAGATGGCAGAGGAGTAACATATAGAGATCACCTTCCTCCCCACAAATACATCAGAAATACATCTACATGTGGAACAACTCCTACAGAACACCTACTGAATGCTGGCAGAAGACCTCAGACTTCCCAAAAGGCAAGGAAATCCCCATGTACCTGAATAGGGCAAAAGAAAAACGAAAAAACAGAGACAAAAGAGTAGGGATGGGACCTGCACCAGTGGGAAGGAGCTGGGAAGGAGGAAAAGTTTCCTCACACTAGGAAGCCCCTTCACTGGCAGAGACTGGGGTGGCCAGTGGGAAGCCAGGGGGAAGCTTCAGAGCCACGGAGGAGAGTGAAGCAACAAGGGTGCAGAGGGCAAAGTGGAGAGATTCCTGCACAGAGAGGATCAGTGATGACCAGCACTCACCAGCCTGAGAGGCTTGTCTCCTCACCCAGTGGGGTGGGTGGGTGCTGGGAGCTGAGGCTGGGGCTTCAGGGGTCAGATCCCAAGGAGAGGACTGGGGTTGGCTGCGTGAACACACAGCCTGAAGGGGTCTAGTGTGCCACAGCTAACTGGGAGAGAGTCCAGGAAAAAGTCTGGAACTGCCTAAGACTAAAGAGACCATTGTTTTGGGGTGTGCAAGGGGAGGAGATTCAAAGCACCACCAAAACGAGCTTCAGAGACAGGCACGAGCTCTGCCTATCAGCACAGACACCAGAGACAGGCATGAAACTCTAACATTGCTGCTGCAGCCACCAAGAATCCTGTGTGTAAGCACAGGTCACTATCCACACCTCCCCTCCCGGGAGCCTGTGCAGTCCACCACTGCCAGGGTTCTGTGATCCAGAGACAACTGCCCCAGGAGAACACATGGCACGCCTCAGGCTGTTGCAACGTCACACCAGCCTCTGCCGCCACAGGCTCACCCTGCGTTCCGTAACCCACCCAACCCCCAGCCTGAGTGAACCAGAGTCCCATAATCAGCCACTCTTTAACCCCCTCCTGTCTGGGTGGAAAAAAGATACCAAAGGGCGACCTACATGCAGAGGTGGGGCCAAAACCAAAGCTGAACCCCAGGAGCTTTGAGAACAAAGAAAAGAAAGGGAAATTTCTCCGTGCAGCCTCAGGAGCAGCAGATTAAATCTCCACAGTCAACCTGATGTACCCTGCATCTGTGAAATACCAGAACAGACAATGAATCATCCCAAAATTGAGGTGGTGGACGTTGAAAACAACTGTAGACTTGGGGTTTGTTGTATGCAGCTGACTAGTTGCTGATTTTGATGTTTATCTTAGTTTAGTTTTTAGTGCTTACTGTCATTGGTGGATTTGTTTATTGGCTTGGTTGTTCTCTTCTCTATTACTTTTTAAAAAGTTTTTACTTTAATAATATTCTTTAGATTCTTTATTTTAATAACTTTATTTTATTTTATATTTCTTTCTTTTTTTTCTCTCTCTTCTTCTGAGCCATATGGCTGACAGAGTCTTGGTTCTCAGGCCGGGTATCAGGCCTGAGCCTCTGAGGTGGGAGAACCGAGTTCAGGACATTGGTCCACCAGACACCGCCAGGCCCCATGCAATATCAATCAGCAAGAGTTCTCCCAGAGATCTCCATCTCAATGCTAAGACGCAGCTCGACTCAAAGACCAGCAAGCTCTAGTGCTGGACACCCCATGCCAAACAACTAGCAAGACAGGAACACAACTCCATCCATTAGCAGAGAGGCTGCCTAAAATCATAACTTCATAGACACTCCAAAACACACCACCAGAAAGACAAGACCCAGCCTCATCAACCAGACAACAGGCACCAGTCCCCACCACCAGGAGGTTTATACAAGCCACTGAACCAACCTTACCCACTGGGGGCAGACACTGAAAACAACAGGAACTACTAACCTGCAGCCTGCGAAAAGGAGACCCCAAACACAGTAAGTTAAGCAAAATGAGAAGACACAGTAAGTTAAGCAAAATGAGAAGACACAGAAATGTGCGGCAGATGAAGGAGCAAGGTAAAAACCCATCAGACCTAACAAATGAAGAGGAAATAGGCAGTCTACCTGGAAAAGAATTCAGAGTAATGATAGTAAAGATGATCCAAACTCTTGGAAATAGAATGAAGAAAATACAAGAAACATTTAGCAAGGACCTAGAAGAACTAAAGGGCAAACAAACAATGATGAACAACACAATAAATGAAATTAAAAATTCTCTAGAAGGAATCAAGAGCAGAATACCTGAGACAGAAGAACGGATAAGTGACCTGGAATATAAAAGAGTGGAAATAACTACCACAGAGCAGAATAAAGAAAACAGAATGAAAAAAATTCAGAACAGTCTCAGAGACTGCTGGGTCAACAATGAACGTACCCACATTCAAATTACAGGGGTCCCAGAAGAAGAAGAGAAACAGAAACGGATTGAGAAAATATGTGAAGAGATTATAGTTGAAAACTTCCCTATTATGGGAAAGGAAATAGCCACCCAAGTCCAGGAAGCACAGTGTCCAATACATGATAGATCCAAGGAGAAACATGCCAAGACACATATCAATCAAACTCTCAAAAATTAAATACAAAGAAAGCATATTAAAAGCAGCAAGGGAAAAACAACAAATAACACACAAGGGAATCCCCATAAGGTTAACAGCTGATCTTTCAGCAGAAACTCTGCAAGCCAGAAGGGAGTAGCAGGACATAATTCAAGTGATGAAAGGTAAAAACCTACAATCAAGATTACTCTACCAAGCAAGGGTCTGATTGAAATTTGATGGAGAAATTAAAACCTTTACAGACAAGCAAAGGCTAAGAGAATTCAGCACCACCAAACCAGCTTTACAACAAATGCTAAAGAAACTTCTCTACATAGGAAACACAAGAGAAGGAAAAGACCTACAATAACAAACCCAAAACAGTTAAGAAAATGGCAACAGGAACATACATACCAATAATACCTTAAATGTAAACAGATTAAATTGTCCAACCAAAAGACACAGACTGGCTGAATGGAGACAAAAACAAGACCCGTATATATGATGTCTACAGAAGACCCACTTCAGACCTAGGGACACATACATACTGAACCTGAGGGGATGGAAAAAGATATTCCATGCAAATGGAAATCAAAAGATAGTTGGGGTAGCAATTTTCATATTAGACAAAATAGACTTTAAAGAGTATTACAAGAGATAAAGAAAGACACTACATAATCATCAAGGGACCAATCCAAGAAGAAGATATAACAATTCTAAATATTTATGCATCCAATATACAAGCACCTCAGTACATAAGGCAAATGCTAGCAGCCATAAAAGGGGAAATAGACAGTAACACAATCATAGTAGGGGACTTTAACACCCCACTTTCACCATGGACAGAGCAAGCAAAATGAAAACTAATAAGGAAACACAAGCTTTAAAAGACACTTTAAACAACATTGACTTAATTGATATATAGAGGAAATTCCATCCAAAAACAACAGAACACACTTAATTCTCAAGTGCTCATGGCACATATTCCAGGATATACCTTGGGTCACAAATAAAGCCTTGGCAATTTAAGAAAATTGAAATCGTATCAAGTATCTTTTCTGACCACAATGCTATGAGAAGAGATATCAATTACAGGCAAAAAACAGCAAAAAATACAAACACATGGAGGCTAAACAATACGTTGCTAAATAACCAAGATAACACTGAAGAAATCAAAGAAAAATATCAAAAAATAGCTAGAAACAAATGACAATGAAAACACGACCACTCAAAACCTACGGGATGCAGCAATAAGAAATCTAAGAGGGAAGTTTATAGCAATGCAATCCTACCTCAAGAAACAAGAAAAATCTCAAATAAACAACCTAAACATACACCTAAAGCAATTAAAGAAAGAAGAACAAAAAAACCCTCAAAGTTTGCAGAAAGAAAGAAATCAAGAAGATCAGATCAGAAATAAATGAAAAAGAAATGAAGGTAATGATAGCAGAGATCAATAGAAATAAAAGCTGGTTCTTTGAGAAGATAAACAAAATTGACAAACCATTATCCAGACTCATCAAGAAAAAAAGGGAGAAGACTCAAATCAATACAATTGGAAATGAAAAAGGAGAAGCAACAATTGACACTGCAGAAATACAAAGGATCATGAGAGATTACTACAAGCAACTATATGCCAATGAAATGGACAACCTGGAAGAAATGGACAAATTCTTAGAAAAGCACAACCTTCTGAGACTGAACTAGAAAGAAATAGAAAACATACACAAACCAATCACAAGCACTAAAATTGAAACTGTAATTAAAAATCTTCCAACAAACAAAAGCCCAGGGTCAGACAACTTCACAGGTGAATTCTATTAAACATTTACAGAAAAGCTAACACCTATCCTTCTCAAAATCTCCCAAAATATAGCAGAGGGAGGAATAGTCCCAACTCATTCTATGAGGCCACTAACACCCTGATAGCAAAACCAGACAAAGATGTCACTAAGAAAGAAAACTACAGGCCAATATCACTGATGAACATAGATGCAAAAATCCTCAACAAAATACTAGCAAACAGAATCCAACAGCACATTAAAAGGATCACACACCATGATCAAGTGGGGTTTATCCCAGGAATGCAAGGATTCTTCAATATAGGCAAATCAATTAGTGTAATAAACCATATTAACAAACTGAAGGAGAAAAACCATATAATCATCTCAATAGATGCAGAAAAACCTTTCGACAATATTCAACACCCATTTATGATAAAAACACTCCAGAAAGTAGGTATAGAGGGAACTTACCTCAACATAATAAAGCCCATATATAACAAACCCACAGCCAACATCGTTCTCAATGATGAAAAAGTGAAAGCATTTCCACTAAGATAAGTAACAAGACAAGGTTGCCCACTCTCACCACTATAATTTAACATAGTTTTGGACATTTTAGCCATGGCAATCAGAGGAGAGAAAGAAATAAAAGGAATCCAAATCAGAAAAGAAGAAGTAAAACAGTCACTGTTTGCAGATGACATGATACTATACGTAGAGAATCCTGAAGATGCTACCAGAAGACTATGAGAGCTAATCAAAGAATTTGGTAAAGTAGCAGGATACAAAGTTAATGCACAGCAATCTCTTGCATTCCTATACACTAATGATGAAAAGTCTGAAAGAGAAATTAAGGAAACATTCTCATTTACCACTGCAACAAAAAGAATACAACACTCAGGAATAAACCTACCTAAGGAGACAAAAGACCTGTATGAAGAAAACTATACGATACTGAGGAAAGAAATTAAAGATGATACAAACAGATGGAGAGATATACCATGTTCTTGCATTGCAAGAATCAATACTGTGAAAATGACTATACCACCCAAAGCAATCTACAGATTCAATGGAATCCCTATCACACTACCAATGGCATTTTTCCAGAGCTAGAACAAAAAATTTCACAATTTGTATGGAAACACAAAAGACCCCGAATAGCCAAAGCAATCTTGAGAAAGAAAAACAGAGCTGGAGGAATCAGGTTCCCTGACTTCAGACTATACTATAAAGCTACAGTAATCAAGACAGCATGGTACTGGCTCAAAAACAGAAATATACATCAATGGAACAGGATAGAAAGCCCAGAGATAAACCCACACACATATGGTCACCTTATCTTTGATAAAGAAGGCAAGAATATACAATGGAGAAAAGACAGCGTCTTCAATAAGTGGTGCTGGGAAAATTGGACAGCTACATGTAAAAGAATGAAATTAGAGCACTTCCTAACACCATATACAAAAATAAGCTCAAAATGGATTAAAGACCTAAATGTAAGGCCAGACACTATAAAACTCTTAGAGGAAAACATAAGCAGAACACTCTATGACATGAATCACAGAAAGATCCTTTTTCATGCCCCTCCTAGGGAAATGGAAATAAAAACAAACAAATGGGACCTAATGAAACTTAAAAGCTTTTGCACAGCAAAGGAAACCATACACAAGACGAAAAGACAGCTCTCAGAATGGGTGAAAATATTTGCAAATGAAGCAACTGACACAGGATTAATCTCCAAAATTTACAAGCAGCTCATGCAGCTCAATAACAAAAAAGCAAACAACCCAATCCAAAAATGGGTAGAAGACCTTAACGGACAGTTCTCCAAAGAAGATATACAGATTGCCAACAAACACATGAAAGAATGCTCAACATCATTAGAGAAATGCAAATCAAAACTTCAATAAGGTATCACCTCACACTGGTCATAATGGCCACCATCAAAAAATCTACAAACAATAAATGCTGGAGATGGTATGGAGAAAAGGGAACCTTCTTGCACTGTTGGTGGGAATGTAAGTTGATTCAGCCACTATGGAGAACAGTATGGAGGTTCCTTAAAATACTAAAAATAGAACTACCATATGACCCAGCAATCCCGCTACTGGGCATATACCCTGAGAAAGCCATAATTCAAAAAGAGTGATGTACCTCAATGTTCACTGCAGCACTCTTTACAATAGCCAGGACATGGAAGCAACCTAAGTGTCCATCAACAGATGAATGGATAAAGAAGATGTGGCACATATATACAGTGGAATATTAGCCATAAAGAGAAAGAAAATTGAGTCATTTGTAGTGAGGTGGATGGACCCAGAGGCTGTCATATAGAGTGAAGTAAGTCAGAAAGAGATAAATACCGTATGCTAACACATATATATGGAATCTAAAAAAAAAAAAAAAGATTCTGAAAAACCTACAGGCAGGACAGGAATAAAGATGCAGACATACAGAATGGACTTGAGGACATGGGGATGGAGAAGTGTAGCTGGGATGAAGTGAGAGAATGGCATTGACATATATACACTACCAAATGTAAAATAGATAGCTAGTGGGAAGCAGCTGTGTAGCACAGGGAGGTCAGCTCTGTGCTTTGTGACCTCCTAGAGGGGTGGGATAAGGAGGGTGGGAGGGAGAAACAAGAGGGAGGGGATATGGAGATATACGTATTCATGTAGCCAATTCACTTTGTTATGCAGCAGAAAGTAACACAACAATGTAAAGCAATTATACTCCAATAAAAATTAAAAAATAATATGATGAGAGTAAAACAACTATACACCAGTATAAATAAATAAATAAACATCTGTTGTATAAAACAAAAAAATAAGTAAAATAAAATGATGACAAATCATGGAGAAAGGATTTATATGCTTATCTTTTCTCTGGTCTACAATGACTTCATAGGTAGAAGCAACTTTTTGAATTCTGTTTCTTCTACTACTATCATTTGTATGTTGCATTATTATGATGCTAAAGTATTCACAATAATTTGTTACAGGAAGAAAATAAGGAAACTGATTCTATACTTTTTCAAAATGAGTTTAAGATTATTTAAAGCCAAAAGACTAACAAGGAACTATTTTTCAAAGTGAAACTAAAATCAACTGGCAAAGACAAAGGAGAGCAAATAATGTATTATGACAACATAACTAAACTGTGGTTTTGGTCTTCACCTTATACATTCATACTTTGTGAAGTACCATTACCTGGCTCTTTTACAGATAATTAGAACCCTGGTAGTTCATAAAGAACCAGTACCATTATCACCTAATTAAATGAAAAAACACTAATTTTCAAGTATTAACTTTATGAAATGACTAGAAATGTAACTCATGTTTCACTTATTCATATAACTATGAAATAAGTATACAACAAAGTCAACAGTCTTTTGATGCACTACCTAACGATGATTAAATAAACATCAAATTTAAATTTCAGTTGAGAGAAAAATCTCAAATAAAATCCATCCTACTGTAACAACTCAGCTGACAAACTCTACTTGCAAAAACTGCTCTCCTGTTAAATCATGTACTACCGCAATGTTAGAAAGTCAGTAGCTAAACAGATATGCTGAATGTATAATTTTACTTAATAACATAGAGTCAATAAAAAAGAACTGTAGAGTGTGGCCAAGATGGCAACGCAGGAAAACCTTGAGCTCACCTCCTCTCACGGCACACCAAAATTACAATTATTTACACAGCAACTACTGATGAGAAAGATCTGAAGACTAGCAGAAAAGATCTTCTAAAACTTAAGATATAAAGAAGGAACACCAACAAAATGGATAGGAGGGTCAGAGACTTGGTACAGATCCACACCATGAGATGGGTGACCTAAAAATGGAATGATAATTACACCTTCAGTGGTTCTTCCAAAGGAGCAAGGAGTCTGAACCCCACATCAGGCTTCCCAAACTGGGGGTACTGCACTGGTAAGATAAGCCCCCAGGACATTTCAGTTTGAAGGCAGGTGGGGCTTACTTGTGGGAGAGCCATAGAGCTGTAGGAAATGAGAGACTATACTCTTAAAGGGTCCACAGAAAAACTCATGCTCAGAGACCCAGGGCAGAAGCAGTAATTTGAAAGAAGCCTGGATCAGATGCACCTGTTCATATTGGAGAGCTTCCTGGAGAGGCAGGAGGAAACTGGAGCTCAACCTAGGGACACAGACTCTGGTGGCAGCCATTTTGGGAAGCTCGTTCTACCACATGGACACTGGTGCTAGCAGGTGCCGTTCTGGAATCCTCCCTCAAGCTAATTAGTACCAGAACTTGGCCCTGCCAAAGCCCCACCCACAAGCAGGGTGGCTGACTTAAGGCTCCCAAAGCCCACAGCTGCCCCAAGACATAGCCCTGTCCAATACAGGCTCAGGACCAACCCCACAAATCAATGCATAGGCACTAGCTCCAGGACACTCAGGGCCCTGCATCAAGAGACCACAGGACCATTAGCACCTGTCAGAGAGCCAGTACTAGCCCTGGGATGCCCTGAACCTCAACCCTTCCTACCAGTGTGCCAACACAGCAGCTCCAGGACCACCAGGTTTGCAGCCAGAGATCCCAAGACGCAGAATCCATGCAAGCGTGGACCAGCATTACCCCCAGAACCACCCTCACACACCAGTGGGCAGGCAGCACTGCCAGGACACCTTGTCCCCAGCCCTATCACCTGAGGGCCAACACCAGCTCTGGGAATTCCAGGCTCTGCAGCAAGAAACACCAGGACAAAACTCCAACCACAAGTGGACCGGCACTAGCCCTAGGACCCAGTCTCACCCACCAGTGGGCATACACTAGCCCCAAGACCACCACAGCAATATAGCCTACTGTGCCAGGACCCAGCTCAATATACAGTAGGCCAGCACCAACCCACAGACCCCCTAAGCTATAGCCTCCCCCAAAGCAGGCTGACATGAACACCAAGACACCTTGGACCTCTCAGCTAGCCACTTTGGAATCCAGCCACAGTCACAAGTGAGCAAACAGCAGCTTTAGGACACCTTGAACCAGCCATGCTCACCAGCAGGCCGACACTAGATGTGGGACCACCAGCACCGCAACCAGCCACCACAGACCAGGTTCTGCCCACCAGTTGGTCAGCACTAGCCCTGGTAGGTCCCTGGGTTGTGTGGCCAGCCACCTCATGACCTGGCCCGACTCAACTGGCAACCAACTGGACTGGGGGCCAGCCACAGCTACCAAACTGCACACACAGTAGTCAGCCCACCACAACAGAAGGACCAACACAGCCCACATAGGGGGCACTCCTAGAGCATATAGCTCTGGTAACCAGAGGCGAGTGTGCTGCTCAGACATATAGGACATCTACAAAAGACCACTTCTCCAAGATTGGGAAACGTAACCAACTTATCAAATGCATATAAAAGTAAAAACAACAAATTAGGCAAAACAAGGCAACAGAGAATAATGTTCCAAAACAGAGGAGCAGATAAAAATCCCAGAAGAACTAGGTGAAGTGGAGATAAGTAATATACATGATAAAGAAGATTATAACAAAGTTAGAAAATTTTAACAAAGAGTTAGAAAATATAAAGAAAAACCAAAAAGAGATTACAAATACAATAACTGAAATTTTAAAATATTCTAGAAGGAATTAAGAGTAGATTAGATGATACAGAGAAACAAATAAGTGAGCTGGAAGACAGAGTAGTAGAAATCACATACTTGAACAGAGAAAAGAATTTTTTAAAAAGTGAAGGACAGTCTAAGACACACTGAGACAACATCAAGCATACTAACATTTGCATTACAGGGGTACCAGAGAAAGAAGACAGAGAGAAAGGGGCAGAGAACATATGTGAAAAGATAAGAGCTGGGGGGACCTTGAAGATGGCAGAAGAGTAAGACGCGGAGATGGCCTTCCTCCCCACGGATACACCAGAAATACATCTACACGTGGAACAACTCCTATAGAACACCTACTGAAGGCTGGCAGAAGACCTCAGACCTCCCAAAAGGCAAGAAACTCCCCACGTACCTGGGTAGGGCAAAAGAAAAAAAGAAAAAACAGAGACAAAAGAATAAGGACGGCACCTGCACCAGTGGGAGGAAGCTGTGAAGGAGGAAAAGTTTCCACACACTAGGAAGCCCCTTCGCGGGCGGAGACTGCGGGAGGCGGAGTGGGGAGCTTCGGGACCGCGGAGGAGTGCACAGCGACGGGTGCGGTGGGCAAAGCGGGGAGATTCCCGCACAGAGGATCGGTGCCGACCGGCACTCACCAGCCCGAGAGGCTTGTCTGCTCACCTGCCGGGGTGGGCGGGGCTGCGAGCTGAGGCTCGGGTTTCGGTTTCGGACGGAGCGCAGGGAGAGGACTAGGGTTGGCGGCTTGAACATAGCCTGAAGGGGTTAGTGCACCACGGCTGGCCGGGAGGGAGTCCGGGAAAAAGTCTGCACCTGCCAAAGAGGCAAGAGACTTTTTCTTCCCTCTTTGTTTCCTGGTGCGCGAGGAAAGGGGTTTAAGAGCGCTGCTTAAAGGAACTCCAGAGACGGGCGCGAGCCGCGGCTAAAAGCACGAACCCCAGAGACGGGCGCGAGCCGTGGCTAAAAGCGCGAACCCCAGAGACGGGCGCGAGCCGCGGCTAAAAGCGCGGACCCCAGAGACGGGCGGGAGACGCTAAGGCTGCTGCTGCCGCCACCAAGGGGCCTCTGTGCGAGCACAGGTCACTCTCCACACCCCTCTTCTGCGGAGCCTGTGCAGCCCGCCACTGCCAGGTTCCCGGGATCCAGGGACAACTTCCCCGGGAGAACGCACGGCGGGCCTCAGGCTGGAGCAACGTCACGCTGGCCTCTGCCGCCGCAGGCCCTCCCCGCACGCAGTGCCCCTCTACCCCCCGCCCCCCCCACCCCCGGCCTGAGTGAGCCGGAGCCCCCGAATCAGCGGCTCCTTTAACCCCGTCCTGTCTGAGCAAAAAACAGACGCCCTCCAGCGACCTACACGCAGAGGCAGGGCCAAATCCAAAGCTGAGCTCCTGTGAGCTGTGAAAACAAAGAAGAGAAAGGGAAATCTCTCCCAGCAGCCTCAGAAGCAGCGGATTAAAGCTCCACAATCAACTTGATATACCCTGCATCTGTGGAATACCTGAATAGACATGGAATGATCCCAAATTGAAGAGGTGGACTTTAGGAGCGAGATCTATGATTTTTTTCCCTTTTCCTCTTTTTGTGAATCTGTACGTGTATGCTTCTGTGTGAGATCTTGTCTGTATAGTCTTGCTTCCACCATTTGTCCTAGGGCTCCATCCGTCCATGGTTTTTTTTTTTTAAATTTTTATTCTTAATAATTTTAATTGTAATAACTTTACTATACTTAACCTTCGTTCTTTCTTTCTTTCTTTCCTTCCTTCCTTCCCTCCTTTAGACAACGAATCACCCCAAATTGAGGAGGTGGTCTCTGAGAGCAAGATTTATGATTTTTCCCCCTTTACCTCTTATTGTGAGGGTGTATGTGTATGCTTCTGTGTAAGATTTTCTCTGTATACCTTTGCTTCCAACATTTGTCCTAAGGTTCTATCCGTCCCTTTTTTTTTTTCTAAATATTTTTAATTCAATAAATATATTATACTTTATTTTATTTTTACTGTATCGTCTTTCTTTCTGTCTTTTTTCCTTCTTTCCCTCCCTCCTTCCTTCCTTCCTCCCTCCCTCCTTTCTTTCCTTCTTTGCTGCTGTCTTCCTTCCTTCCTTTCCTCCTTTCCTTCTTTCTTTCCTCATACTTCTACTAATTCTCTCTACTTTTTCTCCCTTTTATTCTGAGCCGTGTGGATGAAAGGCTCTTGATGCTCCAGACAGGAGTCAGGGCTCTGCCTCTGAGGTAGGAGAGCCAACTTCAGGACACTGGTCAACAAGAGACCTCCCAGCTCCACATAATATTAAACGGCGGAAATCTCCCAGAGCCCTCCATCTTAACACCAGCACCCAGCTTCACTCAACGACCAGCAAGCCACAGTGCTGGACAACCTATGCCAAACAACTAGCAAAACAGGAACACAACCCCACCCATTAGCAGAGAGGCTGCCTAAAATCATAGTAAGGCCACAGACACCCCAAAACACACCACCAGACGTGAACCTGCCCACTAGAGAGACAAGATCCAGCCTCATCCACCACAACACAGGCACTAGTCCCCTCCACCAGGAAGCCTACACAACCCACTGAAACAACCTTAGCCACTGGAGACAGACATCAAAAACAATGGGCACTACGAACCTGCAGCCGGCAAAAAGGAGACCGCAAACACAGTAAGATAAGCAAAATGAGAAGACAGAAAAACACACAGCAGATGAAGGAGCAAGATAAAAATGCACCAGACCTAACAAATGAAGAGGAAATAGGCAGTCTACCTGAAAAAGAATTCAGAATAATGATAGTAAGGATGATCCGAAATCTTGGAAATACAATGGACAAAATGCAAGAATCAGTTAACAAGGACCTAGAAGAAATAAAGATGAAACAAGCAACGATGAACAACGCAATAAATGAAATTAAAAGTACTCTAGATGGGATCAATAGCAGAATAACTGAGGCAGAAGAACGGATAAGTGACCTGGAAGATAAAATAGTGGAAATAACTACTGCAGAGCAGAATAAAGAAAAAAGAATGAAAAGAACTGAGGACAGTCTCAGAGACCTCTGGGACAACATTAAACGCACCAACATTCGAATTACAGGGGTTCCAGAAGAAGAAGAGAAAAAGAAAGGGACTGAGAAAATATCTGAATAGATTATAGTTGAAAACTTCCCTAATATGGGAAAGGAAATAGTTAATCAAGTCCAGGAAGCACAGAGAGTCCCATACAGGATAAATCCAAGGACAAATACGCCAAGACACGTATTAATCAAACTGTCAAAAATTAAATACAAAGAAAGCATATTAAAAGCAGCAAGGGAAAAACAACAAATAACACACAAGGGAATCCCCATAAGGTTAACAGCTGATCTCTCAGCAGAAACCCTGCAAGCCAGAAGGGAGTGGCAGGACATACTGAAAGTGATGAAGGAGAAAAACCTGCAACCAAGACTACTATGCCCAGCAAGGATCTCATTCAGATTTGATGGAGAAATTAAAACCTTTACAGACAAGCAAAAGCTGAGGGAGTTCAGCAACACCAAACCAGCTTTACAACAAATGCTAAAGGAACTTCTCTAGACAAGAAACACAAGAGAAGGAAAAGACCTATAATAACGAACCAAAAACAATTTAGAAAATGGGAATAGGAACATACATATCGATAATTACCTTTAATGTAAATGGACTAAATGCTCCCATCAAAAGACACAGATTGGCTGAATGGATACAAAAACAAGACCCTTATATATGCTGTCTACAAGAGACCCACATCAGACCTAGAGACACATACAGACTGAAAGTAAGGGGATGGAAAAAGATATTCCATGCAAATGGAAACCAAAAGAAAGCTGGAGTAGCAATTCTCATATCAGACAAAATAGACTTTAAAATAAGGACTATTACAAGAGACAAAGAAGGACACTACATAATGATCAAGGGACTGATCCAAGAAGAAGATATAACAATTGTAAATATTTATGCACCCAACGTAGGAGCACCTCAATACATAAGGCAAATACTAACAGTCATAAAAGGGGAGATCGACAGTAACACATTCATAGTAGGGGACTTTTACACCCCACTTTCACCCATGGACAGATCATCCAAAATGAAAATAAATAAGGAAACACAAGCTTTAAATGATACATTAAACAAGATGGACTTAATTGATATTTATAGGACACTCCATCCAAAAATAACAGAATACACATTTTTCTCAAGTGCTCATGGAACATTCTCCAGGATAGATCATATCTTGGGTCACAAATCAAGCCTTGGTAAATTTAAGAAAATTGAAATTGTATCAAGTATCTTTTCTGACCACAATGCCATGAGACTAGATATCAATTACAGGAAAAGATCTGTAAAAAATACAAACACATGGAGGCTAAACAATACACTACTTAATAATGAAGTGATCACTGAAGAAATCAAAGAGGAAATAAAAAAATACCTAGAAACAAATGACAATGGGGACACAACGACCCAAAACCTATGGGATGCAGCAAAAGCAGTTCTAAGGGAGAAGTTTATAGCAATACAAGCCCACCTTAAGAAGCAGGAAACATCTCGAATAAACAACCTAACCTTGCACCTCAAGCAATTAGAGAAAGAAGAACAAAAAAACCCCAAAGCTAGCAGAAGGAAAGAAATCATAAAAATCAGATCAGAAATAAATGAAAAAGAAATGAAGGAAACGATAGCAAAGATCAATAAAACTAAAAGCTGGTTCTTTGAGAAGATAAACAAAATAGATAAACCACTGGCCAGACTCATCAAGAAAAAAGGGAGAAGACTCAAATCAATAGAATTAAAAATGAAAAAGGAGAAGTAACAACTGACACTGCAGAAATAAAAAAAATCATGAGAGATTACTACAAGCGACTCTATGCCAATAAAATGGACAATCAGGAAGAAATGAACAAATTCTTAGAAATGCACAACTGCCAAGACTGAATCAGGAAGAAATAGAAAATAGGAACAGACCAATCACAAGCACTGAAATTGAAACTGTGATTAAAAATCTTCCAACAAACAAAAGCCCAGGATCAGATGGCTTCACAGGTGAATTCTATCAAACGTATAGAGAAGAGCTAACACCTATCCTTCTCAAACTCTTCCAAAATATAGCAGAGGGAGGAACACTCCCAAATTCCTTCTACGAGGCCACCATCACCTTGATACCAAAACCAGACAAGGATGTCACAAAGAATGAAAACTACAGGCCAATATCACTGATGAACATAGATGCAAAAATCCTCAACAAAATACTAGCAAACAGAATCCAACAGCACAGTAAAAGGATCATACACCATGATCAAGTGGGGTTTATTCCAGAAATGCAAGGATTCTTCAATATACGCAAATCTATCAATGTGATAAACCATATTAACAAATTGAAGGAGAAAAACCATATGATCATCTCAATAGAGGCAGAGAAAGCTTTCGACAAAATTCAACACCCATTTATGATAAAAACCCTGCAGAAAGTAGGCATAGAGGGAACTTTCCTCAACATAATAAAGGCCATATATGACAAGCCCACAGCAAACATCATCCTCAATGGTGAAAAACTGAAAGCATTTCCACTAAGATCAGGAACAAGACAAGGTTGCCCACTCTCACCACTCTTATTCAACATAGTTTTGGAAGTTTTAGCCACAGCAATCAGAGAAGAAAAGGAAATAAAAGGAATCCAAATCGGAAAAAAAGAAGCAAAGCTGTCACTGTTTGCAGATGACATGATACTATACATAGAGAATCCCAAAGATGCTACCAGAAAACTACTAGAGCTAATCAATGAATTTGGTAAAGTAGCAGGGTACAAAATTAGTGCACAGAAATCTCTGGCATTCCTATATACTAATGGTGAAAAATCTGAAAGTGAAATCAAGAAAACACTCCCATTTACCATTGCAACAAAAAGAATAAAATATCTAGGAATAAACCTACCTAAGGAGACAAAAGACGTGTATGCAGAAAATTATAAGACACTGATGAAAGAAATTAAAGATGATACAAATAGATGGAGAGATATACCATGTTCTTGGATGGGAAGAATCAACATTGTGAAAATGAGTCTACTACGCAAAGCAATCTACAGATTCAATGCAATCCCTATCAAACTACCACTGGCATTTTTCACAGAACTAGAACAAAAAATTTCACAATTTGTATGGAAACACAAAAGACCCCGAATAGCCAAAGCAATCTTGAGAACGAAAAAAGGAGCTGGAGGAATCAGGCTCCCTGACTTCAGACTATACTACAAAGCTACAGTAATCAAGACAGTATGGTACTGGCACAAAAACAGAAAGATAGATCAATGGAACAGGATAGAAAGCCCAGAGATAAACCCACGCACATATGGACACCTTATCTTTGATAAAGGTGGCAGGAAAGTACAGTGGAGAAAGGACAGCCTCTTCAATAAATGGTGCTGGGAAAACTGGACAGGTACATGTAAAAGTATGAGATTAGATCACTCCCTAACACCATACACAAAAATAAGCTCAAAATGGATTAAAGACCTAAATGTAAGGCCAGACACTATAAAACTCTTAGAGGAAAACATAGGCAGAACACTCTATGACATAAATCACAGCAAGATCCTCTTTGACCCACCTCGTAGAGAAATGGAAATAAAAATAAACAAATGGGACGTAATGAAACTTCAAAGCTTTTGCACAGCAAAGGAAACCATAAACAAGACCAAAAGACAACCCTCAGAATGGGAGAAAATATTTGCAAATGAAGCAACTGACAAAGGATTAATCTCCAAAATTTACAAGCAGCTCATGCAGCTCAATAACAAAAAAACAAACAACCCAATCCAAAAATGGGCAGAAGACCTAAATAGACATTTCTCCAAAGAAGATATACAGAATGCCAACAAACACATGAAAGAATGCTCAACATCATTAATCATTAGAGAAATGCAAATCAAAACTACAATGAGATATCATCTCACACCAGTCAGAATGGCCATCATCAAAAAATCTAGAAACAATAAATGCTGGAGAGGGTGTGGAGAAAAGGGAACACTCTTGCACTGCTGGTGGGAATGTGAACTGGTTCAGCTACTATGGAGAACAGTATGGAGGTTCCTTAAAAAACTACAAATAGAATTACCATATGATCCAGCAATCCCACTACTGGGCATATACCCTGAGAAAACCGAAATTCAAAAAGACTCATGTACCAAAATGTTCATTGCAGCTCTATTTACAATAGCCCGGAGATGGAAACAACCTAAGTGCCCATCATCGGATGAATGGATAAAGATGATGTGGCACATATATACAATGGAATATTACTCAGCCTTAAAAAGAAACGAAATTGAGCTATTTGTAATGAGATGGATAGACCTAGAGTCTGTCATACAGAGTGAAGTAAGTCAGAAAGAAAAAGACAAATACCGTATGCTAACACATATATATGGAATTTAAGAAAAAAATGTCATGAAGAACCTAGGGGTAAGACAGGAATAAAGACACAGACCTACTGGAGAATGGACTTGAGGATATGGGGAGGGGGAAGGGTGAGCTTTGACAGGGCGAGAGAGAGTCATGGACATATACACACTAACAAACGTAGTAAGGTAGATAGCTAGTGGAAAGCAGCCGCATGGCACAGCGATATTAGCTCGGTGCTTTGTGACAGCCTGGAGGGGTGGGATAGGGAGAGTGGGATGGAGGGAGACGCAAGAGGGAAGACATATGGGGACATATGTATATGTATAACTGATTCACTTTGTTATAAAGCAGAAACTAACACACCATTGTAAAGCAATTATACCCCAATAAAGATGTAAAAAAAAAAAAAAAAAGATAAGAGCTGAAAACTTCCCTAACCTGGGAAAGGAAACAGAACTCAAGGTCCAAGAAGCACAAAGAATCCCAAAGAGGATGAAATTAAGACAAATTAGAATTAAAATGGCAAAAATTAAAGATAACAAGAAAATATTAAAAGCAGCAAAGGAACAGGAACAAGTAAGTTACTTACAAGGGAACTCGCATAAGGGTATGAGCTGACTTTTCAGCAGAAACTCTGCAGGCCAGAAGGGAGTGGCACAATATATTTAAAGACATGAAAGGGAAAATGTACAACCAAGAATACTCTACCTAGCAAGGCTACCATTCAGATTTGAAGGAAAGATCAAAAGCGTTAGAGACAAGGAAAAGCTAAAGAGTACAGCACAACAAAGCCAGCTTTATAAGAAACGTTAAAGAGAATTCTCTAAGCGGAAAAGAAAAGGTCACACTAGAAACATGAAAATTACATTTCGAAAAGGCTCATTGGTAAAGGCAATGTACAGTAAAGATAGTAAATTAACAATGTATAAAACTAGTAGGAAGTTTAAAAGACAAAGAAGTACAATCATGAATATCCACAATGAATAGTTAAGGAATACACACAAAAAAGATGTAAAATATGATGTCAAAAACAGTAAATGAGGGGGAGGGAGTAAAATGCAAGAGTGTTAAAATGCCTTCAAACATAAGAGATCAGCAACTTAAAATAATCATGAATATATATAGATTGCTCTATATAAACTTCATAGTAACCAAAAACCAAAAATCTATCACAGATACACAAAAAAGAAAAGGGAATCCAATCAAAACACTAAAGATAGTCATCAAATCACAAGGAAAGAGAGCAAAAGAAGAAGAAAAAAACCAAAAACATGTGAAAAACAACCCCAAAAGAATTACCAAAATGGCTATAAGTATACACCTATCACTAAATGGATAAATGATCCAATCAAAAAACACAGAGTGGATGAACGGATACAAAAACAAGACCCACATATATGCTGCCTACAAAAGACTCATTTCAGATGTGAAGACACACAGACTGAAAGTGAGTGTATGGAAAAAGGTATTCTATGCAAATGGAAATATAAAGTAAAACAGGGTAGCAATACCTGTATCAGACAAAATACATTTAAAAATAAGGTCGCTACAAGAGACAAAGAACATTACATAATGATAAAGGGATCAATCCAGGTAGAAGATATATAATTAAAAATATAGGTGCACCTAACATAGAGCGAACCTAAATACATAAAACAAATATTAACAGACATAAAAGTAGAAACTGACTATAATTCAATAATAGCAGGGGATTTTAACCCCCACTTACACCAATGGACAGATCATCCAGACAGAGAATAAATGAGGAAACACTGGCTTTAAACAACATATTAGACTTGATGAACTCCACAGATATATACAGAACATTCCATTCAAAAGCAGCAAAATACACATTCTTTTCAAGTGCACATGGAACATTCTCCAGGATAGATCCCATGCTAGGCCAGAAAACAAGTCTCAGTAAATTTAAGACGACTGAAATCATATCAAGTATCTTTTCTGACCACAATGCTATGACACTAGATATCAAATACATGGAAAAAACCTGCAAAACACAAACACATGAAAGCTAAACAATATGCTATTAAACTACAAATGGGTCACTGAGGAAATCAAAGTGAATTCAAAAAATACCTGGAGACAAATGAAAATGAAAATACAACAATCCAAAATCTATGGGACACAACGAAAGCAATTCTAAGAGGGAAGTTTATAGCAATACAAGCTTACTTCAGGAAACAAGAAAACTCTTAAGTAAACAACCTAACCTTATGACTAAAAGAACTAGAAAAACAAGAGCAAACAAAACAGATTTAGGAGGAAAGAAAAATCATACAGATCAGAGCAGAAATTAATGAAATAGACACTAAAAAACAACAGAAAAGATCAATGAAACTAAGAACTGGTTCTTTGAAAAGATAAACAAAATTGATAAACCTTCAGCCAGACTCACCAGGAAAAAAATAGAGAGGGCCCAAATTAATAAAACCAGAAATGAAAATGGAGAAGCTACAATTGACACAACAGAAATAAAAAAAGA
>NW_021703784.1:25650015-25753384 GCF_005190385.1 Monodon monoceros
AAAATAAAAAACAAAAGCTCCCAACAAACAAAAGCTACACTATATGGATTCACAGGTGAATTCTACCAAAACATTTACAGAAGATTTAGTATCTGTTTTTCTCAAAACTATTCCCAAAAATCACAGAGGAAGGAACATTTCCAAACTCATCCTAAAAGGCCAGAATCATCCTGATACCAAAACTAGACAAAGATATCACAAAAAAAGTAAGTTACAGAACAATATCACTGATGATAATAGATGCAAAAGTCCTCAACAAAACATTAGAAAACCAAATCCAACAGTATATCAAAAGGATCATACACCATGATCAAGTGAGATTTAACCCAGGGATGCAAGGATTTTTCAATATCTGCAAATCAATCAATGTGATACACCACATTAACAAACTGAAGAATAAAAACCATATGATCATCTCAATAGATGCAGAGAAAGCTTTTGACAATATTCAACACTGATTTATGATAAAAACTCTCTAGAAAGTGGGTATAGAGGGAACATATCTCAACGTAATAAAGGTCATATATGACAAGCCCACAGCTAACATCATACTCAACGGTGAAAGCTGAAAGCATTTCCTCTAAAATCAGAAACAAGACAAGGATGCCCACTGTTGCCACTTTTTTCAATATAGTATTGGAAGTCCTAGCCACAGCAATCAGACAAGAAAAATAAATAAAAGGAATTCTAATTGGAAAAGAAGTAAAACTGTCACTGTTTGCAGATGACATGATACTATACATAGGAAATCTTAAAGATGCTACCAGAAAACTATGAGAGCTCATCAATGAATTCAGTAAAGTTGCAGGATACAAAATTAATATACAAAAATCAGTGGCATTGATATACACTAAATACAAACTATCAGAAAGTGAAATTAAGAAAACAATCCCATTTACATTCACATCAAAATTAATATAATACCTAGGAATAAATCTAACTAAGGAGGTAAAAACCTGTACTCAGAAAACTGTAAAACAATGACAAACGAAACTGAAGACAACACAAACAGATGGAGAGATATATACCATGCTCATGGACTGGAAGAAGTAGTATTGTTAAAATGACTGTACTACCCAAGGCAATTTGCAGATTTAGTACAATCCCTAGAAAGATACCAATGGCATTTTTCATAAAACTAGAACAAAGAATTCTAAAATCTGTAGGGAAACACTAAAGATCCTATATGGCAAAACAATCTTGACAAAGAAGAACAAAGTTGAAGGTATCATGCTCCTTGGTTTCAAACTATACTACAAAGCTACAGTCACCAAAACAGTGTAGGACTGGCACAAAAACATAAACATAGATCAAAGGAACAGAACAAAGAAC
Organism: Monodon monoceros; assembly: GCF_005190385.1. Taxonomy (NCBI): domain Eukaryota; kingdom Metazoa; phylum Chordata; class Mammalia; order Artiodactyla; family Monodontidae; genus Monodon; species Monodon monoceros. The sequence goes on from NW_021703784.1 coordinate 25,651,348, forward strand.
CCAGAAATGAACCCACACTCATATGGGGAATTAACCTATGACAAGGTAGGTAAGAATATAAATGGGGAAAAGACATACTCTTCAATAATTGGCATTAGAAAAGCTGGACAGCTAAATGCAAAAGAATCAAACTGGACTACTTTCTCACAGCACACACAAAAATTAATTCTTAATAGTCAAAAGGTGAAAACAATCCAAATTTCCATCAACAGATGAAGGAATTTTTTAAAGTGATATATACATACAATGGAATGCTATTTGGCTTTAACAAGGAATGAAATTCTGATGCATGCTACAACATGGACAAACCCTGAAAACATTATGCTAAGTGAAATATTTCAGACACAAAAAGACAAACCTTGTACGATTCCACTTATATGAGGTACCTAGAAAAGGCAAATTCGTGGAGATAAAAATAGAATAGAATAAATAGAATAGATAGATAGAATAGAATAGATAAAAATAGAATACAAGATACAGAAGTGGAAAGGGGAGTTACTGTTTTATAGTTACAGTGCTTCTGCTTGGAATGATGAAAAAGTTCCGAAAATGAATAGTGGTGATGGTTGCACAATACTGTGAATGTACTTAATATCACTGAATCATACATTTAAAAATGGTTACACTATTAAATTTAATGTCATGTATATTTTACCATATAAAAAATAAATGGGATCTGAACTAAAGAATGTCAAATAAATTACTTTCCTGGTGTTTCCACCCAGAAGTGATGTTTAGATAAACAAAAACTGTTATGTTAAGCATCTTAGACTGGATTCAAGCCTACATCTTTTAGAAAATGACCAAACTAAACCAAAATTCATTTTATTCAGTTCCATGTAAAAGCAAAATATCATTTCTATCATTTTATGACACCCAAATTTCAAATCTTCTTTAGAGAAAGTCACAGAAAAATATACATGATTTCACACTCTTGGATTAGCCTTTCAATCCAACGCCAATTTCACCTCATATCAATGAAGAGTCTATGAAATGGAAATGGCTACCATGAGAACTGAAACAACCAAAGAAAGCTGCAATGAGTTACAATTTCAATATTCCTTACCTACTTCTAGTTATGCCTTTAAAAAATATATGACATTTAATCTCTCAACATTATTAATATTACAGTTTACTGAAAATAAAATGGATTTAGGTTCTAGTGTGTATTAAGGAACTATGTGTTTTGTATTTTAAAAATTACTTCCAACAGGAAACATAGCAAGTCTTAAATGTCATAAATTCAGAAAAGATAAAACTATCAATAGAAACACAGGCGTATTTTATTAGACAATAAAATCATCTTGTTTTCTTACAATTTAAGGTAAGACCCTAATTACTCTGAGTCTTTCTCACTCTTCCTATTCTTCTCTAGTACCTTCCATTTTCTCCCCTCCAGTCCATTTTTGATGCACTATCAGTACAAAAAGGAAAAAATTACTGCCCATGGTTCCAATAAAATTGAGGAAAGATGTACACAGATCTCATGAAGATGTGCCTAACTTTACATTGCCAAGGAAACACTGACGTCTTGGAGTTTAAATGTAAGAGTTTATATTTAAAGAATGCTGGAGTTAACAGAATGCATTTTAAGAAAAAGTAAAGAACACACCACTTACCCCCAAATACCAATAAGTGATACATGCAAATTGTATGAAGACAATTAAATTTAGGCAATAATCAAGAACTATCCATTAACTTGAGTCATTTGAAGGGCAGTGCTGTTTAATGAAAAAAGCTGGACTAGGAGTTAAAAGTTGAGGTTACTAGTTGGTTTTTGTACCATGATTTGATTAATATGGAAACTCAGAAAAGATGCTTAGCGTTGTATAAGCCATTTAGTTCTCTTAGAGTCTTAGTTTCCTCATCAGTAAAATGTGGACGGTTAAGCAAGATTAGTAAAATCCCTTCCTATAGTTGAATATTCTTTAGTTCTATGATTTCAAAAGAAGAAATTTCCAGAAAGAAGTTAACTGTATACTTACTAGTTTCTAAGAAATCATAATACACCATCATCTATACTCTAAGATATATATATGTATGTGTGTGTGTGTGTATATATATATATATATATACACACACACACACACATACATATATACAGTATGATAATAGATGTACAAACTTTTCTTTGTCAGGATATATTTTATTGTTTCCTTTTATCAATAATTATGTAGTAAATATTCAGAAAAAAATTTTAAATACAGAAAGGATTAAAACCAACAGCCATAATTCCCCTATCCAAATACAAAAATATAATCAAGGTTATACTTGGCATACCTTTCTTCACCTAGTTATAAGAAAGAGATGCTATTAAAGATTTAATGGTAAAATACAACTGGAAAGAAAATGAGCATACCTGAATTTCAGAATTACAAAAAAGGATGGACATAATAAATAATACAACAATAAAAATAATACAGCAGGGTAGAACTGAGTACTGACAGTATCAGAGTTGCTGTCCAACCTAAAATAATTTCTGACTTCCTAGTTTAGGTTAGGACACCTGGTGCTGATCTCAAAAGACTTTCCGCTTGTCTTTCACAGTAATTTGCACATCCGTAATTACTAAATTTATTTTTCACAATTATTTATTGAATGCATTCTCCTCACTAGCCTACAAACTCCTTAAAGGCAAGGATCATGTCTTCTTTATGTGCCAATGTACCCCAAGAACACCTCACACATTGAGTGTGGTTATTTAATATGTGTTGACTGAATAAACAAATAAACAGGATCTTGATCTATATCAACTATTCCTGACTGTTTACCTCTACCAGGGCCTTATAAGATCCACTTTCCTAATTAAGGAAAGCACCCAAATTCAAAGACAACTGCCATGAAAATATATATCATTTAGATATCCTAGACCACAGATTGACAAACCATGAGCCACAGGCCAAATCAGGACAGCCACCTATTTTTGTAAATAAAGTGCTGTTGGAATATAGCCATACCCATTCATTTACATATTGCCTACAACTGCTCTTTTGGCACAATAGCAGAGCTGGTAGTTGCAAGAGAAAACTGAAAATATTTACTATCTCGCCCTTTACAGAAAAAGTTTGCCAACCTCTATCCTAGACTAATGCCTTTCAACTAATGAAAGAAACACAGGGTAATGAGCTTTTGTGATCTCTTCATGAAAACATTTAACACTTTTGAACTCTACACCAATGATACTACTATCTCTAAAAATGCAATAACAGGTATGTTAATTCACAAACTTTTAAGAATGAAGGGATTAAGCACAATATTAAGAGAAATGGTCAATACTCCCAGTACTTTGCTTTTATAAGCTTTTAGTATTACTTCAAATTTTTGTTGAGATGATTTACAAAACAAATTGCTACTATGCTATGGTTAATTATTAGCCATGAAGAACAAAAGCTCACAATGTCAAATCAGCATTTCTATAGTAACTTGTGAGTCCATTAGCTCTACTGCATATAGGTAGGGTCTGGCATTACTCTACATATTTTAAAAAAAGCTTATCTTTTTCTGTGAGAAATTACCTAATATGATTCAAGTCAACTTTCTTCCTTCTGCTATCATATACAAATCAATCTTCAGCCAAAAAAAAAAAAAAAAGACATGAAAAACTTAAAACAATTGATAAAACAAATGGGATGGTACTTATTGTACTTCCTTAGCTGCTACAACCAAATTAACAGCTTCATTAAATAATAAAAAGAAAACAATTTGTTTGAATAAAAACTACACCCTTGTAAAAATTTTAACTACTGCAAATTCAACAGTACATAAATTAGGTCAATGTTCTTTTTCAAAATCTGGATTTTATGTGTGTGTATCAGTTGCACACTCAAAAGTGTGCCCAGTTTGTAGATTTACTTACTGCTATGAGATCTGGTTGATTTCTGCTAAAAATTATTAGGTAATATCTAAATCATATTTTTAAAACAGTAAGCATTTATTTATAAATAGTGTGAAAAATGTACAGAAGGTAGGGAAAAAGAACATTTATTGAGTGCCTACTGTCTATGCTAGGAATACTTCTTATGAATCCATTTAATAATGATTTCATGTGACTATTTAATCCAAAACATGTCATTTTATAAAACTGGGATATTATTTTATATGTCAAAATTTTCTGTTGTAAATAATATAAACTTGGAACAGAACTTTTAAGGGTCAAATATCACTAATAAGTGTTCTCTAGCTTTATTGAGATGATAATTGACATCTAACACTGTGTAAATTTAAGGTGTACAATGTGGTGATTTGATACTTACAAATTGCAAAATGTATTTACCACAATAAAGTGAGTTAACACATCCGTCACCTTAACATAATTCCTGTTTTGTTATTGTTGTTGTTAAAGTGAGAACATTAAAGCTCTACTCTCATAGCAACTTTCAAGAATACAATACAGGGTTTCCCTGGTGGCGCAGTGGTTGGGAATCCTCCTGCCAATGCAGGGGACATGGGTTCGAGCCCTGGTCTGGAAGGATCCCACATGCCGCGGAGCAACTGGGCCTGTGAGCCACAACTGCTGGGCCTGCGCTCTGGAGCCCATGAGCCACAACTACCAAAGCCCACAAGCCACAACTACTGAAGCCTGTGTGCCTGGAGCCCGTGCTGCACAACAAGAGAAGCCCCCGCACTGCAAGGAAGAGTGGCCCCAGCTCGCTGCAACTGGAGAAGGCCCACGCACAGCAACGAAGACCCAATGCAGCCAAAAATAATAAATAAATAAAATAAATAAATTTATTAAAAAAAAGAATACAATACAGTATTGTTAACCAAAGATACCATGCTGTACATTAGATTCCCAGACCTTATTCATCTTATAACTGAAAGATTTTACCTTTGACCAACATTTTCCTCCACCCCTCATCACTTGGCAACCACCATTCTACTTTTTATTTCTGGGAGTTTGATGTTTTTAGATTCCACACGCATGTGAGATCATACAAATTGTCTTTCTCTGTCTGACTTATTTCAGTTAGCATAATGCCTTCAAGGTTCACCCACACTGGTGCAAATGGCAGGATCTTCTCTTCTTTTTTTCTTTTTTAAATGTCTAATATTCTTGTGTGTGTGTGTGTGTGTGTGTGTGTGTATCTCACATTTTCTTTATCCATTCATCCATCAATGGACACTTAGCATGTTTCCAAGTCACAGTTTTGGTGAATAATGCTGCAATGAACATCGGGGTGCAAGTGTCTTTAAGATAGTGACTTCATCTTCTTTGGCTATATACTCAGAAGTGGAATTGCTGAATCATATGGTAGTTCTATTTTTAATTTTTTGAGGACCATCCATACTATTTTCCACAATGGCTGTACCAATTTACATTCACACTAACAATGCACCAGGGTTCCTTCTTTTCTCCACATCCTCATCAGCATTTGTTGTTTCTTCACTTTTTGATAACATGATTCAAACAAGTGTAAGATATCTCATTGTGGTTTTTGATTTGCATTTCACTGAAGATTAGTGACATTGAGCATCTTTACATGTATTTGTAGGACATCTGCATGTCCTCTTTAGAAAACTTTGCCTATTAAAGTCTTCTGTCCATTTGAAATCAGTTTTTTTTTTTGCTATTTAGTTATATATGAGTTATATTGAGGGTTTTTTTTGCTATTATTTTGGACATTAACCCCTTATCAGAGAAATGGTTTGCAAATATTTTATCCCATTCTGTAGGTTGCCTTTTCATACACTTTTTAGTTTGATGTAGTCCCACTTGTCAATTTTTGGTTTTGTTCCTTGTGGTTTTGGTGTCATATCCAAAAAAAAATCATTGCCCAGACCAATGTCATGGCATTTTCCGCCCTACGTTTTCTCCTAAGAATTTTAGTTTTAGGTCTTACATTTAAGTCTTTAATCTATTTTAAGTTAATTTTTGTGAGAAGTGTTAAGAAAGATGTTCAATTTCATTATTTTGCATGTGAATATCCAGTTTTCCAAACACCCTTTATTGAAAAGATTATCCTTTCCCCATTAAGTATTCTTGGCTCCATTGTCAAATACTAGTTGACCATACATACATGCAGAGGTTTATTTCTAGGTGCTCAATTCTGTTCCAATGGTCTATGTGTCTGTTTTTATGCCAGTACCATACTGTTTTGATTACTACAGCTTTGTAATATAGTTTGAAATCAGGAAGTGTAATGCCTCTAAGCTTTCTTCTCTCTCAAGATTTCTTTGGCTATTTGGAATCTTTTGCAGTTCCATACAAACTTTAGAATTTTTACTTTTTCTGTAAAAAATGACAATAGAATTTTGATAGAGACTGAACTGAATGTATAGATGGTTTTGGTTAGTATGGAAATTTTTATAGTATTAACTCTTCTGTCCATGTACACAGGATATCTTTTCATTTATTTCTGTCTTCAATTTCTTTCCCCAATGTATTATAGCTTTCAGTATACAGATTTTTCACCTCCTTGATTAAATTTATTCCTAAGTATTTTATTGTTCTTCATGCTACTGTAATGGGATTGTTTTATTTCTTTTTCAGATAGGTCATTCCTAGTGTATACAAATGTAATTGACTTTGGTGTGTTGATTTTGTATCCTGAGATTTTACTGAATCATTTATTAGTTCTAACAGTTTTTGGTAGATTCTTTAAGATTTTCTATATAGAAAATCATATCAGCAAAAAAATTTTACTTCTTCCTTCTCAATGTGGATTCCTTTTATTTCTTTTTCTTGCCTAACTGTTCTGGCTAGCACATCCACTACTATCCTGAATAGGAGTGGTGAAAGCGGATACCCTTGTCTCAGTTCTAATCTTAGAGTGAATGCTTCCAACTTTTCACTGTTAAGTATTATGTTAGCTGTGGATTTCACATATATGATCTTTATTGTATTGAGGTATGTTCCATCTATATTCAATTTCTTGAAAGTTTTTATCATGAAAGGATGTTGAATTTTTAACTTTTTTTCTGATAGCTTGTTATTAGTGTACAGAAATGCAACTAATTTTTGTATATTGATTTTGTATCCTGAAACTTTACTGAATTCGTTGATTAGTTCTAACAGTTTTTTGATGGAATAAAAAAAAATCAGTTTTCTATATATAATATCATGTCACTTGCAAATAGAGACAGTCTTACCTCCCTTTCCTTTTTGGTCCTTGGCTTTTCTTTGGTGGGAAGTTTCTGATTATTGAAAACAAATTTCCTTACTTATTACTGATCTGTTCAGATTTTCTTTTTCTTCATGATTCAGACATGGTAGGTTGTATCTTTCTAGGAATTCATCCATAACACCTAAGTTGTCCAATTTGTTAGCATATAATTGTTCATAGTAGTCTCTTATGATCTTTGCATTTCTGTGGTATCAGTTGTAATATCTCCTCTTTCATTTATTTTATTTCAGTCCTCTCTTTTTTTCTTTGTAAGTCTAGCTAAAGGTTTGTCAATTTTATCTTTTCAAAAACCCAACTCTTAGTTTTGTTGATCTTTTCTGTTGTGCTTATATTTCCTAGTTCATTTATTTCTGTTCTGATCTTTATCTTCTTCCTTCTGTTAACTTTAGGCTTAGCTTATTCTTCTTTTTTTTTTTAGCTCCTTAAGATATAAAGTTAGGTTGTTTATTTGTTACCTTCTTTTCTTCTAAATGTAGGTGTTTATCATTATAAACTTAGCGTCTTAGCACTGCTTTGTTGCATTCCTGCTTTGTTGCATTCCATAAGTTTTGGTATGTTGTATTTCGATTTTCATTTTTTAATATATTTTTTATTTCCCTTTTGATTTCATCTTTGGCCTATTGTTTGTTCAGGAGTGTGTTATTTAATTAAGGCTTATTTTGTGACCTAACATATAATCTATCCTGGAGAATGTTCCATGTGAACTTGAGAAGAAATGTCCTTATATAATAATAAAGGACTCAACTCATCAAGAGGAAATGCTAATTGTTAACATATATGCACCCAACTTCCTAGCACCTAAATATTGGGTTGGCCAAAAAGTTTGTTTGGGTTTTCTGTACAAGCTTACAGAAAAACCCGAACAAACTTTTTGGCCAACCCAATATATTAACCAAATACAGATCTGGAGAGAGTGATAGATAATAACACAGTAATACTAGAAGACTTCAATATCCTGCTTTCATCAATCATCTAGATAGAAAGGCAATAAAGAAACACTGGGCTAGAACTAAACTTTAGGCCAGATGGACCTTACAGATATGTACAGAACATTTCACCCAACAGCAACACAGAAGAATTCTTTTTCTTTGACTTTAGAGTTTTATTATATTGTTATCTTGGAGAAGACTGTTTCAGGTTGAAACTTTGGGGTAACCTATTAGCTTCATGAACTTGGATGTTTAACTCTCTCCCTAAGTTAGGGAAGTTCTCAGCCATTATTTCTTTAATTAAGCTTTCTACCTCTTTCTCTCTCTTCTCCTTTGGGACTCCAATGATGCATAGATTGTTTTTGTTAGTGGTGTACCGTAAGACCCACCGGCTTTCTTCATTCCTTTTCATTCTTTTCCTTTTTGCTTCTCTGACTGGATAATTTCAAATGATCTGTCTTCAAGCTCTCCTGCTTGGTCTAGTCGGTTGTTGAAGATCTCTACTGAATTATTTGGTTTAGTCACTGTATTCTTCAGCTCCAAAATTTGCTGGGTTCTTTTTTGTTTTCTATTTCTTAGTTGAACTTCCTATTTTGTTCTTATATTGTTTTCCTGATATTGTTAAATTGCTTATCCAGTTCTCTTACAGCTCTCTGAGCATCTTTAGAGAAATTATTTTGAATTCTTTGCCAGATATTTCCTGTATATCCTTTTTGGCGAAGCCACTTACTGGAGATTTACTATATTCCTTTGGTGGAGTCTCTTTCACTGATTCTTCATGATCACTGTAGCCCTGCACAGATATCTGAGCAACTGAAGAAGCAGGTACCTCTTCCAGACTTTATGGAATGACTTTACTAAGGGAAAATGTTCACCTGTGGGTGGGGCAAGGGCATGTGGTGGCACTGGGTTCAGGGGAGTACAGTGCCTTGTCAGCTCAAGTCACTGGGGTCTGCAGCATCAAAAACTGTGTGGTCCTTGGTAGGTACTGCAGGGGTTCCACAAATGCTGTAAGGGCTGTTGGGGTCCTTCAGCAGCTAGGGACCAGGGCAAGTAGCAGTAGTGGCTGGAGCCAGAGGTGTAAAGACACTCAGATGCAGGAGCCAGCTGCAGGTGCTTGTATAGTGAATGGCAGAGGCTGGTTGCAATCACACATATTGTGGTGGGGGCCAGGGTAGGCAGCAAAGGCCAGAGTATACTATGGGTGCACTGACAGCTGTGGGAGTCCCAACCATCAGCATTCACTATCATGGCTATTGGGTCTTGCCACAGGCACATGGAAGTGGAGGTGTGCCTGTGCACAGCTAGTGGGGCTAGCTGCAGGTGAGCACAGTGATATAGGCCAGTGACAGAAAAGAGAGACTGATCCAGGCCCAGAAGTACCTGCAGGGACCCTAGGTGTTGGCATGCTCTTCTGTAGCTACACAGTCTCCCCCAGGGCATGCACATGGCAGTGGAGGCTGGGGAAAGGTGTCAGGTTGGCAGTGTGCAAGTACACATCTGGAAGGGCTAGCCCTGAGCACACACATGGTGGTGGGGGTCAGCCATAGCGGTCTAGGCTGGCATGTTGTACTCCTGCAGCTGCAGAGGCCTAGGCTGGCTGCAAGGGCAGTTCTCAGGCTCCAGGAGGTGGGTAGGGAACAGGAAGGGACTCGGTCAGCTGGCATCAGCAAATGAAAATACCTATGTGGTGAAAGCTGGTGAAATCTGCAAGTGTTTCACAGCAGCTGTGTTGGCCATTAGTTTCTTCAGTGGCAAATGTTTTGACTGTCTACAGAGTAAATCACTGGGAAACATGATCACTCCTGCCTAGTATGCTCTGATTTTCTTCCTTGTTCCTAGCTTCTCTATATACCTCAGCTTTTCTGATCTCTAGGCAGGGTGAAACTGAGTGGTACCTTCATGTGGTGCCACAAAACACTGGGGAAAGCTGGTCACTCACCCACTCTTCTTTTCCCTGCAAGGGGAACTCTTTTCACCTGGGGAAATCTCTCTTGGCATTGAGCAATACCAGCTTGGGCGACAGGATGATCCGCAAAGAGAAGCGGTCTTCCTTCCCTTTTTGTGCAGTCATTCTTAAGTTTTTTGTTCCACTACGTTGCTGAAGTTTCTTAAGTAGACTCTAGAGCTCTCCCAGATCTGTTTTCACTCACGGATAGCTACCTAACCATTGATCTTTCAGGAGCTCTCCCAGATCTGTTTTCACTCACGGATAGCTACCTAACCACTGATCTTTCGGGGTGACAGAGGGTGGGGTCTCTTACTCAGCCATTTTGGTGACATCCCACTGTATCTTTTATAATGTTCTAGCTTAGTAAACTTAAATTTTAAAAAGTTAAAGACTCAAAATGTTCCCAGAAACCGATCAAATATCTTCAATCACAATTACTGCCAAATCAATTAATAAGTAAAAACAATCATTTACAATACAAATACTAAAAGACCTCTAATATACAAATGAAACAAAAGAAAAAATATTATAAATTTGTATTCTTAAAGCAATAACCAATAGTGGTGAAATATGCAAAACACAGAACAAGTCATGATTATTGTCTCATAATTCAATAAAACTAAGCCTCTTGAAACATGTTATAAGGAAAATACACAAACGCCCTGACATGTTTTATTTTAAATTTATAACCATAAACCTTAGATGGACCTTCGGCACTGCCTGAGATTCCTACTTTATTTCATTCACTGGTTTTCTCAAAAACCATTTCACACTTTCTTCTCAAACCTCTAATACCCCTTCTTCATCATCAATCTCAGCTGATACCTGAGTCCTTTCACTAAACTAACAGAGGCAATAAGAGGAAAACTAGGTCATTTTTCTACTACCACATTTACAGACCTACCTGTATCTGTGCCTCTCCTACTGATGGACAGTAACCAGCTCCTTTCTAAAGATATCTCTCCACTAACTATTCTCACATTCACTCTTGAACACATTATAATCAGGCTTTTCTCCTTAGAAGACCAAGGAAACCACACTTATGAAAGTCACCAGGGGAATTCCCTTGGCGGTCCAGTGGTTAGGACTTGGGGCTTTCACTGCTGGGGACCAGGTTCAATCCCTGGTTGGGGAACAGATCCCACAAGCTGCATGGCACGGCCAAAAAAAAAAAAGTCACCAGAAACCTCCCCAATGCCAAATCAATGGTCACTTTTCCATCTTTGAAGATCTTACTCTATCTCTCAGAAACAGTTGACACAGTTATTCACAACCTCCTTCTTGTCTTCTCCGGTTTCTGAAACACTACACCCTAAGTTTTCCTTCTGGCTTTTCCTCGCTGGCTGTACTTTCTCAATCTCATTTGTTGAATCTATTTTGTCTTCTTTCAGACAGTGCTCAGCTCAGTCTTCAGACTCTCCTCATTAATCACTTCTTAACTCCCATGGCTTTAAGTACATTTAAATGTTAACAGCATCTAAGTCTATATGGGAGAACCAACATATACCCAGAGATACATGGGCAGTCACTCCACACTACCACGTGAATGGCTAATGGGCATACTTCACATGTCCATAAACAGTATTCTTCATCTCCCACCTCCTGAAAAATTGTCCCACTGCAAAGTTTTTCTACTTCAATAAATGGCACCAGCATTGCCCCAAATCTTAATATTTCTCACCAGTTTACCCCCCTAACCCAAGGCACTATCTGAATTAATTAAATACCCTCCTAAATATTCTCCCTGCTTCCACTCTTGCCTATCTACATTACCTTCTCAAAAGAGCCACCAGAAAAGTCTTTTAAAACATAAACCAGCAGTTTCCAGACTGGCATTTCAGGGGCTGAGAAGTCACCACCCTATCACACCAACAAGTACAAAGCTGAACAAACTGAAAAATCGACAGCTCTTTTTAGATCCATCATGAAAGTGACTGCCCCCAAAACTGGAGAGACAGTCGGGTGGATACAAAGAATCATAATTTTTTTTTTTTTTTTTTTTGCGGTATGTGGGCCTCTCACTGCTGTGGCCTCTCCCGCTGCGGAGCACAGGCTCCGGACGCGCAGGCTCAGCGACCATGGCTCACGGGCCTAGCCGCTCCGTGGCATGTGGGATCTTCCCGGACCGGGGCACGAACCCGTGTCCCCTGCATCGGCAGGCGGACTCTCAACAACTGCGCCACCAGGGAGCCCAAGAATCATAATTTATATGTGCAGAAACCAGTGGTTCTGTGAGAACCAGTGCCAGGGTAGGAAAACCTAAACTGTAATTGATAAGTTGCAGGAGGCTCAGTGTGGACAAATTTAAGAGTTAAAAATCCTAGGGGAATCCAGTCATGGGGGGGGGGCCCTCAAACTTTTGTGAATTTTACCTCTTGGAGCTCTACCAGGTACTCAGACTAAAGATCAGGAAAAAAATCCCCTATGACTTTCAACAGGGCGAAGGTGAAAGGAAACATTTTGAAATATACCAGGGCATTCTGTTTTACTTAACAAGGCCTGCCCCTTAGTAGAAACTATTGTGCCAGAGTTTTACCTGCTGGGGTTTTGTCAGAGCCTAACCTACCTGAAGGAAGGGAAACATCCAACTCCATCCCCTTCTAGCCATTCTATCCCAACTAAGTGGAAAAAAAACTGAGAAGTACTGGTGAAATTCACAGTCCAGGGGCATAGGGTCACAAAGAACAGATGGATAATGTAAGCAGAGAGATGAAAATTCTAAGAAATAACCAAAACGAAATGCTAGAGATCAAAATCACTATAACAGAAATGACAAATGCCTTTGATAGATTCATTAGTGACTGGACAAGGCTGAGGAAAAAATCTCTGAGCTTGAGGATATGACAACAGAAACTTCCACAACTGAAAAGCAAAGAGAACAAAGACCAAAAAACAAACAAATAAAGAAACAACAAACAGAAGAGAATATACAAGAGCTATGAGACAACTACCAAACACAAATGAGGTCATGACACTGTCCTACTAAAAACTTTCAAATGGTTTCTCATCATTTAAAACAAAAATAAAAGCTCTACACCATGGCGTGAAAGATCCAACATGATCTGACCATTTCATCTTCTACATGTCTTTCCATTTCTCCCTCTATTCACAGTCACGTGTGATCTTGCTGTCTTTTAATGCTTGTCAGGTTTGTCTCTTCTTCAGATCCTCTGCATTTGTTGTTTCTTCTGCATGAATAGTCTTCTCCCAGATATTCACAGACCACTCCCTCACTTTGTTCAGAAGTTTGCTGAAACATCATCTCCAGAGAGAGGCCCTCCTTCAGCATTCTATTGAAAATAACATCTTATCTTCTTCTATTTTGTTTTATTCCCTACAAAAATATTTTCTATTTTGTGATATATTAGTGTTATGTAATTTTTATATCATGTATTTGTTCACTTTCTGTCTCATCCACTAGAAATATAAGCTCCTCAAGAGGGCGAACTTTACTACTTTGCTACACCCAGCACCTAAAATGGTATCCAGCATAAATCAGGTGCCCAATAAACAACTTTTTAATTGATAAATTATTTATTTTTATATTAATTTAAAAAATAAGTTTTTAATGAAGTTTTTAAATCTTATGGATAAACATGAATGGATTGTGAAAAAATTATTACAACTATATTTAATTCAGACTTCCAAATAAAATGATCTTCCCCGTTTCATTTTTTTTTCAATATCTTTATTGGAGTGTAATTGCTTTACATGGTGTGTTAGTTTCTGCTGTATAACAAAGTGAGTCAGCTATACGTATACATATATCCCCATATCCCCTCCCTCTTGTGGCTCCCTCCCACCCTCCCTATCCCACCCCTCTAGGTGGTCACAAACCACCGAGCTGATCTCCCTGTTCTATGCGGCTGCTTCCCATTAGCTATCTATTTTACGTTTGGTAGTGTATATATGTCCATGCCACTCTCTCACTTTGTCACAGCTTACACTTCCTCCTCCACGTGTCCTCAAGTCCATTCTCTACATCTGCGTCTTTATTCCTATCCTGCCCCTGTTTTTCTTCAGAAGTATATTTTTTTTTAGATTCCATATATATGTATTAGCATACGGTATTTGTTTTTCTCTTTCTGACTTACTTCACTCTGTAAGACAGTCTCTAGATCCATCCACCTCACTACAAATAACTCAATTTCATTTCTTTTTATGGCTGAGTAACATTCCATTGTATGTATGTGCCACATCTTCTTTACCCATTCATCTGTTGATGGACACTTAGGTTGCTTCCATGTCCTGCCTATTGTAAATAGAGCTGCAGTGAACATCGTGGTACGTGACTCTTTTTGAATTATGCTTTTCTCAGGGTATATGCCCAGTAGTGGGATTGCTGGGTTATACAGTAGGTCTATTTTTAGTTTTTTAAGGAACCTCCATACTGTTCTCCATAGTGGCTGTATCAATTTAGATTCCCACCAACAGTGCAAGAGGGTTTCCTTTTCTCCACACCTTCTCCTGCATTTATTGTTTGTAGATCTTTTGATGATGGCCATTCTGACCGGTGTGACGTGATACCTCATTGTAGTTTTGATTTGCATTTCTCTAATGATTAGTGATGTTGAGCATCCTTTTGTGTGTTTGTTGGCAATCTGTATGTATTCTTTGGAGAAATGTCTATTTAGGTATTCTGCCCAGTTTTGCATTGGGTTGTTTGTTTTTTTGATATTGAGCTGCGTGAGCTGCTTGTAAATTTTGGAGATTAATCCTTTGTCAGTTGCTTCATTTGCAAATATTTTCTCCCATTCTGAGGGTTGTCTTTTCGTCTTGTTTATGGTTTCCCTTGCTGTGCAAAAGCTTTTAAGTTTCATTAGGTCCCACTGCCCCATTTCTGAGAAGGAAATTTTCATAAAAATATGTTCTTCTTTCTGCAGTGAATTTCCAGACCCTAGAATATTTCTAGTATTCCCCCAAAATAAAAAGAAGTAAAATTATCCTAATGGGCTAAAGTTAAGATCCCATACAATTTTTTAATCATTTCTGTTTAACCCAAGTTTGTTTTACTCTCTGTGATATACACATACACACACTTGATACCTTGGTTACCTGTATTCTAGTTTTCATTAAGTTAATTTTTTTCACCAGGTAATATATTCACATAGTTAAAAGAAAAAGTCTAATAAGGTATACAGTAAAAAGGCTCCCTCCTGTCCTTCAGATCCCTAGGTTCAAATTCCCATCGTAAGCAAGGAAGGGTAATTTGTTCTGTCAAGTGCCAGACAGTAAATATTTTCAGTTCTGTGGGATGTACAGTCTCTGTCTCAGCTATTCAGCTCAGTTGTTATAAAGCGAAAACAGCCTTAGACTACAGGTAAACAAAGGTGCATAGCTGTATTCCAATAAAACTTTATTTGTAAATATAGGCAGTGAGCTGAATCTTTCCAGTGGGGTCAAACCCTAACTTTACATATGTCTCTTTCATAAAAAGTGTTAATGGTAATGTTTGAAGGGACTGCAATGGAAGGGTCTGCAACAAAGAATGCTATTTTGAAATAAAAAAATTCATCCTACTACCCATGAAACATTGATATACATTTAAAAACATACAAAATTTTCATATAAACAGACTTAAGATTTTTCCAAGATGCCTTCTTTATGATATATATTACTCCAAATATATATACCTTGTGGCATAATTATGAAGAACTAGTGTAACATCAAGATAAAACAGACTGGTCACCTAACTAGCAGCACACTGTCGATATTAAAGTCTGGCCCCAAACATTCCCTTAAATGGTAGATCAAATATATAGTTAACATTTTCAGGGAATACATTAAAAAGTTAACCCAGAATTCTTTTTTAAAAAAAACCTGAATACCAAAAGTATACTCCCCAATCAAATCAATTCTAAAATGCCCATTTCCAATGTCTTACAAAGGATTTAATTTAATAAAACAAATCATGATTATAAAGAACTAGCTGTGTCTGAAAAGTAGATCATTGTAGACTGAGTAACCAGCCTATCAAAATTCAAAGGTATCCTAGGAATATATCTTACCTTAGATGTCATTTTCATAAAATGTTTGTTTTGATTTTCTGCTGTTCCCATCTTTTCGTTCTTGACTAAGTCATTTAGGCTTAGAATATCATCATCATGAAAGTATCTGACCCTTTCTTTTTCCTCATAGGTTGAAACCTATGACAAAATGAACATTATTAGTTTAGTGAAAACATAAGTCTCTGAAGTATTTTAATGAATTATCTATAAATCTGATACTAAAAATCCCACTTTGTATCATAATCTTTCTTTCCAGTATATCCCTATTCTGTCTGACTCCACGTGGAAAAACTTCCATTAGAATAACACTCTCTACCTCTTCTGTGCCTTTACTTTTTCCTCTTCCCCAAGGATGGAAGCATGACAGTATCTGATTTCTGAGTTTTAAGGAAAGGACAGAATTGTTTTATGCCTTCTTCTCTCCTCTATGCTCTTCCCCTCCTTGTAGTAAAAATTCCCCACCACTGTGAAGGGAAGTCATTAGTTACCCAGAGATCAAGTAAGCATATCAAGAACAAAAGTGAAGTATTAGCAAACCTACTTTAAACAGCTCTATCAGAAAAAAAGCTGATATTCTGATTCTCATCTAAATCAATTCTGGGTTTTCCTGTCAGTTGATTCCATACCTACACGTGGAAAAGAAAAGTGCTATATGTACTGTCTACCAACCAAATCTCTTCAACACTGTTCTCACATTCCCTTATCCAAATAAAACCTGGTCTTCAACTTCTTTAGAACCATGTTCCCAATATTTTTTCCCCACATTACTACTCCTGTCTTCACAAGCTTAAATCTCACATTCCAAGACTTCAATCACTCTCTGGATCCAAACCCCTTTCTGTTCCTCTTATCCTTTCACTATACTCAGAAAACAAACCTCAATCCTGAATGAATGTGTCTATCCTCTTTACTCCTATACCTAGACTACTCAGTAGTAAGCAATTCAAAAGAGTATTCAATGCCATCTGGCAATGCATCTATGAATCCCTAGCCAGTTCTGTCATTTCATACAATTCAAACCTTTACTATTCTTCTCCCACATCTCCCTTTCAAACCCCTAATACGTCCCATTTCTTTAGGAGAGGTATCCATCCCATTTCTATTTGCTGAACAAATCAATTACTAGCTCTAGCAGCACAGGCACTCAACAGGCAGATAATAAACATTTGATAGAAGAATTCTAAATGAACAAATCTTCTGTGGACCCAATTACCACTTTTA
Source organism: Monodon monoceros (assembly GCF_005190385.1). Lineage (NCBI taxonomy): Eukaryota > Metazoa > Chordata > Mammalia > Artiodactyla > Monodontidae > Monodon > Monodon monoceros. The sequence continues at coordinate 25,668,581 of NW_021703784.1, forward strand.
AGATCTTTCAAATTTAAAACAAAAAATCTAACTTGGGAAAACTGAATATGTTGTTTTTTCCATTTTAAGACCCTCAAGGTAGTGCTAAAAATTAACTGCTGCAGCTAGAAGATGGAAAAGAAAATTAAGGTTTACAAAGGATCTAACACAGGTCTATAGCACCAAGGTTTTCCCTAAGAGTTATGATAAGTATGTAAAAAGAAGCTAGAAACAATGTCAAAGAAATATACAATAAAATTAAAACTGCCTTAAAAATTCAATGTTCACAATTATTTGAAAACTGTTGTTGAATTAGAATTCATTTTGTAAAAGGCAGAGTATCATAACTAAAATAAAAGTAAGAACGTGATTTACTACCTTCTAATGTTTGCATCATTAAGCAACATTTCAGAAAATATTTTGAAATAAAGTTGACCCTTGAACAATGCGAAGGTTAGGGGCAGTGACCCCCATGGAGTTGAAAATCTGACTATAACTTTACAGTCAGCCCTCGATATCTATAGTTCCATATTCAGAGATTCAAACCACCACAGACTGTGCAGTACTATAGTATGTAATTTATTGAAAACATTCTGTGTATAAGTAGACCTTTGCAGTTCAAACCCATGTTGTTAAAGGGTCAACTGTAGTCTGATACAAAGGGAAAAAGTGAATTAGGAATTAATAAATAAAAGACATATGTTAAACATACAATCAGCCTCTTCCTTCTTCCTTTAGATTCCAGATGTTTTCGTGGTGTGTTCACAGGCCAGACTCTTCCAGAATGATCTGTTCTGACAAGGATCACTTCTTCCTGATCTTCATTCTGTGGAAAGATTTAGAGATAACAATTGTAATTATTGAGAAGAGTCTTGAAACCTTATGTTTAATAGCCAAAAGAGCATAAAAATGATTCTAGTTTTCACATAATATTACGGATTATCTTAAGCCTCACGGACTTTCATTATCCACTATAATGTAAAGTGACCATAATCTTTTCATGGAAAAGTTGAAGAAAAATATCTAAAGCTTATTTACTTTTTTAAAACAATTACAAAAGGAAACTTCAAATATAGTTTTCCTCTAGACAATATTAAAAGATGACAAAGCACCAATATTCAAACAGGCATTGTATAAGAATGCCCATCACGTATGGAGCAGATGTCATATTTAATGAATGTTTCTTCAATTTAAATATCCTGGCTTGCCTGCAAGATGGCAGAGTAGAAGGACGTAGGCTCAACCCTTGTTACAGAAACACCAAAATCACAAGTAACTGAACAACCATCGACAAAAACACTGCTGAAACCTACCAAAAAAGACAAAAAAGATGCCACAAAGAGATGGTAGGAGGTGTGTAATTGTGATAAAATCAAATCCCATAACTGCCAGGTGGGCAACCCACAACCTGGAAAATAATTATACCACCAAAGTTCTCCCACAGGAGTGAAAGTCCTTAGCCGCATGTCAGGCTTCCCAGCCTGCAGATCTGGCAACAGGAGGAGGAGCCCCCAGAGAATCTGGCTTTGAAGGCCAGAGGGGTTTGATCAGAGGAATTCCACAGTACTGGGGAAAACAGAAACTCCACTCTTAAAGGGCACAGACAGAGTCTCATGTGCAATGGGAACCAGGTAACAAAACAGCGAGCTCATAGAGACTGGGTCAGACTTACCTGTTAGTATTGAAGGGTCTCCTGCGAAGGCAGGGGATGGCTGTGGCACACTGAGGGGACAGAGACGCTGGCAGGGGCAGCTCTGGCCAGTACTCATTAGTGTGAGCCCCCATGGAGGCTGCCATGTCATCCCCCCCACCCCCGCAGACATAACCCCATCCAAATGCCTGTATGATCCAGTGCTGGGACACCTCAGGCCAAACAACCAGCTGGGCGGAAACACAGCCCCACCCATCAGAAGACAGGCTGCTTAAAGTCTTCCTGAGCATGACCCAGCATAGCAGATGGACAAGACCCAGCTCTACCCACCATCAGGTAGGAAAAAGTCACTCCTAGTAGGAGGTGTATACAAGCCTCTAAGACAAACTCATCCAGCAGAGGTCAGACAGCAGAAGCAAGAAGAATTACAGTGCTACAGCCTGTAGAATGGGAACCACGAACACAGAAAGTTAGACAAGATGAGACAACAGAAGAATATGTCACAGATGAAGGAATAAGATAAAACCCCAGAAGAAAAACTAAGTGAAGGGAGACAGGCAATCTACTAGAAAAAGAATTCAGAGAAATGATACTGAAGATGCTCCAAGATCTCAGAAAACCAATGAAGGCACAGAGTGAGAAAATACAAGAAATTTTTTTTAAAGACCTGGAAAAACTAAAAAGCAAACAGAGGTGAACAATATAATAACTGAAATGAAAAATATACTAGAAGGAATCAACAGCAGAATAAATGAGGCAGAAAAACAAATGAACTGGAAGACAGAATGGTGGAAATCACTGCCAGGGAACAGAATAAAAAAAAAATTAAACGAAATGATGACAGTCTGAGAGACCTCTAGGGTAACATTAGATGCAGCAATATTCTTATTATAGGGGTCCCAGAAGGAGAAGACAGGGAGATAGGACCTGAGAAAATATTTGAAGATATGATACATGAAAACTTCCCTAACATGAGAAAGGAAACAGTAACCCAAGTCCAGGAGATGGAGAGAGTCCCAGACAAGATAAAGCCAAGTAGGAGCATGCTAAGACACACAATAATCACACTAACAAAAATTAAATACAAAGAACAAAATGTTAAAAGCAACAAGGGAAAAGCAATAATTAACATACAAAGAATGCCCAAAAGGTTATCAGCTGGTTTCTCAGCAGAAACTCTGCAGGCCAGAGGGGACTGGCACTATATATTTAAAGTGATGAAAGAGAAGAACCTACAAACAAAAATACACTACCCAGCAAGGCTCTCTTTCAGCTTCAGCAAAAAAATCAAAAGCATTACAGACAAGCAAAAGCTAAGAGAATTCAGCAACACCAGAATACCTTTGAACAAATGCTAAAGAAAATTCTCTAAGCAGAAAAGGCCACTAATAGAAACAAGAAAATTATGAATGAAAAAGCTCACCAGTAAAGGCAAACATAAAGTAAAGGTAGGAAATCACCTGCACACAAATATGATATCAAAACCAGCAATTGTGAGAAGAGGACAGCACAAATGCCAGATACTGGAAATGCATTTGAAATTAAAAGACCAGCAACATAAAACAATCTTGTTATATACAGACTGCTATATCAGATCCTCAAGGTAACTGCAAAATGAAAATCTACAATAGATATACTCACGAAAAAGAAAAAGGAATCCAAAACAACAATAAAGTTACTCAGTAAATGACAAGAGAAGAAAACAAAAGAGGAATGGTTAAAAAAAAAAAAAAGACCTACAAAAACAAATCCAAATCAATTAAGAAAATGGCAATGGGAACACACATATCAATGATTACCTTAAATGTTAATGGATTAAATGCTCCAGCCAAAAAACACAGACTGGCTGAATGGATACAAAAACAAGACCCATGTGTATGCTGCCTACAAGAGACCCACTTCAGATCTAGGGACATATACAGATTGAAACTAAGAGGATGGAAAAAGGTATTCCATGCAAATGGAAATCAAAATAAAGTTGGAGTAGCAATACTCATATCAGACAAAATAGACTAAAATAAAGATTGTTAAAGGAGACAAAAAACACTACATAATGATCAAGGGATCATTCCAGGAAGATATAACAACTGTAAGTATATATGCACCTAACACAGGAGCACCCCAATATATAAGGCAAATACTTGCAACCATAAAAGGAAAAACTGACATTAACTCAACAACAGTGGGAGACTTTATCACCCCACTTACATCAATGAACAAATCATCCAGACAGCAGATCAATAAAGAAACACAAGCCTTACATGACACATTAGACCAGATACACTTAATTGATATTTAAAAAGCATTCCATCCAAAGGCAGCAGAATACACTCTTTTCTCAAGAACACATGAAGCATTCTCCAGGATTGACAATATGCTAGATCACAAAGTGAGCCTTGGTAAATTTATGAAACCTGAAATCATATCAAGCATCTTTTCTGACTACAATGCTATGAGATTAGAAATCAATTACAAGAAAAAAACTGTAAAAAGCACAAACACATGGAGGCTAAACAATATGCTATTAAACAATCAATGGATCACTGAAGAAGTCAAAGAGGAAACCAAAAAATACCTAGAGATAAATGAATATGAAAGCACAACAATCCAAAATCTATGGGATTCAGCAAAACCAGTTCTAACAGGGAGGTTTATAGCAATACAATGTTACCTCAGGAAACAAGAAAACTCACAAATAAACAACCTAACCTTATACCTAAAGCAACTAGAGAAAGAAGAACAAACAAAACACAAAGTTAGTAGAAAAAAAGAAATTGTAAAGATCAGAGCAGAAATAAATGAAATACAAATGAAGAAAACAATAGAAAATATCAATGAAACTAAAAGCTGGTTCTTTGAAAGGATAAACAAAATTGATAAACCTTTAGCCAGACTCATCAAGAAAAAAAGGAAGAGGGCTCAAATCAATAAAATTAGAAATGAAAAAGGAGAAGTTACAACAGAACACAGAAATACAAAGTATCAAAAGAGATCAAATGATCTTTTACAAATGATCTCTTTTACAAATGATCATAATTGATTATACAAGCAACTATCTGCCAATAAAATGGACAACCTAGAAGAAATAGACAAATTCTTAGAAAGTTACAATCTCCCAAGTCTGAACCAGGAAGAAACAGGAAATACGAACAGACCAATCACAAGTACTGAAATTTAAATTATGATGAAAAAATCTTCCAAAAAAGTCCAGGACCACTTCACAGGAGAATTCTATCAAATATTTAGAGAAGAGTTAACATCTATCCTTCTCAAACTATTCCAAAAAACTGCACAAGAAATAGTCCCAAACTAATTCTATGAGGCCACCATAACCCTGATACCAAAACGGGACTAAGATACCACAAATAAGAAAATTTCTGGCCAATATCGCTGATGAACAAAGGCACAAAAATCCTCAAACAAAATACTAGCAAACCGAATCCAATAATGCAGTAAAAGGATCATATACCATGATCAGTGTTGTAAGAATTTTTCAATATTTGCAAATCAAACAGTGTGATACCTCACATTGGCAAATTAAAGAATAAAAAATGTATGATCATCTCAATAGATGCAGGAAAAGGTTTTGGCAAAATTCAACACCTATTTATGATAACAATTCTCCAGAAAGTGGTTACAGAGGTAACATACCTCAACATAATAAAAGCAATTTATGACAAACCTACAGCCAACATCATACTGAAGAGTGAAAAGCTGAAAGCATTTCCTCTAAGATCAGGAACAAGACAAGGATGTCCACTTTCACCTCTTTTATTCAACATAGCTTTGGAAATCCTAGCTATGGCATTCTAAGAAGCAAAAGAAATAAAGGGAATATAAATTGGAAAAGATGAAGTAAAACTGTCACTGTTTGCAGATGACATGATACTATAGATAGAAAATCCAACAGATAATAACAGAAAACTACTGGAGCTCATCAATGAATTCAGTAAAGTTGCTGGATAAAAAAAGAATACACAGAAATTTTTGTACCTCTATACACTAACAATGAAAGATCAGAAAAACAAAGTAAAGAATCAATGCCTTTTACCATCATATCAAAAAGAATAAAATATCTAAAAATAAACCTACCTAATGAGAAAAAAGACCAGTACTTTGAAAACTATAAGACAATGATAAAAGAAAATCAAAGATGACACAAACAGATGGAAAGATATACCATATTCCTGGATTGTAAGAATCAATATTGTCAAAATGACAATACTACCCAAGGCCATCTACAGATTCAATGCAATTCCTATCAAATTACCAATGGCTTTTTTTTAGAACTAAAACAAAAAACTCTTCAATTTGGATAGAGACAAAAATGACCCTGAATAGCCAAAGCAATCTTAAGAAGGAAAAACAGAGCTGGCAGAATCAAGCTCCCTGACTTCAGACTACACTACAAAGCTATAGTCATCAAAACAATATGGTATTGCCATAAAAAACAGAAATATAGATCAATGGAAGAAGATAGAAAGCCCAGAATAAACCCACATACCTATGGTCAATTAATCTGACAAAGGAGGCACTACTATACAATGGAGGAAAGACAATCTCTTCAATAAATGTTGCTGAAAAAACTGGACAGCTACTATTGAAAAAAAAATCAAAATGCTTTAAAGACATACATATAAAACCAGATAATATAAAACTCTTAGAGGAAAACACAGGCAGAACATTCTTTGACATAAATCAAGGTACTATCTTTCCGAGGCTGTTTCCTAGAGTAATGGAAATACAAACAAAAATAAACAAATGAGATCAAATTAAACTTAAAAGCTTTCAAACAGCAGCAAAGGAAACCATGAACAAAATGAAAAGACAACCCACAGAATGGGAGAAAATATTTGCAATCAGTGAGACCAACAAGGGAATAGTCTCCAAAACTGACAAACAGCCATGCAGTTCAATATCAAAAAAACAAACAACCCAATCAAAAAATGGACAGGACACCTAAATAGACATTCCTCAAAAAAAGACATACAGAGGGCTGAGAGACACATGAAAAGATGATCAACATCACTAATTATTAGAGAAATGCAAATCAAAACAAAGAGAAATAGCCTCATACCATTCAGAATGGCCATCATCAAAAAATCTACAAATAAGAAATGCTGGAGAGGATGTGAAGAAAAGGGAACCCTCCTACACTGTTGGTGGGAATGTAAATTGGTGCAGCCACTACGGAAAACAGTATGCAGGTTCCTTAAATAACTAAAATTAGAACTGCCATATGACCCAGCAATCCCACTCCTGGACATATACCCAATGAAAACCATAATTCAAAAAAATACATGCACCCCAATGTTCACTGAAGCAATATTTATGGTAGCCAACACATAGAAGCAACCTAAATGTCCATCGACAGAGGAATGGATAAAGAAGATGTGGTACATATATATATATTGGAATATTACTCAACCATTAAAAAGAATGAAATAATGCCATTTGCAGCAACATGGATGGACCTGGAGACTATGATACTTAAGTGAAGTAACTGAGACAGAGAAAGACAAATATCATATGATATCATTTATATGTGGAATCTACAATAAAAAATGATACAAATGAACTTACTTACAAAACATCAACAGACTCACAGACTTAGAGAACAAACTTATGCTTACCAGAGGGGATGGGTGGGGATAGATTGGGAGTTTGTGATTGACATGTACACACTACTATATTAACATGTACACACTACTATATTTAAAACAGATAACTACCAAGAACCTACTATATAGCATATGGAACTCTTCTAAATATAATGTAATAACCTAATAGGGAAATGAATTTGAAAAAGAAGAGATACATGTATATGTATAACTGAATCACTTTGCTGTACACATGAAACTAACACAACATTTTAAATTAACTATGCTGCAATAAAAATTAAAAATAAAAAAAAATTAAGAATGCAAATTCTGACTTAGCAGGAAGGGGCTGAGATTCCACATTCTGTCCCCTTCATACCTTTAGTGATATATACTGATATATAAAATTATATATGGTTAAAGTATAAAAAAAAATCCTACTAAACTTGAAAGCAATTTGATGACAAAATGAACTTGCTAAGTTAGCTACTACAATGATATTCCACACAACTTCTATTTGTTCCATTAAGAGCCCTCAAATACTTTTCACTTCTCTGACTCTTAAGAAGAAGTTATATCCCACTTACTTTCAATACATAATCTTCTTCCTATGAACCTTTAGTCAAATAGACAACTGGTACCATATAGAAAAAAGAAAACTGTATTCTATAATGAAAACAGAATTTTATTGAAAGTATTTTAATAAAGAATCGCATAAAGAATATTAGATAACTACTTCATTAAAAACTGATCTGAAACAAGACCAAGCAAATTATTCACATTTCAGGTTACTTCTCCAATCAGAATTAATTATTTAAAATGCATTTCAATTCCATTTAATAGAGGTTTAGTTCCTCTGTTGAAATGAAATAAAAAAGTACATACAAATTACTGATCTTACATTCACACACAATATGAAGTGATTATTATCAGTACTTTTCTTTTTCAATTAATCAATTAGCATTAATTAATAAAGTCATATTTTAAAGGGTATCTACTTACTTTCTTATATTGCAGATGAAGGAGCAAGATAAAAACCTACAAGAACAACTAAATTAAAAGGAGGTAAGCAATCTACCTGAAACAGATTTCTGAGTAATGATACTAAAGATGACCCAAAATCTCAGAAAAAGAATAGAGACATGGGTTGAGAAGATACAAGTCTAACAAAAACCCACAAAAAATAAAGAACAAACAGATGAAAAAGACAATAACTGAAATGAAAAATACATTTGAAGGAATCAAAAGCCAAATAACTGAGGCAAAAGAAAGGATAAGGGACCTAGAAGACAAAATGGTGGAAATCACTGCCTTAGAAGAGAATGAAAAAAAACAAATGAAATGAGATCAGTCTCAGAGACTTCTGCAACAACATTAAATGAAACAACATTCGAATTATAAGAATTCCAAAAGAAGAAGAAAAACAGAAAGGGCCTGAGAAAATATTTGAAGAGATCATAGTCAAAAACTTCCCTCCATGGGAAAGGAAATACTCATCCAAGTCCAGGAAATGCAGAATCCCATACAGGATAAACCAAAGGAGGAACAGGCTGAGACACATACTAACCAAACTAACAAAAATTAAACACAAAGAAAAAATATTAAAAGCTGCAATGAAGAAGCAACAAATAACACACAGGGGAATTGCCCATAAGGTTATCAGCTGATTTTTCAGCAGAAACTCTGCAGGACACAAGGGAGTAGCAGGATATATTGAAAATGATGAAAGGGAACAACAAAGACTACTCTACACAGCAAGGCTCTCATTCAGATTTGATGGAGAAATCAAAAGCTTTACAGACAAGCAAAAACTAAGAGAATTCAGCACCACCAAACCAGCTTTACAACACATGTTAAAGGAACAACAAATGCTATTCTAGGCAAGAAACAAAAGGGAAGAGAACAAAAGAGGAAGGGAAAAAAAGATCTACAAAAACAAACCCAAAATAATTAACAAAATGGTAATAATAACATAAATATTGATAATTATCTTAAATGTAAACATATTAAATGCTCCAACTAAAAGACACAGACTGGCTGAATGGATACAAAAACATGACCCTTATATATGCTGTCTACAAGAGACCCACTCCAGCCCTAGAGACACATTCAGAGTGAAAGTGAGGGGATGAAAAAAGATATTCCATGCAAATGGAAATCAAAAGAAAGCTGGAGTAGCAATACTCATATCAGACAAAACAGACTACAAAATAAAGACTGTTACAAGAGACAAGGAAGGAAACTACATAATGGTTAAGGGATAAATCCAAGAATATATAACAATTGTAAACTTTTATGAACCCAACATAGGAGCACCTCAATACATAAGCAAAATGTTAATGGCCATAAAAGGGAAAATCAACACTAACAATAATAGTGGGGGTCCTCTAATGCTCCACTGACACCAATGGACAGATCATCCAGACAGAAAACTAATAAGGAAACACAACCCTTAAATAACACATTAGACCAGATAAACTTAATTGATACTTATAGGACATTCCATTCGAAAGCAGCAGAATACACTTTCTTCTCAAGTGCACATGGAACATAATCCAGGATAAATCACATCTTGGGTCACAAATCAAGCCATGGTAAATTTAAGAAAAGGAATCATATCACGCACGTTTTCCTCCCATAACACTATGAGATAAGAAATCAGTTACATGAAAAAACTGTAAAAAGCACAAACACATGGAGGCTAAACAGTATGCTACTAAATAACCAATGAATCACTGAAGAATTCAAAGAGGAAATCAAAAAATACCTAGAAACATATGACAATGAAAACAATGCCCCAAAACCTACGGGATACAGCAAAAGCAGTGTTAACAGGGAAGCTTATAGCAATACAATCTTACCTCAAGAAACAAGGAAAATCTCAAATATACAACTGAACCTTATATCTAAAGCAACTAGAGAAAGAAAAACAAAACACGAAGTTAGTAGAAGGAAAGAAGCTATAAAATCAGAACAGAAATAAATGAAATAGAAACGAAGAAAACAACACCAAAGATCAATAAAACTAAAAGCTGGTTCTTTGAGAAGATAAAAAAATTGATAAACCTTTAAGCAGTCTCTTCAATAAAGAACAGGACAGGACTCAAATCAATAAAATTAGAAATGAAAAAGGAGAAGTAACACTGACACCACAGAAATACAAAGTATGGTAAGACACTACAACAAGCAACTACTAAAACGCCAATAAAATAAAATGGACAACCTGGAATAAATAGACAAATTCTTACAAAGCACAACCTTACAGACTAAACCAGGAAAAAATAGAAAATATAAACAGACCAATGACAAGTGATGGAATTGAAACTGTGATTAAAAATCTTCCAACAGAAGTCCAGGACCAAATGGCTTCACAGGCAAATTCTACCAAATATTTGGAGAAGAACTGACACCTATCCTTCTCAAACTCTTCCAAAAAACTGCAGAGGAAGGAACACTCCAAAACTCATTCTAAGAGGCTACCATCACCCTGATACCAAAATCAAACAAAGATATCACAAAATAAGCAAATTAAAGACCAATATCACTGATGAATATAGACACAAAAATACTCAACAAAATACTACCAAACAGAATCCAACAACACATTAAAAGGATCATACACAAATCGAGTAGGATTTGTCCCAAGGATGCAAGGATTCTTCAGTATATGCAAGTCAATTAATGTGATACACCATATTAACAAATTGAAGAATAAAAGCCATGTTATTATCTCAATAGATGCAGGAATAGCTTTTGACAAAATTCAACATCCATTTATAAAAACTATCCAGAAAGTGGGCATAGAAGGAACCTCCCTCAAAATAATAAAGGCCATATACAACAAACCCACAGCAAACATCATTCTCAATGATGAAAAACTAAAAGCATTTCCTCTAAGATTAGGAAAAAGACAAGGATGTCAACTCTTGCCACTTTTATTCAACATAGTTTTGGAAGTACTAGCCATGGCAATCAGAGAAGTTAAAGAAATAAAAGGAATCCAAATCGGAAAAAAAGAAGTAAAACTGTCACTGTTTGCAGATGACATGGTACTCTATATACAAAATCCTAAAGATGCTACCAGAAAACTACTGGAGCTCATCAATGAATCTGGTAAAGTTGCAGAATACAAAATAATACACAGAAATCTCTTGCATTCCTATACACTAACAACGAAAGATCAGAAAGAGAAATTAAAGAAACAATTCCATATCCCACTGCATTAAAATGAATAAAATACCTAGAAATAAATCTACCTAAGAAGGCAAAAGACCTGTACTCATAAAACTATAAGACACTGATGAAAGAAATCAAAGATGACACAAACAGATGGAGAGATATACCATGTTCTTGAATTGGAAGAATCAATATTGTCAAAATGACTGTACGGCCCAAAGTAATCTACACATTCAATGCAATCCCTATCAAATTACCAACAGCATTTTTCACAGAATTAGAACAAAAAATTTTACAAATTGTATGGAAACACAAAAGGCCCTAAGTAGCCAAAGCAATCTTGGCAAAGAAAAATGGAGCTGGAGGAATCAGGTTCCCTGACTTCAGACTATCATACAAAGGCACATTAATCAAGACAGTATAGCACTGGCACAAAAAGAGAAATACAGTTCAGTGGAACAGGATAGAAAGCCCAGAGATAAACCCACACCTATGGACACCTAAACTATGACAAAGGAGGCAACAATACATAACGGAAAAAAGACAGTCTCTTCAATAAGTGGTGCTAGGAAAACTGGACAACTACATGTAAAAGAATGAAATTATAACACTCTCTACCATCATACACAAGAATAAACTCAAAATGGATTAAAGACATAAATGTAAGGTCAGACACTATATAACTCTTTGAGGAAAACATAGGGAAAACACTCTTTGACATAAATCGCAGCAATATTTTTTTGACCCACCTCCTAGACTAATGCAATAAAAACTAAATTAAACAAATGGGATCTAATTAAACTTGAAAGCCTTTGAAAAGCAGAAGAAACCATAAACAAGACGAAAAGATAAACCTCAGAATGGGACAAAATATTTGCAAACAACAATTAATCTCCAAAATATACAAATAGCTCATACAGCTCAATATCAGAAAAACAAATAACCCAATCAAAAAATGGGCAGAATATCTATATAGACATTTCCCCAAAGAAGACATACAGATGGCCAAAAAGCACATAAAAAGATGCTCAGCATCACTATTATTCGAGAAATGAAAATCAAAACTCCAATGAGTTATCACCTCACACTGGTCAGATGGCCATCATCAAAAAACCTACAAACAATAAATGCTGCAGAGGCTGTGGAGAAAAGGGAATCCTCCTACACTGTTGGTGAGAATGTAAACTGGTGCAGCCACTATGGAAAACAGTATGGAGGTTCCTTATAAAACTAAAAATAGAACTACCATATGACCCAGCAATCCCACTCCTGGGCATATACCCAATGAAAACCGTAATTCAAAAAGATACATGCACCCCAATGTCCACTGAAGCAGTATTTACAGTTGCCAAGACATGGAAGCAACCTAAATGTCCATCAACAGAGGAATGGATAAAGAACATGTGGTACTTATATACAATGGAGTACTACTCAGCAATAAAAAAGAACAAAATAATACCATTTGCAGCAAAATGGATGGACCTAGAGATTGTCACACTGAGTGAAGTCAGACAGAACCATACGATATCACTTATTTGTGAAATCTAAAAAAAAAACAAAGTTACAAATGAACTTATTTACAAAACATAAGCAGAGTCACGTATGTAGAAAACAAACCTATGATTACTGAAGGGGAAAGGTGGGGAGGGAGGAATAAATTAGCAGGTTGGAATTAACATATACACAGTATTATATATAAGATAGATAACTCATAAGAACCTGCTGTATAGCACAGGGAAGTCTATTCGATACTGTGTAATGGCCAACAGAGGAAAGGAATCTAAAAAAAAAAAGTGGATATGTGTATGTATAACTGAATCACTTTGCTGTACACCTGAAACTAACACAACATTGTAAATCAACTATACTCCAATAAAAATTAAAAGAAAAAAAAACAGTCTGGCATACACATAGTCTGACAATTACCGCATTATGTAATAGTGAACTCACAATAAGAATCAGATTGACAGTGCTAAAAGTCAATAATCAATAACAGTGAAAATGCTATTTGAAATACTTTAAATCACCAGTCAAGTACCTAGCTTTATGTACAAAATGCCATTAACTAATTAACTATTAGTTAATGTTTCTCTACGGCCTTTTAAGGCCCTCAGTTAATTCCTCAATTTCTTTCCAGAGAATGACTATGCAACCCTCCCCACTCAAGTGCCCAGGGAGTATAATAATGTACTTCCCTTCTTTGCCAGCAATGCAAACAAAACTTAAAAGATACTGCATCATTATAGAGTGGCTATTTAATTGTTTACTGCAAATGAGCTGAATTTCCTGCACTATTAAAAAGAAAAAAAGTATAGGGCTGAATTCCATTAGGTTTAATGACCCATGATGTAACTCCATTGAAGGATTATTAACAAGGTAGAAATTATAGAAGGGCAGATCAGGATCTAATACATTAAAGAATTAGGACTAGATTTGTCCCGATATAGAACTGCAATCTTCCAAAACTCAATGGCCCTCGTCACTCATAGTCCATGCACAAGTTAGATGGAAATACTATATAGCTGAGTTGTTTAAATAAGGAATCTACAGTACTGGAAAGGCCAGTCTAGAGGATTTCAAAGTTCATGGGCCATTTTTAAGATTTACAATAGAAAACTATGGGGAGGGTTCCGATCAAGATGGGGGAATAAAGGACATGGAGCTCATCTACTCCCACTAATACATCAAAACTACATCCACATGTGGAACAATTCATGCAGTGTACCTGCTGAAAGCTGGCAGAAGATCCCAGACATCCAAAATTGCAAAAAAGATTATCACATAATTGAGTAGGATGAAAGAAATAAGAAAAGGAATCTGGACGGGACCTGTGCCCCAGGAGGGAGCTATGAAACAGGAAAGGTTTCTGCACCCTGGAAAGCCCCTTCACAGGTAGGGTGATCAGCCAGGACAGAAAGGGAGCTACAGAGGCTCAGAGGAGAGTGAAGCAGCTGGTCTGTGGAAGGCAGACAGAGAGCGATGAACCAGCACAGATGGTCCATGCCACCTCACTGCATTGCCCAGCCTGAGACATGCCTTTGCTAGTGCACATAAGGGCAGGGTGCTAAAACTCAGGCTTCAGAGGACACACCAGGGGAGAGGACTAGGGGTAGCTGAGCAAAGACAGCCTAAAGGGACTGAAGAGTTGTATGGGCTTCAACTGGGGGGTTATATGTGTAAGAAGCCTGGGCCCACTATAGAAGTGAAGTGCCACTGTTAATGGATTTGTGAAGAGAGGGGCAGGGCCCACCATAGAAGCCTCTTTCTTGGCATACTCAAAGCAGGCCTGGCACCTCCTCTAGAAGCTCTGAGAATGCACAAGCTCCAGCAAGTTGCCTACATGCAGAGGCAGGGCTGAAATCAGAGCCCATACCCAGGGGCCACATGATTTAGGAAACAGGGCTGAAATCTGAGCCCTCTCCTCACTGCTGTGTGATCTGCAGATTTACAATGTAGCCACCAGGCCCTCTGCGAACTCAGTGCCTGCCAGACATCCGAGTGGACTATGGGTGTGCATGTCTGGTGTTAGCAGCCGTGGGTTTTGCAAGTGAATGCACAAGGAGGCAGGACTGGGGTCTGGGCTGCTTCCATAGCTCCCACAGCAGGTCCAGGTGCACCGCTACTGCAGTTCTAGTACCTGACTTCAGTAGATCTGTGCCTATGGATCTGCACTGTTGGCTTTGTGAACACAGCACCTGAGGGACACCAGGGCTGATTGCATGCATTCCTACAGCTGAGGCAGGGACAAGGGCAGTGCCAACAACAGTGTGCTTTGTGAGCCTGCACAATGGGTGACAGGTGACACCACAGAGCCCACTCCTGAGTGGACAGCTCTGACGAAGGAATACTCAGTGGCTACTTTCCCAGAAGGAATGCTCCAGTCCCCCCTACCTCACAGTGCAGTTGAGAAATGGACCTGGGGGCTTCTACTCCAACATTTGGAGAGCAAAGACCCTGCTCCTGACAGGGCTGTGACAACCACAGAGAAAAGAGGAGGCCCCAAAAATATCTACTGCAGGCTCTCTCTGATCACCACAACAGCAGCCACACCCCCTAACAAGGGGCTAATGGCCAGCACACACTGAGGAAATAAGTGACAAGCATCCATACTAAAGACAGACCTTGCACCAAAAATATTAAACTCACACAGCCTACAGAGGAATGCTACCACATAAAAATAGTCCTCGAAGACCACACTACATAACTGTTTTTCCTAAACTCATAGAGTAAGAGAAATATAAGTAAAATGAAGAAGGAGGAGAACCAATCCCAATTAAAAGATAAGAGAATTCCCCTGAAAGAACAAACAATGAAACATACCACTTAAATATAATAGGCTCTGAGTTCAAAAAGGAGGTAATAAAAATACTGAAGGAATTAAGAAAAGCTGTCAATAGAAATGCAGGTTACTGTAAAAAGAAACCAACTTTGGGGCAAAGGACACACATAGACTGAATGTGATGGGATGGAGACAGATATTTCATGCAAACATAATGGCAGGAAAGTGGAGGTAGCAATACTCTTATCAGACAAAATCAACTTTAAAACAATGGCCATAAAGAGACATAAAGAAGGACACTACATAATGATAAAAGGATCAGTACAAGAAGAGGACATTACACTCGTTAATATATATGCACCCAATACAAGAGCACCCAAAGACATAAATACTAACAGACATAAAGGGAGAAACAGACAGGAATACAAAAATAGCATTAGAATTTAATACACAACTCAAATCACTGGACAGATCTTCCACATAGAAATTCAATAAGGCAACAGAGATCCTAAATGATACAACAGAACAGCTAAACCTAATTTATATTTTCAGGACGTTATATCCAAAAAACCAAAAAAATTCAAGTGTGCATGGACCATTCTCTAGAATTGACCATCAACTAGGTCACAAAATAAGTCTCTACAAATTTAAGAGGACAGAAATTATTTCAAGCACCTTTTCTGACCACAATGGCATGAAACTAGAAATCAAACACAGAATGAGAAATGGGCAAAAAAGAATTACATGGAGACTAAACAACATACTACTTAAAAACCAATGGGTCAATGACAAAATCAAGAGGAAATTAAAAAACACCTTGAGATAAATGACAATAAAAACACAACCATAGAAGATCAATGGGATGCAGCAAAAGCATTTCTTAGAGAGACGTTCACAGCAATAAAGACCTTCCTCAAAAAACAAGAAAAATCTCAAATAAACAGCCTAACTTATCACACAGAAGAATTAGACAACAGACAATACCTAAAGTCAGCAGAAAGAAGGAAATAATAAAGGTCAGAGAGGAAATTTAAAAAATAGAGATTTTTTAAAAAGTAGGAAAAAAATCAATAAAACCAAGAGCTGGTTCTTTGAAAGGATACACAAAATCAACAAATCTCTGGCCATGATCTTTAAGAAAAGAGAGAGGACACAAAAAAGCAAAAAAATAAATAAATAAAAGAGGAGAAATAACAACTGATATTGCAGAAATACAAAAAAATAAGGAAATACTATGAACAATTATATGCCAACAAATTGGACAACCTAGAAGAAATGGACAAGTTTCTAGAAACAAGGGGCCCAACAAAACTGAATCAAGAAGAAATAGATAATTTGAACAGACTGATGGAATTCTACCAGGTATACAAATAAGAATTTATATACTGATTTTTCTCAAATTCTTCCAAAAGACTGAAGGGAAGAAACACTCCCAAAGTCATTCTGTGAAGCCACGATCACCCTTATAACCAAAACCAGACAAAGATACTACCAAAAAAGAAAATTACAGGCCCATATCTCTGATGAATACAGATGCAAAAATTCTCAACAAAATACTAGCAAACCAAATCCAACAACACATAAAAAAGATCATACACTACAACCAAGCTGGATTCACCCCAGGGTAGCAAGAATGGTTCAACATACACAAATCAATCAATGTGACACACCACCACAAAAAAAAAAAGACAAAAACCACATCTTAATAGATGCAAAAGAAGCATCTGATAAAATTCAACATCCATTCATGACAAAAACTCTTACCAAAGTGGGTATAGAGGGAACATAACTCAACATAATAAAAGCTATTTATGAAAAACTCACCACCGATAACACTCAAAGGTGAAAAGCTGAAAGTGCTGCCACTAAAATCTGGAACAAGACAAGAATGCCAACTCTCACCACTCCTATACAACACAGTATTGGAAGTCCTGGCCACAGCTATCAGACAAGAAAAAGAAATGAAAGGCATCCAAACTGGAAGGGAAGAGATAAAACTGTCATTATATGAAGACAGTACTGTACACAGAAAACTCAAAAGACTTCACACAAAAACTGCTAGAACTGATAAATGAATTCAACTAGGTAGCAGGATACAAAATTAATATGCAGAAATCTGTTGTATTTCATTACACTAACAATAAAATAAAGGGAAAGTAAAAAAAAAAATTCCTCTTAAAATCACATCAATACAAAACAAAAAAAAAAGACTTAGGAATAAACCTGATCAAGGATGTGAAAAGATTTATATGCTAAGAACTTTAAAAAATTACTAAAGGAAATTGAAGTTGATTCAAAGAAGTGGAAAGATATCCCATACTCTTGGATTGGAAGAATTAATACTAGTAAAATGGCCACACTACCCAAAGCAATCTACATATTTAATGTGATCCCTATCAAATTACCCATGAAAGTTTTCAGAGAACGAGAACAAATAATACTAAAATTAATATGGAACCATAAAAGCCCCAGAACTGTCAAAGTATTCTTGAGGAGAAAGAACAAAACAAGACGCATAACCCTCCCAGACTTCAGAAAATACTACAAACCTACAGTAAATCAAAACAGCATTGTTTTGGGAACAAAAACAGACATATGGATCAATGGACCAGAATAGACAGCCCAGAAATAAACCCATACACCTACGGCCAATTAATATTCAACAATGGAGGCAAGAATATACAGTGGAGAAAAGACAGTCTCTTCAGCAAGTGGCATTGGGAAAGCTGGACAGCTGCATGTAAATCAACAACCTTCACACCATATACAAAAATAAACTCAAAATGGCTCAAAGACTTAAATATATGACATGACAGCATAAAACTCCTAGAAGAAAACATAGGCAAAACATTCTCTGACATATATCATACCAATGTTTTCTTAGGTCAGTCACCCAAGGCAATAGAAATAAAAGCAAAAATAAACAAATGGGACCTAATCATACTTACAAGCTTTTGCGCAGCAAAGGAAACCATAAACAAAATGAAAAGATAACCTACGGAATGGGAGAAAATATTTGCAAACGATGCAACAGATGAGGGCTTAATTTCCAAAATACACAAATAGCTCATACAACTCAATAACAAAAAAAACCAAACAACCCAATCAAAAAGTGGACAGAAGACCTAAATAGACATTTCTCCAAAGAAAACATACACCCCATCAAGCCTCGTAGATAGCCTCATCCACCAGAGGGCAGACAGCAGAAGCAAGAAGAACTACAATCCTGCAGCCTGTGGAACAAAAACCACATTCACAGAAAGATAGACAAGATGAAAAGGCAAAGGGCTATATACCACATGAAGGAACAAGATAAAACCCCAGAAAAACAACTAAATGAAGTGGAGATAGGCAACGTTCCAGAAAAAGATTTCAGAATAATGATAGTGAAGATAATCCAGGACCTCGGAAAAACAATGGAGGCAAAGATCGAGAAGATGCAAGAAATGTTTAACAAAGACCTAGAAAAAATTAAAGAACAAACAGAGATGAACAACACAATAACTGAAATGAAAACTACACTAGAAGGAATCAATAGCAGAATAACTGACGCAGAAGAACGGATAAGTGACCTGGAAGACAGAATGGTGGAATTCACTGCTATGGAACAGACTAAAGAAAAAAGAATGAAAAGAAATGAAGACAGCCTAAGAGACCTCTGGGACAACATTAAACACAACAACATTCACATTATAGGGGTCCCAGAAGGAGAAGAGAGAAAGGACCAGAGAAAATATCTGAAGCGATTATAGTTGAAAACTTCCCTAACATGGGAAAGGAAATAGCCACCCAAGTCCAGGAAGCACTGTGAGTCCCATACAGGATAAACCCAAGGAGAAACATGCCAAGACACACAATAATCAAACTGGCAAAAATTAAAGACAAAGAAAAATTATTGAAAGCGTCAAGGGAAAAATGACAACATACAAGGGAACTCCCATAAGGTTAACAGCTCATTTCTCAGCAGAAACTCCACAAGCCAGAAGGGAGTGGCATGATATACTTAAAGTGACGAAAGGGAAGAACCTACAACCAAGATTACTCTACCTGGCAAGGATCTCATTCAGATTCCATGGAGAAATCAAAAGCTTTACAGATAAGCAAAAGCTAAGAGAATTCTGCACCACCAAACCAGCTCTACAACAAATGCTAAAGGAACGTCTCTAAGTGGGAAACACAACAGAAGAAAAGGACCTACAAAAAAAACCCAAAACAATTAAGAAAATGGTCATAGGAACATACATATCGATAACTACCTTAAACGTGAATGGATTAAATGCTCCAACCAAAAGACACAGATTCACTGAATGGATACAAAAACAACACCCATATATATGCTGTCTAGAAGAGACCCATTTCAGACCTAGGGACACATACAGACTGAAAGTAAGGGGATGGAAAAAGATATTCCATGTAAATGGAAATCAAAAGAAAGCTGGAGTAGCTATACTCCTATAAAAAAAAATAGACTTTAAAATAAAGAATGTTACAAGAGACAAGGAAGGACACTACATAATGATCAAGGGATCAATCCAAGAAGAAGATATAACAATTATAAATACATATGTACCCAACATAGGAGCACCTCAACACATAAGGCAACTGCTAACAGCTATAAAAGAGGAAATCAACAGTAACACAATAATAGTCGGGGACTTTAACACCTCACTTACAGCAAAGAACAGATCATCCAAAATGAAAATAAATAAGGAAACAGAAGTTTTAAAAGACACAATAGACCAGACAGATTTAATTGATATTTATAGGACATTCCATCCAAAAACAGCAGATTACACTTTCTTCTCAAGTGCGCATGGAACATTCTCCAGGATAGATCACATCTTGGGTCACAAATCAAGCCTCAGTAAATTTAAGAAAATTGAAATCATATCATTTCTTACCACAATGCTATGAGATTAGAAATGAATTACAGGGAAGAAAACATAAAAAACACAAACACATGGGGGCTAAACAATACGTTACTAAAATAACCAAGAGATCACTGAAGAAAGCAAAGAGGAAATCAAAAAACACCTAGAGAAAACTGACAAAGAAAACATGACGATCCAAAATCTATGGGATGCAGCAAAAGCAGTTCTAAGAGGGAAGTTTATAGCTATACAAGCCTACCTCAAGAAACAAGAAAAATCTCAAGTAAACAATCTAACCTTACACCTAAAGGAACTAGAGAATGAAGAACAAACAAAAAACCCAGGATATCAGAAGGAAAGAAATCATAAAGATCAGAGTAAAAATAAATGAAATAGAAACAAAGAAAACAATAGCAAAGATCAATAAAACTAAAAGCTGGTTCCTTGAGAAGATAAACAAAATTGATAAACCTTTAGCCAGACTCATCAAGAGGGAGAGGACTCAAATCAATAAAATTAGAAATGAAAAAGGAGAAGTTACAACAGACACCACCGAAATAGAAAGCATCATAAGAGACTACTACAAGCAACTCTCTGCCAAAAAAATGGACAACCTGGAAGAAATGGACACATTCTTAGAAAGGTATAACCTTCCAAGACTGAACCACGAAGAAACAGAAAATATGAACAGACCTATCACAAGTAATGAAATTGAAACTGTGATTAAAAGTCTTCCAACAAACAAAAGTCCAGGACCAGATGGCTTCACAGGTGAATTCTACCAAACAGTTAGAGAAGAGCTAATACCTATCCTTCTTAAACTCTTCCAAAAATTGCAGAGGAAGGAACACTCCCAATCTCATTCTACGAGGCCACCATCACCCTGATACCAAAACCAGATAAAGATACTACAAAAAAAAGAAAATTACAGACCAATATCACTGATGAATATAGATGCAAAAATGCTCAACAAAATACTAGCAATCAGAATCCAACAACACATTAAAAGGATCATACACCATGATCAAGTGGGATTTATCCCAGGAATGCAAGGATTCTTCCACATGTGCAAATCAATCAATGTGATGCACCATACTACCAAACTGAAGAATAAAAAACATATGATCATCTCAATAGATGCAGAAAAAGCTCCTGACAAAATTCAGCACCGATTTATGACAAACACTCTCCAGAAAGTGGGCATAGAGGGAACCTACCTCAACATAATAAAGGCCATATACGACAAACCCACAGCAAACATCATTCTCAATGGTGAAACACTGAAAGCGTTTCCTCTAAGATCAGGAATGAGACAAGGGTGTCCACTCTCACCACTATTATTCAACATAGTCTTGGAAGTCCTAGGCAGGGCAATCAGACAAGAAAAAGAAATAAAAGGAATACAAATTGGAAAAGAAGAAGTAAAACTGTCACTGTCTGCAGATGACATGATACTATACATAGAGAATCCTAAAAATGCCACCAGAAAACTACTAGAGCTAATCAATGAATTCGGTAAAGTTGCAGGATACAAAATTAATGCACAGAAATCTCTTGCATTCCTATACACTAATGATGAAAAATCTGAAAGAGAAATTATGGAAACACTCCCATTTACCACTGCAAGAAAAAGAATAAAATACCTAGGAATAAACCTACCTAGGGAGACAAAAGCCCTGTATGCAGAAAACTATAAGACACTGATGAAAGAAATTAAAGATGATACCAACAGATGGAGAGCTATACCATGTTCTTGGATTGGAAGAATCAATATTGTGAAAATGACTCTACTATCCAAAGCAATCTACAGATTCAATGCAATCCCTATCAAATTACCAATGGCATTTTTTACGGAACTAAAACAAATCATCTTAAAATTTGTATGGAGACACAAGAGACACCGAATAGCCAATACAGTCTTAAGGGAAAAAAACGGAGCTGGAGGAATCAGACTCCCTGACTTCAGATTATACTACAAAGCTACAGTAATCAAGACAATATGGTACTGGCACAAAAACAGAAACATAGCTCATTGGAACAAGATAGAAAGCCCAGAGAAAAACCCACACACCTATGGTCAACTAATCTACAACAAAGGAGGCAAGGATATACAATGGAGAAAAGACAGTCTCTTCAATAAGTGGTGTTGGGAAAACTAGACAGCTACATGTAAAAGAATGAAATTTGAACATTCCCTAACACCATACACAAAAATAAACTCAAAATGGATTCGAGACCTAAATGTAAGACCAGACACTATAAAACTCTTAGAGGAAAACATAGGAAGAATACTCTTTGACATAAATCACAGCAAGATCTTTTTTGATCCAACTCCTAGAGCAATGGAAATAAAAACAAAAATAAACAAATGGGACCTAATGAAACTTCAAAGCTTTTGCATAGCAAAGGAAACCATAAACAATACGAAAATACAACCCTCAGAAGGGGGGAAAATATTTGCAAATGAAGCAACAGACAAAGGATTAATCTCCAAAATGTATAAACAGCTCATGCAACTCAATATTAAAGAAACAAACAACCCAGTTCAAAAATGGGCAGAAGACCTAAATAGACATTTCTCCAAAGGAGATACAGATGGCCAAGAAGCACATGAAAAGCTGCTCAACATCACTAATTATTAGAGAAATGCCAATCAAAACTACAATGAGGTATCACCTCACACCAGTTAGAATGGGCATCATCAGAAAATCTACAAACAACAGATGCTGGAGAGGGTGTGGAGAAAAGGGAACCCTCTTGCACTGTTGGTGGGAGTGTAAATGGATACAGCCACTATGGAGAACAGTATGGAGGTTCCTTAAAAAACTATAAATAGAATTACCATATGATCTAGCAATCCCACTACTGGACATATACCCAGATAAAAGCATAATTCAAAAAGACACATGCACCCCAATGTTCACTGCATCACTATTTACAATAGCCAGGTCATGGAAGCAACCTAAATGCCCAACGACAGACAAATGGATAAAGAAGTTGTGGTACATATATACTATGGAATATTACTCAGCCATAAAAAGGAACAAAATTGAGTCATTTGTTGAGACGTGGATGGATCTAGAGACTGTTAAACGGAGTGAAGTAAGTCAGAAAGAGAAAAACAAATATCATATATTAACACATGTATGTGGAACCTAGAAAAATGGTACAGAGGAACCGGTTTGCAGGGCAGAAGTTGAGACACAGATGTAGAGAACAAACGTATGGGCACCAAGGGGGGAAAACCGCGGTGGGGTGGGGATGGTGTTGTGCTGAATTGGGCGATTGGGATTGACATGTATACACTGATGTGTATAAAACTGATCACTAATAAGAAACTGCAGTATAAAAAAACAAACAAAAAAAACAACTAATACTAAACTTTCTTTGGGTTATTTGTATGGAAATATGTTAACATAAATGTTCCAGACATTACATGAAATTTCTAAAAATCTTATATGCTCTGGTATAATGTTATAAGTCATAATTCTAGTTATTACTTTAAAATGTGTATCTCAGAAATAAGAAAAAAAAAAAAAGACATACAGATGGCCAATAGGCACAGGAAAAGATACTCAATGTTGCTAATTATTACAGAAATGCAAATCAAGAGTACAATGAAGTACCACCTCACACCACTCAGAATGGCCAACATTGAAAAATCTACAAATAAAAAATGCTGGACAGGGTGTGGAGAAATGGGAACCCTCCTACACTGTTAATGAGAATGTAAATTGGTGCAGCCACTACAGAAAACAGTATGGAGGTTCCTCACAAAACTGAAAATAGAGTTGCCATATGATCCAGCAATCCCAGTCCTCAGCATGTATCTGGACAAAACTGTAATTTGAAATGATACATGCACCCCTATGTTCACAGCAGCACTATTTACAATAGCAAAGACACGGAAGCAACCTAACTGTCCATTGACAGATGAATGGATAAAGAAGATGTAGTATATTTAAACAGTAGAATACTACTTAGCCATAAAAGAATGAAATAAAGCCATCTGCAGCAACATGGATGCACCCAGAAATTATCATACTAAGTGAAGCAAGTCAAAATGAGAATGACAAACACCATATGATATCACTTATATGTGGAATCTAAAATATGACACAAATGAACTTATTTATGAAACAGAAAGAGACTCATAGACATGGAGAACAGATTTGTCATTGCCAAGGGAGAGGGGGTATTGGGGAGGGATAGATGGGGAATTTGGGATCAGCAGATCCAAACTATTATATATAGAATGGATAAACAACAAGGTCCTACTGTACAGCACAGGGACCTAGATTCAATATCCTATAATAAACCATAATGGAAAATAATATGAAAAAGAAAAAGAAAGAAAACTATGGGGAACAAAATAAATCAAGGACATTCATAAAACAAATATTTCAATTATTTTCTGATTGCTTACAATGTGCCAAGCATTACCCTAGACACTATATATATAAACTGAAATAGCCCTTGTCCTAATCACTAAAAAGTTCAACTTCTAAAGGGTAAGAGAAATAAGCAAACCAACAATTAGAAGTGCTGATGGATTTTCACTAAAGCCAAAAAGATGTTCATAGATCACTGATTCAGGAGATTTACCCTATTCGTACAATCTAACATTTCTAACAAATAAGCTAAGTAATGAAAGAACAATGTTCAGTGCTCTACGAGTGGGATTTTCTTTTATCTGAAAAGGCAAAATTTCTATCAGAAGTATTTCAGGATTTTCCTCTAAAATATCAGCACATTTCTTTGTTGTAGTAAACAACTTTGTACTTTCATTTTTTAACAAACTACTTTGAAAGGTAGATAAACCAAGGTGCTGACCCTGATAGAATAAATGACTTTAATGGCATTCTTTGAATTCTCTCAAAGAGAATTCTTTCAGAATTGTTGGCAAAGGTTTGTTTTACATATATGCCTAGTAAAGCTTTAACTAAATGTGCAAGTGCCCTATCTCTGCAGAGAAGAATGAAATTTTCTTTTCTGGTCAAAGAATCCTTAGGAAATAAGAAACTGCTGTATAGCACAGGGAACTCTGCTCAGTATTCTGTAACGGCCTATATGGGAAAAGAATCTAAAAAAAAAGAGTGGTTATATGTATATGTATAACTGATTCACACTGCTGTATACCTGAAACTAACACAACACTAAATCAACTATACTCCAAATAAATAAATAAATAATACTTGTAACCAAATAAATAAATAAAAAGTGACAACCTACAGGTATAGCTTCAGAAATTGCAGAAAGATCCCCTTCCCTGGCCACCCTGTATAGCTGTCTCTCCCACGTTACATCCACACACCACCATCCCCAAAAGAAAAACACTGCTGATACCTGAAATTCCTATAATTATCACTCCATTCATTTGTATGAATTTAATAGGTGCTTTTTCACAGTTAAACTGTGCACATCCTAGGGGTGGGGGAATTGGAGGAGGTGGTCAAAATGTACAAACTTCCAGTTACAAGACAAATAAGTAGTAGACATGTAATGCACAACATGATGCTATAGTTAACACGCTGTATGATATACGGGAAAACTGTTAAGAAAGTAGATCCTAAGAGTTCTCATCACAATGATTTTTTCTTTTCTTTTTATTATATCTATATGAGATGATGGATGTTAACTAAACCTGTTGTGATAATCATTTCACAACATATGTAAATCAAATCACCATGCTCTATACTGTAAGCAGTGATGTATGTCAATTATTTCTCAATAAAACTAGGAAAAAATGTTAAAAAAAAAAAGAATCCATAGAATAAAAACCTTTCTATTTGAAGCTTCAAAGGGCTATACAGTTTCCAAAAGAGACTCACAAATAGAAATTCTACTTTGAATACAACTTTGAGTTCTACTTCCCTGAGTTATGAGATACAATGCTCAAAAGCTAGGAGGAGCTGAAAAACATAAAGAAATCAGTAATGGTATAGAGATATATGCTCAAGGGATGAGATATAGTCTGTCAGTACTCTACAATATCCTTAGAACAGCAGAAGAAATGTTATTTAATAGAAGATCTGCTTCAATTTTTTCAGATGAACTGCTTTCAATTTCAAGAATCCCCTGAAATTCAGCCACAGTTTTAGAACCCTCTCATACAAAGTGACAAGTATCAAAAAAGAGATAGGTATAACAAGAATACAAATATACATAATTTGAAAAGACAAATTCCGTAGAGAATATTTTAAAAGGCTTTAAGTTTCAAAAGAGGAAAAGGTTACAACTGTTCAAAAGGACGAGAAAAAAGGCTTCATAATGGACTAAAGACAAAATGAAAAGTGGATAGCCTCAAGAGGGTGATATCCGGCACAGATAATTAATAGCATATGTAAATGTCAAAGAAACATGTAGGTTACGTATAAAAAAGCTTTGGAGGTAAGGCTGGAAAATGGGGTTATACTTTGGAAGGATATACTGCAGGAAGATCTAGTACTTTATATAGTTAGCACTAAGAAACCACATAAAAGTTTCAGAGTACAAAAGTATTATGACCACAAAGACACTTGAAAAAATAAATCTGGCAAAAGTGTACACAGTATAAGTAGTTTTAGCTATACTCTTTTAGTCCCTACTTTTTAATCCTACTTATAGTTTCCCATTCTCAATTCCTTAATCTGTACAAGAAACTCCAAATTATCCACTTTTTAAAAACATGACTAGCACAACTTAGTAAAAACAGCCTATTTCATAAACATATTCTCTGTACTATTATCTAAGTCATTAATAACTGAAGCTTGAAAAAATTCTATGAAACCTGATTTCATAGATTCTCACCTCTTCTCACACTACCATTAAATTATATAAATTAATCTTTGAGAATAGTCCTTTAAAATCAGTTATAAACCACTCTATAAACCTCTCAACACTGTAATGCAACCAAACCAATCCTTTGCCTTTTTCTATCTACATTTACTCCTGTGGTAATTTCATGCAGTATTGTGAATTTAAACACCATTTATATGTTAATAATGCCCCAATTTCTATTTCCAGTTCAGGTTTCTCTCAACTCCCAACTATATCCATCTGCCTACTTGATAGTTCTACTTGTTTCACATCTAAAAGACATCCAAGCTCAGTATACCAAAAGCAGAACTTCCAATCTTTGCTCCAAACCTACTCTTTCTCCCACATCTCAAATAATGGCCATTCTAGTCTTCCAGCTGCTCAGGCAAAAATCTCTGGAGTCTACTTTTCCTCTTCTCTTTAATTCATATTCCCCTCCCATCTAAACCATCATAAAAATCCTGTCCGCTCTCCTTCAAAACACACACATAAAACATTTATGCATATAAAAACTTTAATCACTTCTAATCATCTCTTCAGCTACTATCTTGGTCAAGTCCACTATCGTTTCTTGTATGTATCATGGCAAAAGCTTAACTAGACCCTATGTCTGACCTTATTCTCCCCCAATCTACTCTTAACAAAGAAGCCAGGATGGTCCTGTCAAAATACATTTTCTGCTCAAAAATCTTAAATAGCTTTACCTCTCACCCAGAATAAAAACCTATTGGGTTTGTCAAAAAGTTCATTCGGATTTTTCCATAAGATGGTACGAAAACACAAACAAACTTCTTGGCCAACTCAATACTTCCTTACTATGACTTTTAAGCATAACATGATCTGGCCTCCCACAATCTCTCTAATCTGGATCTTCTACTTTCCTCTCTTTCATTCATTCCACTCCAACAACACTGGTTTCCTTGCCGTTCTTCCTACACATTGGACACATGTCCAGTCTTTGGAACTTTAAATTCTCTGTTCCTTATGTCCACAGTGCTCTTCACTCAGATCCACAAAGATCACTGTTTAACTTCCTTCAAGTCCTTGTATCAATGTCACTTTTTCAATGAGAATTAGCCTGTGCATCCCAAGACATACACATACACATAAACATACAGCATACCTGGCACTCAAGATCCCTACCACCCTGCCTAAGATATATAACTTTTTTTTTATTTTTACAATTTACTACCTCTCTCTTAGTACCCAAATAAAACTCCATGCAGAAAGGTGTTTTTATCTGTTTTACTGATAGGTGAATGAATCCTAGAACAAAATATTTTACATGAAATGGATACCAAATTCAAGTCTCTCATTCTGGAAGAGGAGATAATGACCTTGACTTGTGCAAGGTCAGTCAGTAAATGGCAGAGCCCAGAAAAAAACCAGGTCTCCTTGGCCCTAGGCCTAACTGTAGGCCTAGGCTTTTTTCCACCAGGACACAATGGTGGAACATGAGAGAATACATACGCAAATAAATTTTAAAAACAAGCAAACAAGCATAAATACATACAAGCACACCGACACAGATATAGACACATTTAACATCAAAATATTACCACTGCCAAGTAGAAGTATTATATAAGGTAACTGGCTACCTATAAACAAACTTTTATTACTTACCTCTACCCCAGATTTTTTTGATGATATCTGCGTTATGCTGTCTTCGAATTTATTTGCCTTGTCAAGTTGGGCTTTAAGTTGCTCAGCTAATTCCTTCAAATAGAAAGACAAGAAAAACAGGTGTGATAACATAGTTTCTTCATTTGTAGAATATTTCAAATTCACTTAACAATAGGGAAAACAGCATAGCAGACATCCAAGTAGCTCTCATCTAAATCTAGTTACCAACTCACAGCCTAGTATATTACTTTTTAATGAACTCTTCTGGGTAACAAAATTCTCAAATACCTGTAGAAATTGTTTATGCTTTGAAGGTAAATAATTACAAGGACATATATTTTAGGGAAGATAGGGAAATGAAAGAAATACATAACCTTAAGAATGGCATTTTTATAATTCCTTAGATATTATAAACTTCCAATACTCAGAATTTCAGTTATTTGTAAAAAGAAAGCCATCGCAAGATTTAAAATATTACCTTCTTTATTGTTAAGGAATTTAGATTAAAATTCTGAATGTATTTCATTTTAACTCTAGGAAATCTATAAAAATTTATATTACAAAACTGACATATAAAGCAATAAATCACAATGAAATAAATAAACAGAATTATATGACAAGCAAAGACAGCATTCTCCACTGCAGTGGTTCCATGAACACACAACACTTCTTTTAACATATGTTAACCTCTTAACTTGGTGATCTCTCTTTCACTATTTTAACTAATTTCATTGTGCTTTCAAAACTCATATGTTATTTTCTTGCTGTTGGTGGTGGTGGTCTGTCTTGCTTACTAATTTCTGGGTTAAGCTTAAGTTCAGTGTTACCAGATTGCAGCAAATATGACTTTTATTACAGATATAAACTAATAAAAACAGAAATTATCATGTTTGGCTACTTTTTGTTCTACTAAAGAGTGTCATACGGATGGTACACCAAAACAGAACACTACTTAAGATCACTTATATTTGGATTTGAGATGCGTACATACATATGACTATGAGGGAATCAATTTTGTCAAGACACGGAAAGCTGCCTGACTTTGTTATTCTGCCATGTCCAATGTAACAGTATTTGTGTAATATAAATGTGACAATATAATAAATAGATAGGTGCCACTCTTACCAAATAATTCTGATTTCTATTCAATTGTGAGTTAAGTAAGTTTCAAATCACAACATTATTATGGGAATAAAGTGAGCTAATCTACACAGAGCATTTAACACATTGTCAGGCACAAATATGTTGCCTTAAGATTTGAAAAAATGAGTTAACCATCCTTCTTATTAGCTCATTTTTGAAGTTCCTAAGTAAGGGAATTTAAGAAAGTAATACACACTCTTAACAAAATATGACTAAAAAAGGGAAAGAAGACAGTGACATCTTTATCTCCCTCAAATATGCTCAATAAGTTATAAATACAATAATAAAGCAAATATCCAAGTTAAAAAGAAAATTAAAAAGCATTTAGTTCCCTAGAATCTTAAATTTCAGAAATTTGGCAAATTACATAACTTACTTAGAAGTAGACAGTACTGTTCTTAGAAGTGTTCAAGAATTTCTTCAAAGAATCAATAAGCAGCAGTTATTTTCAAAGAGTGCTACATCCACATAGCTAAGGAACTTCCAAAATTACTTGTAAGAAGTTAAATATTTAGCAATTATTCTCCAAAAGAACAACATATAAGTCTTACCATATTTCCCATCATCTCTGCCTTGATAATCTTGGCTCCCAACTTGTTCTTCTCATCAACACTCAAGATGTGGATAGAGTCATCCACTGGACTACTCCTGTTTGAACAGGACAGATTAAGAGCATATGAAATACAGGTACATATTAACAAGTAAGTTGTTGCAAGTAACATCACCAATATTCAAATGTTACTTTAATTGACCCTAACAAAGCATTCAGCACAAATAGATCATGATTCTAGTACATTAAATAAATAAATAAATAACCCTCAGTGCTCCACCATAAATCAGTACTTAAAGATTCTATGCTACAATGTCATGATGGCCTATGGCAGTTATAATATCTGACCAAAGATCCAGTAGCAATGAGAAAAATAATATGTCAGCTATTCTTCATTACTTAATATTCCCATACTCATTCTAAAAAAGAAACAAACAAAAAATTAAAACTCTAGAATCAGGCCATAACTCTACACAGCTAGGGAAACTCTTCTCATTCAATGTGATAAATTACTGATAATCTAAGAAACTATAATCAGGAAATTACATTTAACTGCACTTAAAGAATAAAAACAGTGACCATGTGCTCTTGCAAAGTCAACCCAGAATTAGACAACATAAACTAATTTACAACTAATATCACGTGTGAAACCTATACTATGGAAGCCTCACAGAAGAAAAGAGAAATTTCCAGCCAAGGTCAGATTCCTGGCATACACAAAGTTGTCCCAACTTACTGCCTTAAGAAAGATTTGAGACTACAGTGCAGGGAGGGTGAACCCAGGGAGAGCATGAAGGACTCCTTAATGGGAGAGACATAGCTAAGAGTCCAAGGCAGCTAGAGAGGGGAGAGCTACACAGTGAAAGGATCCCAGAGAAGTGCAGAGAGTTCCCGTTGAGTATTCAGCAAGACACTACCTGGAGTCAGGGAAAGAACTATCCCAAAGGGTTAAAGGAAGAGATATTCAGCATTCCTGGTAATAGTGCCTGGTCCTACAAGTCAGACTAGGAAAATTCATAATTCTGAAAGCACTGGGTAGAATATTAAGGGTTTTGCTTCATTAGTGGGAAATAAGTCCTAGACTAAATGCTGCTCTCAGCCCACCTAACAAATATTAAAAGCAGGAGTCAAAAGGACCAAACAGTCTCCAATTAAGTTAACTGGGTCCCAAAATAAAGCTCAAGAATACTTACAGCAATGCAAAAATATCCAGCACTCACAAAGTAAAATTCATAATATCTAGTATCCAATTAAAGATTATCAGACATGCAAAGATATAGAAAAGTAAAACACATAATTAGGAGAAAAAGCTATCAATCAAACCAAGAACTGACATAGATGTAAGAAACAGCAGACAAGGGCATTAAAAGTTATTATTATAAATTTATTCCATATGTTCAAAAAGTTAGAGACAACTAAGATATAAAATAGGTAAGAATTTAGTTTCTACAAGTGAAAATTACAACATCTGAGATTAAAAAATACACTGAAAAGGATTAATGTAAGATTAGACTGCAAAAGAAAAAATCAGTTAACTTGAAGCATTAGAAACTATGCAAAATGAAACCCATAGAGAAAAAGAATTTTAAAACTGGAAAAGAACAACCGAGAGCTATGGGACAACCTTCAATACCCTACTATTCATGCTATTGGAGTCCCTGAAAGAAATGAGAGACAGAAGAAACAAAGGCCAAAATTTACCAAATATGTTGAAAACTAAAAAACTTTCATATCCAAGAAGCTCACAGAATCCCAAGTACAAAAACAAGACAGGGCTTCCCTGGTGGCGCAGTGGTTGAGAGTCCGCCTGCCGATGCAGGGGACACGGGTTCGTGCTCTGGTCCGGGAAGATCCCACATACCGCGGAGTGGCTGGGCCTGTGAGCCATGGCCACTGAGCCTGTGCATCTGGAGCCTGTGCTCCGCAATGGGAGAGGCCACAACAGTGAGAGGCCCGCATACCGCAAAAACAAACAAACAAACCAAAAAAAAAAAAACAAGACAAACAAAAAAACTACCTGAAAAGAAACCACAGCAAGGCACTTCATAATCAAATTGCTCAAAACTAGTGATAAAGAGAACATTTCAGAGCAGCCATAGGAGGAAAAGAAAGTCAGTTATGCACATAGAAACAAAGGAAAGTATGACAGCAGATTTCTCATCAGAAAAAATGTAAGCAAGAAAAGAGTAGCAATATCTTTAAAGTACTTTAAAATGCCAACCTAGAATTCTATATCAAGTGAAAATATCTTTTAAAAAAAAATGAAATGAGTTTTTCTGACATACAAAGCTGAAAGAATATTAAAGAAAAGCCTTCAGGTAGAAAAAAAATTATACCAGACTGAAATATGGATAAACCCAAAGGAAGGCAGAGCAACAGAAATGATGACTACAAGGGTAAATATTTAATACTTGTTTCTTATTATTTAAATTGCTTTAAGATAACTATTTAAACAAAAATAACAACAGTGGTTTATAACAAGTATAAGTAAACTATATGACAACACTAACAAAAAGGACAGGATTGGGAGAAATGTAAATAAACTATTGTAAAGTTCTTATACAGGAGTGGCATAATATCACTTGAAGGTAGATAAATTAAAGATGTATGCTGTCAAAGATAAAGAAATCATTAAAATAACTAAAAGTATACAACTAAAGAAATGAAATGGAATCATAAAAATACTCAATCCAAAAGAAGTCAGATAAAGAAGAAAAAGAGAATGGGACTTCCCTGGTGGTTCAGTGGTTAAGACTTCACGCTCCCAATGAAGGGGGCCAGGGATCGATCCCTAGTCAGGGAACTAGATCCTGCATGCTGCAACTAAAAGCCCTCATGCTACAACTAGAAGATCCTGAACGCCACAACTGAAGATTCCACATGAGGCAACAAAGACCCAGCTCAAAGGAAGGAAGGAAGGGAAGAAGGGAGGAAGAGAGGAAGGGAGGGAGGGAGGGAGGGAGGGAGGAAGGGAGGGAGGGAGGGAGGGAGGGAGGGAGGGAGGAAGGAAGGAAGGAAGGAAGGAAGGAAGGAAGGAAGGGAAGAAGGAAATATTTTTTAAAAAGAAGAAAAATAAAAAACAGATAAGAGAGAAAACAAACAGGAAAATTCCAGATTTGAATATAATTATATCACAATATACATAAATGGTCTAAACACCTGAATTAAAAGGCAGAAATCATCAGATGGATACAAAAGCAAAACTACAAGAAATGCACTATAAAGACATAAATGTTAAACATAAAATGATGGAAGAAGATGTAACATGTTTTAACACGAGTCAAAAGAAAGCTGAAGAGGTTTACTAAATATCAAATTAGATTACAGACCAAAAAGTATTGCCAGGGACAAAGAAAGTCATTTCATATGAAAAAGAAGTCAATCCATCAAGAGTACAGAAGAATCCGTAAATATTTATGCGCCTAATAACAGAGCAACAAAATACATAAAGCAAAAACTGACAGAATTCCAGAGAAATAGACAAATCTACAATTATAGTTGCTGATTTCAAGACCCCACTCTCGATACTAGACAGAATAAGTAAA
The DNA here is from genome assembly GCF_005190385.1 of Monodon monoceros. Lineage (NCBI taxonomy): Eukaryota > Metazoa > Chordata > Mammalia > Artiodactyla > Monodontidae > Monodon > Monodon monoceros. The sequence goes on from NW_021703784.1 coordinate 25,702,796, forward strand.
GAGAAAATCAGCAAGGATATGGAAGACCTGAATAACACTCGCAACTAATATGACCTAATCAACATTCACAGAATACTCCACCCAACAACAGAATACACATTCTTTCCAAGTGCATATAAAACATTTACCAAATAGACGATATCCTGAGCCATAAAACAAGTTTCAATAAATATAAAGGGATTCAAACCATACAAAGTAAGTTCTCTGACCACAGTGAAATTAAATTAGAAATTACCAAAGACATCTGCAAAAATCCTCAACTATTTGGAAACTAATTAAACTAACTATAACTAATTTAGCACACATGTAAATAACCCATGTGTCAAGAACAAAATCAAAGAGAAATTTAAAAGTATTTTCAGCTGAATAAAAATATAAACACAACATATCAGAATTTGTGGGATGATGCTAAAGCATTACTTACAAGGAAATTTATAACACTAAATACTTATATTAGAAAAAAAGATCTCAAATCAATGATAACTGCTTACAACTGAAGAAAGCAGAAAAAGAACAAATTAAATCCAAAGTAAGCAGAATATAAGTAATAAAAATCAAAGTGGGGGCTTCCCTGGTGGCGCAGTGGTTCAGAGTCCGCCTGCCGACGCAGGGGACGCGGGTTAATGCCCTGGTCCGGGAAGATCCCACATGCCGTGGAGCGGCTGGGCCCATGAGCCATGGCCGCTGAGCCTGCGCATCTGGAGCCTGTGCTCCACAACGGGAGAGGCCACAACAGTGAGAGGCCCGCATACCGCAAAAAAAAAAAAAAAAATCAAAGTGGAAATAAATAAAAAACAGAAACAGTAAAGAAATTCAATGAAGCTAAAAACTGGTTAAGACAATCAGTAAAATTGATAACTTCTAGCCTGACTGATCAGGAAAAAGAAAGATACAAATTACCAATAAAGAAATTACAGAAGCAAAATGAACACACATTCTAAGCACTTTATGAAAAGCTATCTGGAAGGCAAATAAGCACCTGAAGAGATGTTCAACATTAACAGTCATTAGGGGAACACAAAACCATGAGATACTGCTACACATCCTCTAGAATAGTGAAAATTAAAGACTGACTATTCCAAGTTCCTGCAAGAAGGTAGAGGAACTGGAAGTCTAATACACTGCTGGTCGTAGTGTAAAATGATACAACCACTTGATAAAACAGTTTGGCAGTTTCTTAAAATTTAAATATATAGTTATCATATGATCTAGCCATTCTTCTAGGTATTTACTCAAGGGAAAAGAAAGTGTATGGTCATACTAAGACTTGTACATGAACGTTTAAAGAAGCTTTATTTATAGCAGCCAAAAACTGAAAACATTCTAAATGTCCACCAGCAGGTGAATGGAAAAACAAATTGTGGTACAATATATCTGCTAATGGCATGCTATCCATCAACAAAAAGGAACTAACTATTGTTACATGCAACAACATGGATGAAATTCAAAATAATCATGCTGAATGAAAGAAGCCAGCCACAGCAATAAAAAAAAAAAAGTGTATAAGGTATGAGGTATGATCCCATTTATATAAAACTCTAGAAAATACAAACCAGTCTATAATTTAAAAAAAAAAAAAAAGATGAGTAGTTGTCTAGGGGGGTTGCTAGGGTGTGTGGAGAGGCAGGAGGGATGATTATGAAAGGGCACCAGGAAATTTTTGGCATGGTTTTATTAGAATATACACATTTCAAAAACGTACCAAACTGTACACTTTATATACATATGCAGTTTGTACATATGCAGTTTTATGTAGATTATACTTCAATAAATTGTTGTTTTTAAAAACCCTCAAAGGGAGTGATAAAAAAAATTTAAAGCAGAAAAAAATCAGTCATAATCACAAATATTAAGAATATATCTATGATATTACTAGTTTTCCTCCATATCTAGATTTTATCATACTTTATTGAAATTAACCTGAGTTTTCAACATATATTCTGAGCAAGTAATAGCAAAACATACAAAGAGCTCAAAATCAAAACTTTAACAACCATATGTGGAAATTATATTTAAATACTGAATTCCTTTTGGGCAAAAAAAAAGAAATCTGTTAATAGACAGCATTTGAGTTTGTTTTTATTTTAAAGACATTAATCTCTGTAGGAAATCCAAAAAAACCATTTCTACTCATATTGGTGAAAGGAAAGGCAATACTATGGTGCTTAGATTAAGAAATGTAAAATATTTCAGGTAAAGCACCATTAGAAAAAACATATTTTTGTTCCCTCTCAAGTTCCTGCAGTCTACATTTTTAAAACCAATGCAGTGGGGACCCTGCAGTCGTGTAAGCAGGAGAACGTTATTCGTTTTTTATATGCTTTAATAAAAGATATTGCTTGTATCATTAGTTGTACGTTTTTTGTATAGAAAATATTTTTCAGTAACTTTTTTCAGATTAAATTCTGAGGTATACATCATTTTTACTGTATTGTAAATGTAATTTATTTGAATTTCAGGCAACCCAATAATATTTCTACAAAAATGTCAATAAACATGAGATGAATAGCAGAAGGAATTTGTCAAAGTCATATGATTTAAGTTCCAAGGAATATCTCTGATACAAAAACAACCTCCCTTGTTACTTCATTCTTTGTCACACAAGACCAGATAATTTTTTTCAAATTTGAATGAGTAAAAGAAACAGGCTATTTCTCTCACTTTCAGTTTCTAAGGATGACTTAAAGGAAACGTGCACATGGAATAATTTTAAGGCAATTTTATTCCAAAGGTTAATTAATTTTTTTTGTAAAACTAAAATATGCTTATAGCAGTACGTCATAACAATGAGAGACATTTCAATTTTATGAGCTGTGTGTAAACCAAATTGTCACATCACTCTTTGTGTGTATGTGGTCCATATACAGATGAAAAGGAACACCAGTATTCTGGGAACCATATGTTAAAAAATAACTGACTTAAGTCATCAAGAAAGAATTCCTAAAATTTTTTCGCATCACCCACACCCCTAGCCACACTCTCCTCTTCTTTAATGTTTCCACTCAAGGCTAATCCTTCTCTACTTGTGTGAGTACACTGGATCATACATACATCCACACTAACCTTGAAATCCTGCTGAATTACCTCATCCATCATCATTCTATATGTTTAGCTTCTTCTAAAACTGATACCAACTCTTTTCCACTAATATATAAACATATTCAAGTATCTGCACCTTAAAAAAAATGGGAGTGAGGGAAGCACTTCATTTCACCCATGTCTCCCACATACACTTTCTATCTCTACCATATCATAACCCATCGTCATAATTTACACTATGAAATCTGGCTTATAAATCCTCTTTTACAATGATAATATTCTTGATTAAATTGCTGAAGACCTGTATTATTGTCTGTCCAAAGACACATCTTTGTCATTTTATCAGACTCTTCCCTGTTTTTGAGAAACTTTACTTTTCTCTTCACTTTTCAGTATGCAAGCTTAAAGAATCAATCAAGAGAGGGAAATAAAGAAGGTATGCTGATGTCCAACCAAAGCTTACAAGTTTCAGGAAGATAACTGGAATCTCAAGAGACCTTTAAAGAGGTAACTTTCATGGTCATGAAATTCATACTCCACACATCTTTTTTGGTTTTGTTTTGACCGAGCTGGGGGGAGTTTATTTTCTAACAGGAATTGTTTATTAGTATATGGAACGTAGATCAGGATAAATGAGATGATACAGAAGAATTCTGAACATCTCTGATATTTTCAGTATTAACAGATACTTAAACACACTTAGTATTGATAGAACAGTAATAGGTATCAAATAAAGACATTAAAATTAAAGTTCTTGGGCATCAATGACTGAAGAACACATTATTGTTAATACCATAGCAAAGACACTGCTCTGCAACAAACAGCATAGACTCTTCCATTTATAATGGAAGACTCTAAGCATTTATAATGACAAGCAGATGCTCTGAAAGAAACATCACCATGACATCTGCAATTATCCTATAAAAATAAAAATGTACAAGCGCTTCTCATTTTCCCAGATTACTGCTATATTTCAAAAGCCCTCTTCACAATTATTTTCTAAAAAGCAAATCCAATTTTCCCACTAAAACGGACTCTCTTTACAACACACACACAACACAAACTCTGGCTGAAAACTTCTGAGGAAAAAATAATTTAAAAAGCTCCAGCCCAATGGCATTTCAGAAACCTTGAGTATATTGCAATTATTCTTTGCCTGCTGACAGTATTCAAAGATCTTGCCCCTTTAATTCTTCTTTTCTTACCACTTGTTCTCAAAACTTTCTCCCCTAAGGATCTCATGACTAAACTCAAACCCTTCAGAACCTGGTATCCTTCTCTTGTACTCCTAGGCTATCACAGCAAACTCTGCCAAGGTTTCTAACCTTTTTAACCTTATATAATATTTTATATAAAATGAGTTAGTTTCTGATATCAACTTAGATAAAATCTAAATTAAGGACATCACATTAGTTTTTGTTCATATTACGTACTATCCTAGGTTTCAAACTCTTGAATATATATAGCTAATATATTTTCCAATAAAGCAAAATTATACACAAACACATTTTGTTTCTAAGAATAAAAAGCTTAAGATTCTTAATCACATGGGCCACTATTAGAGGATGTCTTCCAGCTACTTAAGGGCCTAAAAAGCACAAAGGAAAAGAATGATAAATCAGATCACAATAAGAATGAATGAAAAAATAGATGAAAAAAGAAAAGTAAAAACACAAAAGGAAGAAATCTAAAGATGATGAAAAATTATATATATATATCACATGACAACTATAGAAGTGCTCACACACAAAAAAAAAAACCTCAAGAACTAGGTAAAATATATGACTGGTTAATAAAATAAAATTAAAATTAACAACATTTATAAAAATATGCCAAACTTCACCCATACTTACATAAATGCAAACCAAAGAAAGCCTCTGTTCCTCAACTATGTATCTATGGCAAAGATTAAAAACCTCAATAATACTATCAGCAAGGAAGAGAAAAATCATTCTCATACATGACTGGTAAGAGTGTAAATTGGTTAGTACAACAAAATATATAAATATAATTCCACTCCTTGGAATTTATTTTACAGCTATATTTAAGTAGTATGCAAAAATACACATACAAAACTATTCACTGTAGTATTATTTAGAGCAACAAACTAGAAATTACCTTAAAGTCCATCAATAGGAAACTGATGAGAAATACTAGTTTATCTCTAAGCTTTACAACAGAATATCAGAGACTTCAAAATGAAAAAAAATGCATACATATGGGCTGGTGTGAAAAGGTCTTTAAGATAATACTGATTGGAAAAAATATGATTCAGAATAGTACAGTTATCTGTTGGTATATTCCAGGACCCAGTGCAGATACCAAAATCTGCAGATGCTCAAGTCCCTTATATAAAATGGCAGTCAGCCCTTCAGTATCCATGGGATCCCCATCCTTAGATTCAACCAATCAGGAATTGAAAATATTTAGAAAAAAACTTTAAGAAAGTTTCAAAAAACAAAACTTAAATTTGCCGAGAGTTGGCAACTATTTACATAGCATTTACACTGTATATACAACTATTTACATTGTACTGGGTATTATAAGTAATCTATAGATGATTTAAAGTATATGGTAGAGGGGACTTCCCTGGCAGTCCAGTGGTTAGGACCTCGCCTTCCAATGCAGGGGTGTGGGTTCAATCCCTGGTCAGGGAGCAAAGATCCCACAGGCCTCGCAGCCAAAAAACCAAAAACATAAAACAGAAGCAATATTGTAACAAATTCAATAAAGACTTTAAAAATGGTCCACATCAAAAAAATAGAAAGAAAGAAGGGAGGGAGGGAGGGAGGAAGGAAGGAAAGAAGGAAAAGAAGGAAGGAAGGAAGGAAGGAAGGAAGGAAGGAAGGAAGGAAGGAAGGAAGGAAGGAAGGAAGGAAGGAAGGAATTAAGAATGAATATGGGAGAATGTGCATAGATTATACATAAAAATACTACTACACCTTTTTATATAACGTACTTGAGCATCCCCAGATTTGGGTATCTGCTGGGGTCCTGGAACCAATCCCCTGGTGGATACCCAGAGATGATTATAATTATGTTATCTCTTGTAAAAAGGTCACAGACCCAAGAAATGGCCAAGTGCTACGTACAGTTGCCAAATAAAACACATGACACCCAGTTAAATTTGAATTTCAGGTAAAAAAATATATATATTTTTTTAGTTTAAGTATGTCCAAACATTTTTATTTGCTACATCTGGCAACCCCAGTTACATAGCACTGTGCAAGTCACAATCTCAGTTGCCTCAGTCTCTGCATCTGGAAAATGCCCAGGTCAGTCTATAATTTCTTCTAGTTATAAAATCAGTTCTATGATTTTTTCCTAGTTCTAAAATTCATTGGTTCTAAAGCTCCCTAAAATTCTGGCATTTTATAAAGAATTCAACATATACCCAGGATAATGTTCAGACAAATTAACAGCTTCTAACAATCCTTCACTGAATCTTTCCACTCCCTGAAAACAGGCATTCTTCAAGGTCCCACACTTAGTTTCTCACTTTATACCACTCTACATGCTCAGGAATTCTTTTTTGTTTACATATATGTGGAATATTCCTAGACTGTCCTTTCCCTCTCCAGCCAATCATGGAATTCATGGAAAGCCTCAAAACATCTGTAACATCAAAATTAACACAGCTAACAAAGAATACTGTCTTCAGACCACAACATAAAGCTTTCAATGAGTTCCTATATTACAGTATATCTCTCAGAAGCTTACAACATATAAACATGAAGCAATTATAGAACCAGAAGGAATATTAACAATGTAAGATTGCTTACATATTCTGCTTAGCTGCAGTCACAGAAGTAAAAACCTACAGATCACCCAAATGTTAAGCCAACCCTAATGATATCAGGAAATAAGAGCCTCATCCCACTAGCAACTGGTGACTGGAAACAGTCTACCTTCCAGACTACCTGGAGTGAAGCCTGGACAATTATATATGTATACAGCCTTAGACATTCTCTAATCCCTGCCATGTTTATCCAGTCAACACAACTGGATTTCTCCTTTCGCTTCCTGGGAACAAAGCCCTGACATGAACCAGGGCCCATGTGACTGGGCCTCCCATCATTCAGTCCAGATTTTGCCAGCTTCCCTGCCTCCCTCCTACTGAAAGCTACACACTGTGCTCTATAATCCACAGCTTCAGATGGAGTCACTAACAAAAGTGATTTACCAGACTCATGACCCCAAACCACAATGCTTATACCTACTACTGCCACCAATGAATTTTATTATTTCCCAAAACCTCTTCCTTCAGTGTCCCATTCATTTGGTGGTATTTTAAAACATATTTTAATGATCATTCAAGTATAAGTTAGTTATTATCCTTTGGATACTCATTTTCTATTTATGGCTATTTCAAATAGTGCCAGCCCTATGGCTAAAGCAAGTTTTCCTAGGTTTGATCCCATTCAACCTGGGTTTCCTGATCGACTGACTCAGCCCTATATATAAGTGCTACAGGTACAAGAATAATAAAACCAATAAGTGCTGCCTATTTTCCTAATCATTATGGGTACAACCACTATCCTATCTATATTTTGCTTTCAGAACTCTAACATTAGGGGACTTCCCTGGTGGTCCAGTGGGTAAGACCCTGTGCCCCCACTGCAGGGGGTCTGGGTTCGATCCCTGGTCAGGGAAGTAGATCCTACATGCATGCCTCAACTAAGGAGTCCTTATGCCGCAACTAAAGATCCCACGTGTCACAACTAAGACCCAGCGCAGCCTAAATAAATCATTTTTTTAAAGATATGTGTATTAAAAAAAAACAAAACTCTAACATTAGCTTTAAAACCTGTCAACTATCAAAGTGGATTTCTTTCTCTGCAAAACCACCACCAAAATTCATGCTTCCCTCTGCAGGATATTTCACATATCTTTTCCACTTTATATTTGGGCTATGGCAGCATATTTTCCTTCAGTCTCCCAGACCTCCAGTAGGCATGCAATATTTACAATTATGATTATACTTTAAAATGCAGCAATTTCCTTTGGAAGTAATATGGCAGTACTAACAAAATCTACCAAAATATTTCTTGTGGCATATCCATTTAAAAGAATTACTAAACTCATTTAGTTTTTTAGATTGCAAAAAAGCAATAAATTTTGAGGAAATATATAGCTACTGAATGCATCTTCCAGCTCTTTTTGTTAAATATACTGTGAAATGAAATACAATTCACAAAACGGAACTACTGAATTGTTAAAAGTGCATATCCTATCTCTGCCATCGAATTTAAGAAATATAAAATCATAACTCATATCTAATTAGTAACTGATGCTCTAAAAATACAGTTCAGTTCCCTGAATCCTCTGGACCTTAATATTCATTTATCAGTTTAAAAAATAAATGAAAAAATACCCAGCAAGCGAAGACTTTGTATCCTGTAGGTGTTCTTTTTTCAGAGACTCCTCTCTCAAGCTTTCACCCTGTGATTTTTCTCTCACGTCTTCTGAAACTTGTCCACGGTCAACACTGTGACTGGTTTCTAATGGTTTTCGATTTGAATGTTTCCTGTCTCCTTCTCTCTCATCAGATCGACTCCACCATGATAAACTTTCCTCACTATTCTCTGTGGATTTTTGAAAACCACAATGTACAGAATCCTGAGAGACCAGTGCTGAAGATGAACTAGATGGTTCAAAATTTCTGTCCTTGCTATGAAATGACAGTTCTGCATCAGAGGGTCTTAAGAATTTAGGTCTCAAATTTATATGAGAAGAAAACTCTTGATTTTGTTTTGGACTCAATTCTCTTCTACATGCTTCTAAAGACCCAGATGTACTATCTTTTTCATCACCACTAAACTTATCTTTATTGATATTCTTTGCAATATCTGTTGTATTATATCTATCTCTTGAACTTTTATTATATTTTACCAAGTCTGATTTTCTACTTTCCTGACTACTTTGTACTCTATCTGAGTATGCTGGTTTCCTCCACCGTTCTCGTCTACAGTCTTCTTTCATAAATGCAGTTTTCTCAGCTTCTTTTAATTTCAACTGGAAGATTTCCATTGACTAGAAAGGAGGAAAAATTAAACAAGATATTTAAAATTAAAAATGGCTCAATGACTTGTACCCCACATGCCACTATGTCACGATACACTGTCATGTAGCACAACGAAAGAAAAACTCAACAATGGGTAATAAAAGACCCATACAGTCATCCTACCTGACATGGCCTGAACTATGTCCCCCCCAAATTTATATGTTGAACCCCTAATCCCTAGTACCTCAGAATATGACCACATTTGTAGACAGGATCTTTAAAGAGGTGATTAAGTTAAAATGAGGTCATTGGGTTAGGCCCTAATCCAGTATGACTGATGTCCTTGTAAGAAGAAGAAATTTGGACACACAAAGAGACATGAGGAATGTGCACACACAGAGAAAAGATCATGTGAGGACAGAGCAAGAAGGCAGTCATTTATGAATCAAGAAGAGAAGCCTCAGATGAAACCAAACCCTCTAACATCTTGATCTTGGACTTCCATTCTCCTGAGCTGTAAGAAAAATTTCTGTTGTTTAAGCCACCCAGCCTGTGGAGCTGTGTTTTGGCAGCCCTAGCAAGGAAACACACTACCATAAAATGAATACTTAAAAAATATGAATAACCAATGAAAAATTACCAAATAATGAAAAAATCCTGGGAGCTCAAAAGGATCCCTTTGACCAAATGACCAGCGCTAAAACAAAATGTAATTCAGAAAACAATAAAAACATAATTAAAAAATAATAATAATTCCTACAGAGCTTCCCTGGTGGCGCAGTGGTTGAGAGTCCACCTGCCGATGCAGGGGACACGGGTTCGTGCCCCGGTCCAGGAAGATCCCACATGCCATGGAGTGGCTGGGCCCGTGAGCCATGGCCGCTGAGCCTGCGCATCTGAAGCCTATGCTCCGCAACGGGAGAGACCACAACAGTGAGAGGCCCATGTACCGCAAAAAATAATAATAATAATAATTCCTACAGTCAGTGAGAGTCAAGATGTTACTAAAATGCTAAAACAAAATAGATTCTCATAAAAAAGAGCAGTTCAAGAATAATAAAGACTTATAATTAAACTATGTTCAAAACTATGCATGTAGTGAGTAGAAGAATAGAAAGTGTTGAATCCAAATTTGTGAATTCAACACTAGCCTGGGAATTTGCTATACTTAGGAAAAAATGGTAAATTGATTTAAGTTACAGGGAGAAGACACATGAACAATTAATTCTACAGAATCTAATATGCATATGCTAGTACTTTCAGAAAGAAAAAAGCAAAGATAATAGGAGCATTAACAAAAAAAAGAGAGAAAATTTCCTCAGCTAACTTTCTAGATCCAAAGGGCTCACCCAACAGCCTTAGGGGAGGAGAGAAAGTGAAGCATACAAAGACTCATACATAAAAAATCCTAATTCCTGAGTCTCAAAATTCATTCAGAAAAAAAATTCTTCACAAAGATTGGATCAGGGGAGAAGGGAGTGTGAGCATGTAAACAAATGCAAGTTAGGTAAATAACACATTGCCTACAAAGGAAAGAAAGTCAGACTGCTATCAACTATTCGCTTACAATACTAAATGCTAGAAGATAATGGAATAAAGATCAAATTTTGATAAAAAATTATAAGGCAATAGTAATTCTATATACAGAATTCAATTCAGTCAAATTATCCTTCCTTGACATGGACAAAAGAAAGTCATTTTCCGAAATGAAAGGAATCAAAAAGTAAATCACTTACTAATTCTGGGGGGAAAATTACTCAGGATCATTAAGCCAAACCATAAATGAATTAGGGCAAAGATCTCTGAAAAAAGGAATGCATGCTATAAACCAAATAGCAAATGTAATGGTTAAGTCTAAATAATTGTTCTTGTAGTTGTGAAGAATATAACTCCCAAGAATCACGCATATTTTTTAAATTTATAGTAAACTGTAATTAAAATTTCAAATTATTTCAATAAAATATGTGAGTTGAGATGGAAAGTTGTCATCTTAGTCTAGGCAGGGATAATCCATTATATTTCATTTTTTCAAATTATTTTAAAAATTCAGGTTTAACATGTTTCTTAAATTTAATGACAACATCAACAGAGTGAAACTGATGGCAGTGGGGGGGAATATTTTCATAATTTAAGCATTGCCTCCTAGGCAACTTCTTTTTTTCTTGGTGATACATAAATTAATGATGTATCTACAATTAGTGGCTTCTTAGATTAAATAAAATATGGTAATAATAAAAACCAAAACAGCAGTTACCACAATTTATCCAATGCTTATTTTACTATATCTTTTGTATCATTTAAACGGGCTCTACAGACAATGCCTAGGTTCAAATTTACTCATGAGCTACGTAATCTTGGTTATTTAAACTCTGTCTGCTTCAGTTTCCTCATTTACCAAACAAGAAAATAGTACAATTATGGGTATTAAATAAGTTTAATTATACATGAAGTATTTTAACAGTACCTGGCAGATAAAAAGCATTCAAATTATTATTAATGTTCACAACAATTCTATGATATTGATACTAATAGCTGTGTTTTTAAAATGAAAAATAAAAATGAAGCTAAGGTCACATAGCAAGAGTAACAAACACTGTATTGAAATTCAGGACTATGTGACTACAAAGCCAATGTTTTTAACTACTATGTCAAAATGCCTCACTCTGTGATTCTTAACTGTTCTAGAGCATTAAGAAATTACATAAGGGACTTCCCTGGTGGTCCAGTGGTTAAGACTTCACCTTCCAATGCAAGGGGTGAGGGTTCAATCCCTGGTTGGGGAGCTAGGATCCCACATGCCTCACGGCCAAAAAACCAAAACATAAAACAGAAGCAATACTGTAACAAATTCAATAAAGACTTTAAAAATGGTCCACATCAAAAAAACAATCTAAAAAACGAAGGTTTAAAAAAAAAAAGAACTTATATAAAAGTTCACAATTCAAAACATAAACTCATAATAACCCCTAAAAAAACAGAAGAAGGAAACTAAAGGCCATGTTATGTATAAATAAAGATATAAATTCAAAATAAAATATTAACAAATTTAATGTAGTGGTATATTAAAGGAAATGCCATAATCAAATAGGATTCAAAGAATGCAAGAATGGTCCAATGTTAGGAAATGTATTCAGGCAATTCATCTCATTAACAAAAGAAAAAAAAATCACAGTTATATCAAAGGATACCAAAAAAGTTATTTCATAAAATTTAGATACCCATTCCTAATTTAAAAGCAAAAGCAAATTAACAAAAAAACACTTTTGAATAAACTTTGAATGCAAAGATACTTTCTAAAGATGACAATCTTCATCTTAAATGCAAGAAGTTATCACTTAAACACAGAAAGAAAAGTGTTATTAATCAAAGTTCTGAAATTCTACTTCAAGAATACAAGAAAGTTGAAATATTGTAATACCGAGTAGCAAAAGCAAAGTAATCACCATTTGCATATAACTATATTCCCATATAACCCAATTAAAAAAAAACACTATAGATTTAATAACAAGAGTTAAAAAAAAATGGGCAGACTAGCACCAGGCAAGTCAGAAAACATAAGAGAACAAAGATTCAGCATACAATTGAAAAAAATAAAAATATCTTAGGATACATGCATTAACAACTGAATGCAGAAATGTACTGAAGAGCATAAATAAAAATCTGAATTGACTGTGGTGACCTAAATGGGAAAGAAATCCGAAAAAGAGGGGATATATGTATAGGTATAGCTGATACACTTTGCTGTACAGTAGAAACTAATGCAACACTGTAAAACAACCCTACTCCAATAAAAATTTTAAAAAATTTTGAATTGAGAAATAACCAGTATTTTAGGATGAGATTACTCAACATTACAAAGGTATTAATCGTCTTTGATTTATCTATACATTTAATTAAATTTAAATCAAAATTCCAAAATGAGTTGTAAATTTATAATGTATTTTGGAAAACTGTTTCTTTTGAGCTTGAACTTGACAAAATTGATTCTAAATTTAACAACAAAAAAAAGCACACATAAGAATGTAAAGTTACTTTTTAGTGACTAATAAAAGAAGACTTACCTTGTCACATAGTAGGTGTTCACTAATTATTTGCTATCTGCATGAGTTACTGAAAACTACAGTAATTAAAATAGTATGATACTAATTCCAGGAAACAACAAAAAAATCAATAAAATAGATTTGAGAGTAAAGAAATAGACTGATTTTATAAAAAATGATGTAATATATAATAAATGTGTCATTTCTAATTAGTGGGAAAAAATAATTCATTCAATATATTATAAATGACTATCTAAAGACTTAAGGAAAGTTAAATGCTTACTTTAAACTATACACAAATATGTATTTCAAAAATATTAAAGCTATCCATAAAAATAAAACTGAACAAGTTCTCAAAGGACATATAGGTGTGCATTTTTATGATCTTGGGGGTGGAGAAGGCCTGTCAATGAATTATACCAATAACATTAAGTCATAAAAGAAAAACCTGATAGGTTTTGTTCGTAAAAATATTTAAAATATATTCATAGCAAATATAAACAAAGTAAAAAATGAACATGAAACTAACAGGAAGAAATTTGAACAGACTTATTAAAAGGTCTTAAATTAATATCCCAAAATGGGTAAATACCATCAATAATCAAATGGCCAAAAAAATATGAAAAAATATCCCACTTTGCTAGTAAACAAATGTATAAAAATAAAAGCAAAGAAAAAGTCTGCTTACCAATCACAGTAGCACAGACTATAAAGAATGATAGTACTACTATTGAAAACCACGTAACAAAAGTCATTTTACTGACAGTATCATTTCTTCAATATTTCTGTACAGAAATTTTGCAATACATATCTCACTTTAAGTGTCTATATCCTCTAAATTGACAATTTCCCTTTTAGCAATTCATGTAAGAAAATAACCAGGTAAGTATGCAAAATGCATTGGAAAAGATGATCAGCACAGTGTTGTTTAATAGGGGAGAAAATAAAAATATATAAATGTCCCTCCACTGACAATTAAATAAATAATGGTAAAATCATATAAATATATATATGTAAATATTAAGAGGTCATTAAAATATATACATTTACTGGCATCCAACTATGTCTGTTTGTGTAAGTGAAAGAATCGGGATGTATTCTATGAGCCTACTTTTTTTTTTTTTTTTTTTGCGGTACGCGGGCCTCTCACTGTTGTAGCCTCTCCCATTGCGGAGCACAGGCTCCGGACGCACAGGCCCAGCGGCCATGGCTCACGAGCCCAGCCGCTCCGCGGCATGTGGGATCCTCCCAGACCGGGGCACGAACCCGTGTCCCCTGCATCGGCAGGCGGACTCTCAACCACTGCGCCACCAGGGAAGCCCGAGCCTACTTTTATAAAACTGTTTATTTTAAAAGTATATAATAACCAGAAAAAAAATCTAAAAAAAAAAAATCAAAATATTAACAAAGATTCTCTTAAAACAAAGGATAATTTTTCTCTCTCACTTTTTTTGTTTGCCTACTCCTTCCTAAGCCTTCTTTCTTCTGAAATTAAAAAAGAAAAACAGGATATCAATAGCTACTGAAACAGAAAGATTATTCACCCATGGTAAATGGGGGAGCTCGTTCTAAAATATACTGCTGCATGATTCCATTGTTTTGTACATACACATATACACACACACACACACACACATACACACACACACACACACACACTTGGTAATCATGTCATGATGTATGTAAGTGAAATCATTATGCTGCATATCTTAAGCTTATATAGTGCTGTTATGTCAAGTATGTCAAGTATATTTCATAAAACTGGAAGAAAAAATAAATATCACTTTTTAAAAGCACACTCTCTAAACAACAAAAAAAAAACTATTACAATCTGAAACTCCGGAATACAACAAAAACTCTGAAATAAAATAAAATGTCTGATATATACAAAATTTTTAACAGTGGTTATGTCCAGAGGTATACTATGGAGGCTTTCCTATATTATTTAAATTTCCTCACAAGAAGAAAACGTTGCTTTTACATTAAACACATGCATACTTAAATTTTACATACTTAAGCTTTATATTCATTGAGTTTTATATTCAAATATGCTACATAGGTTTACATAAAAATGAAAAGGAAAAAATGGCTATAGCAATATACACATTTGAAATTTAGTATCAAGTCAATTCAAAAGTATTTCCTGGCACAAAACACTGACAAAGTTAATTTCTCATATAACTCTGAAAATAATATGTATCTCCTTAATACTTACCCCATATCTTTCAGCTACAATGTCTTCTAAATTTCTATTTTGTTTCTCCGCTTGTTCCTTCATTCTTTGGTAAGACTTCCTTAGCCAGCTTAAACCACCATCTTCTACTACTGAAATTAAATTCCAATATTAAATGTCAGTTATACTTTTCACATAGTTATGACAGAATACTTATTGCTACTACAATGATTTCTAACTATAAAATTACATATTACTCCTTGAATATATAAAAATCATAAATACATTTAAAATTCAACATATACTTGAGTGCCTATATATGCAAGGTACAGTTCTACAATTATGAGAAAGGAAAAAATAAAACTACCCTTAAAAACACTGCCATCTAAGAGAATGAGGATAAAGAGACATAAATAATTATAACAAAGATAATATTTGATAAATATTATAAAGAGCTATAAAGTTATATAAAAATGAAAAAAAAGGAATGATTGCCTCTAAATGTGAGGTCAGGGAAAATTTCACAAACCAGGCTGAAAAAATGAATTGGATTTCTATAATAAAAGATAAGAGTAGGAAGGGCATTCCTAGAAATAAATAAGGAATAAAGGTACACACATGGGGTGGAAAAGCTGTTTCAGATACAACACAAAGAACAAATAAGGAGCTGAGAGCAGTCAAGAGGGTGGAATAGGAGGACCTGGGGTTCACTTCTCCCCACAAGTACATCAAGAATATATCTACAAGTGGAACAATTTGCATAGAGCACCTGCTGAACACTAGAAGAGGATCCTGGACACCTAAAAGGACAAGAGAAGATCCCTGTGTAACCAGGTAGGATGAAGGAGAGAAAGGGAAGAAAAGGAAAAGAGGAAACGGGATGGAATCCACACTCCTGGGGAGGAGCTGAAGGAGAGGAGAGATTACCAAACCCAGGGAGGCCCCCTTACCAGTGGCAAAATATGCTGAAATAGAGGGGTGGATTCAGGGGCTATTGTAAGAAAGGGCAGTGGCTGATCTGTGGCAGTCAGAAGAGAACAAGACTTCCATGGACAGTCTGTACCACAGCCCTGCGCACCTCAGCCTGAGATGGGTGTCTGCCAACGTGGGCAGGGGCTGGGTGCTGACGCGAGATGTTAGGAGAGCAGACCCAGGGAGAGGACTGCTGTTGGCTGTGTGGATACGGCCTGAAGGGACGGGAGTGAGGAGCTCTGCAGCTGGGAATGCTCCTGGAAGAAGTAGGACTGCCTTAGAAGCAAGGCGCCATTGTTGAGTGGCACACAAGGGGCAGGGCCCCCATCGCAGCCTCTCTCCCCACACGCCAGCCCTGGCCTCCATGGCCACTGGGAGGGATTCCCAACAGAGTGCCCACGCCCCAGTCATTGCAACCTTGTCCCCCTCACACCTGAGCAAGTGCACATGCCCCAGTCATAGGCACCTTATTCCCTCCTGCCTGAGCAAGCATGCGTGCCCCAATCGATCACCACCTGTGGCCAATCCCACCTAAGCAAGTAAGAGTCTCCCACTCAGTTGCTGTCTTTGCCCCCACTCGCCTGGGTGGAGAGCAGATGCTTGAGGTTAGCCCACACACCGAGATGGGACCAAAACCAAAACTGAGCCCCCACGGCTGTACGACTAAGGAAGAGGAATTAAAATCTCTCCGTGCAGCTGCACAAGCCAGATTTAACCCCCATGATCAGCCTGGTATATCCAACACCTGCAGAACAACTGAAGAGATGAGTGCTCCCATAACTGAGATGGGTCTAGCTTTGGCAGCTGTGGACTTTGGGGACATGTGCACATGGGAGTTGGGGCAGGTCAGAATCTGTGTTGCAACCACACTGCCCACAGCAGGTCCAGAAACTTACCTGAAAGGTCTTTGAGGGCCTCCTGGGGAGGTGGAGGTTGGAAATGGCTCACCATGGGGGCAAAGACACTGATAGCAGAGCCCCCAGGGAATTATTTTGTTCTGTTTTGCTGTTTTAATTAATTCATTTAAAATTTTAAATGTATTTTTTATTGGTCTATTGGGTTTTTTGTTTGTTTTGTCATTTTTGTTTCTTTTTGTCTTCTTTTTTTTCTTTTTTGTTTTGGAGCTTTCTTTCTCTTTTTCTGTTTGTTTCACTTTGTTTTCTTGTCATTTTTGTGTGTTTATTTTTTGTAGTCTTTGCTTTTTGTGTTGTTTTTCTTTTGTTTTTGTTAGTTCTGTTTCTATTGTTTGTTTTCATTTTGAGGTATTTTTGTTTGGTTGGTGGTTGTCTACTTTATTATTTGTGGGGTTTTTTTGGATCTTTTTGGTTTTGTTTGCTTCTTTTTGGTTTTCTGTTTCTCTTGGTTTTTGTCTCTTTTCTGTTTTTTTTGTTGTTTTTTGTTTGTTTGTTTTTGGCCACACCACGTGGCTTGCAAGTTCTTCCTTGGTTCCCCAGCCAGGGGTTGAAACTGAGCCCTGTGGTGGAAGCATGAAGTCCTGGCCACTGGACCTCCAGAGAATTCCTGGCCCCAGAGAATATTAATCAGTGTGAGCTCTCCCAGAGGTCCTCATCTCAGCAACAAGACCTGGCTCCCCACAACAGCCTGCAAGCTTCAGTGCTGGATGTCTGAGGCCAAACAACCAGCAAGACAGGAACACAACCCCAACCATCAGCAGACAGGCTGCCAAAAGTCATCCTATGCTCGAGACACCCAAAATACAGCTCTTGCCACAGCCCTGCCCACCCAGCTCCAACCACCAGAGCACAGGCATCAGTCCCTCCAACCAGGAAGCCTACACAAGCCCCTGGACCAACATCACTCACAAGGGGGCAGACACCAGAAGCAAGAGGAACTACGACCCTGCAGCCTGCGGAAAGGTGACAACGAACATAGTAAGTTACACAAAATGAAAGAACAGAGGAATATGCGGCAGACAAAGGCGCAAGACAGAAACATACAAGATCAAATAAATGAAAAGGAACTAGGCAATCTACCCAAAAATAATTCAGAGTAATAATAGTAAAGATGATGCAAGATATCAGAAACAGAATAGAGGCACGGATCGAAAATATACAAGAAATGATTAACAAAAAACTAGAGGAACCTAAGAACAAACAGTGATGAACAATAATGAAATGAAACTACCCTA
This sequence comes from Monodon monoceros, assembly GCF_005190385.1. Taxonomy (NCBI): domain Eukaryota; kingdom Metazoa; phylum Chordata; class Mammalia; order Artiodactyla; family Monodontidae; genus Monodon; species Monodon monoceros. The sequence continues at coordinate 25,721,173 of NW_021703784.1, forward strand.
GAAGGAATCAGTAGCAGAATAATTGAAGTAGAAGAACGGGTAAGTGAGCTGTAAGACAGAATGGGGGAAATCACTGCAGTGGAACAGAATAAAGAAAGAAATTAGGACAGTCTCAGAGACCTCTGGGACAACATTAAAGGAACCAATGTTCGAATTATAGGGGTCCCAGAAAAAGAAGAGAAAGAGAAAGAGTCTGAGAAAATATTTGAAGGGATTATAGTTGAAAAGTTCCCTAACACGGGAAAGGAAATAGTTGCCCAAGTCTAGGAAACAGAGAGTCCCATACAGGATAAACCCAAGGAGAAACATGTTGAGACACATATGAATCAAACTAACAAAAATTAAATACAAAGAAAAAATATTAAAAGCAACAAGGGAAAAGCAACAAATAACATACAATGGAATCCCCATAAGGTTATCAGCTGATATCTCAGCAGAAACTCTGCAAGCCAGAACGGAGTGGCAGGATAAATTTAAAGTAATAAAAGGGAAAAACCTACAACCAAGATTAATCTACCCAGCAAGGCTCCCATTCAGAATCAACTGAGAAATCAAAAGCATTACAGACAAACAAAAGCTAAGAGGAAATTCAGCACCACCAAAATAGCTTTACAACAAATGCTAAATGAACTTCTCTAGGCAAGAAACACAGAGAAGAAAAAGACTTACAAAAACAAACTGAAAACAATTAAGAAAATAACAATAGCAACATACATATCAATAATTACCTTAAATGCAAATACATCAAATCCTCCAGCCAAAGGTATAGACTGGCTGAATGGATACAAAAACAAGACATGTATATATACTGTCTACAAGAGACCCACTTCAGCTCTAGGGACACATACAGACTGAAAGTGAGGGAATGGAAAAAATAATTCCATGCAAATGGAAATGAAGAGAAGGCGAGAGTAGCAGTTCTCATCTCACACAAAATAAACTTTAAAATACAGACTGTTACAAGAGACAAGGAAGAACACTGGATAACGATCAAAGGATGAGTCCATGAAGAAGACATAACAATTGTAAATATATGCACCCTATATAGGAGCACCTCAACATAAGGCAAATGCTAACAGCCATAAAAGGGGAAATTGACAGTAACACAATAATAGTGGAGGATATCAAGATCCCACTGAAACCAATGGATCGATCATCCAGACAGAAAGTTAAGGAAAACACAAGCCTTAAATGACACATTAGACCAGATACACTTAATTGATATTTATAGGACATTATATCCAAAAGCAGCAGAAAACATTTTCTTCTCAAGTGCACATGGAACATTCTTCACAATAGGTCACATCTTGGGTCACAAATCAAGCCTTGAAAATTTTAAGAAAACTGAAATCATATCAAGTGTCTTTTCTGACCACAACGCTATGAGATTAGAAATCAATTACAGGAAAAAAAAAAACTGTAAAAAACACAAACACATGGAAGCTAAACAATATGTTATTAAATAATCAGTGGATCACTGATGAAATCAAAGAGGAAATCAAAAAATACCTAGAGACAAAGGACACCAAACACACGACACTGCAAAATGTATGGGACACGGCAAAAGCAGTTCTAAAAGGGAAGTTTATAGCAATACAAGCTTACCTCGAAAAACAAGAAAAATCTCAAGTAAACAACCTATCCTTACATCTAAAGCAACTACAGAAAGAAAAACAAACAAAACACAAAGTTAGTAGAAGGAAAGAAATCATAAAGATCAGAGAAGAATAAATGAAATAGACACAAAGAAAACAATAGCAAAGATCAATAAAACTAAAAGCTGGTTCTTTGAGAAGATAAACAAAATTGATAAACCTTCAGCCAGGCTCATCAAGAAAAAAAGGGAGAGGATTCAAATCAATAAAATTATAAATAAAAAAACAGAAGTTACAATGGACACCACAGAAATAGAAAGGATCATAAGAAATTAGTACAGGCAACTCTACACCAATAAAATGGACAATGCAGAAGAAATGGACAAATTTGTAGAAAGACAGAAGCTTACAAGACTGAACCATGAAGAAATAGAAAATATGAACAAACCAATCACAAACACTGAAATTGAAACTGTGATTACAAATCTTCCAACCAAAGTCCAGGACCAGATGGTTCACAGGCAAATTCTATCCAACATTTAGAGAAGAGATAACACCTACCATTCTGAAACTCTTCCCAAAAATTGCAGAGAAAGGAGCACTCCCAAACTCATTCTATGAGGCTACCATCACCCTGATACCAAAACCAGACAAAGATACCACAAAAAAAGAAAATTTATAGGTCAATATCACTAATGAACATAGACACAAAAATCCTCAACAAAATACTAGCAAATCGAATCCAACAGCACATTAAAAGGATAATACACTCTGATCAAGTGGGATTTATCCCAGGGTTGCAAGGATTCTTCAATATACACAAATCAAACAACGTGATACACCACATTAACAAACTAAAGAATAAAATCCATATGAACAGCTCAATAGATGCAGAAAAAACTATAACGAAGTTCAACACCCATTTACGACAAAAAAAAAAAAAACTCCAGAAAGTGGGCTTAGAGGGAACTTACCTCAACATAAAAGAGACCATACACAACAAAAGCTACAGCTAACAATTAGTCAATGGTGAAAAGCTGAAAGCATTTCCTCTAAGATCAGGAACAAAGCAAGGATGACCACTCCTGCTAATACAACTCAACATAGTTTTGGAAGTCCTAGACACAGCAATCAGAGAAGAAAAATAAATAAAAGGACTCCAAATTGGAAAAGAAGAAGTAAAACTGTCACTGTTTGCAGATGACATGACACTATGCATAGAAAATCCTAAAGATGCTATGAGAAAACTACTAGCACTCATAAATGAATTTGGTACAGTTGCTGTATACAAAATTAATACATAGAAATCTCTTGCATTCTTACACACTAACAACAAAAAATCAGAAACAGAACTTAAGGAAACAACCCCATTTACCACTGCATCAAACTGAATAAAAAACCTAGGAATACACCTACCTAAGGAAACAAAAGACTGCTACGCATACAACTATAAAATACTGATGAAAAAAGTAAAAGATGACACAAACAGATGGAGAGATATGTTCTTGGACCGGAAGAATCAACACTGTGAAAATGACTATACTACTCAAAGCAATCTACACATTCAATGCAATCACTATCAAACAACCACTGGCATTTTTCACAGAAATAGAACAAAAAATTTCACAATTTGTATGGAAACACAAAAGACCCTGAATAGCCAAAGCAATCTTGAGAAAGAAAAACGGAGTTGGTAGAATTCCTGGACTTCAGACTATACTACAAAGCTACAGTAATCAAGACAGTATGGTACTGGCACAAAAACAGAAATATAGATCAATGGAACAGGAGAGAAAGCCAGAGATAAACCCACGCAAATATGGTCACCTTATTTTTGATAAAGGAGGCAAGAGTATACAATGCAGAAAAACCAGCCTCTTCAATAAGTGGTGTTGGGAACACTGGACAGCTACATGTAAAAGAATGAAATTAGATCATCCCTAACACCATACACAAAAATAAACTACTCAAAATGGATTAAAGACCTAAATGTAAGGCCAGACATTATAAAACTCTTAGATGAAAACATAGGCAGAACACTCTGTGACATAAATCACAGCAAGATCCTTTTTGACTCCCCTCCTAGAGAAATGGAAATTTTAAAAAACTAAACGAATGGGACCTAATGAAACTTAAAAGTTTTTGCACAGCAAAGGAAACCATAAACAAGATGAAAAGACAACCCTCAGAATGGGGGAAAATATTTGCAAATGAAGCAACTGACAAAGGATTAATCTCCAAAATTTACAAGCAGCTCATGCAGCTCAATATCAAAAAAACAAACAACCCAATCCAAAAATGGGCAGAAGACCTAAATAGACATTTCTCCAAAGAAGGACCAATTACCAACAAACACATTAAAGGATGCTCAACATCACTAATAATTAGAGAAATGCAGATCAAAACTACAATTAGGTATCACCTCAAACCTGCCAGAATGGCCATCAGCAAAATATCTACAAACAATAAATGCTGGAGAGGGTGTGGAGAAAAGGGACCCTCTTGCACTGTTGGTGGGAATGTAAATCGATACAGCCACTATGGAGAACAGTATGGGGGTTCCTTAAAAACTAAAAATAGAACTACCATACGACCCAGCAATCCCACTACTGGGCATATACCCTGAGAAAACCATAATTCAAAAAGAGACACGTACCACAATGTTCACTGCAGCTCTATTTACAATAGCCAGGACATGGAAGCAACCTAAATGTCCACCAACAGATGAATGGACAAAGAAGATGTGGCACATATATACAATGGAATATTACTCAGCCATAAAAAGAAACGAAACTGAGCTATTTGTAGTGAGGTGGATGAACCTAGAGTCTGTCATACAGAGTGAAGTTAAGTCAGAAAAAGAAAAACAAATACCGTATGCTAACACATATATATGGAATCTAAAAACAAATGGTTCTGAAGAACCTAGGGCCAGGACAGGAATAAAGATGCAGACGTAGAGAATGGACTTGAGGACACAGGGAGGCAGAAGGGTAAGCTGCAATGAAGTATAAGCAGCTTCTAAAGGGGTGGGATAGGGAGGTTGGGAGGGAGACGCAAGAGTGAGGAGATGTGGGGATATATGTATATGTATAGCTGAATCACTTTGTTATAAAGCAGAAACTAACACACCATTGTAAAGCAATTATACTCCAATAAAGATGTTTAAAAAAAACAACAACAGAGCTGGAGGAATCAGGCTCCCTGACTTCAGACTATACTACAAACCTACGGTCATCAAGACACTATGGTACAGTATGGTACTGGTACAAAAACAGAAATATACATCAATGGAACAGCATAGAAAGCCCAGAGATAAACCCACACACCTACAGTCACCTTATCTTTGACAAAGGAGGCAAGAATATACAATGGAGAAAAGACAGTCTCTTCAATAAGTGGTGCTGGGAAAACTGGCCAGCTACATGCTAAAGAATGAAATTAGAGCACACCCTAACACCATACACAATAATAAACTCAAGCTGGATTAAAGACCTAAATGTAAGGCCAGATACTATAAAACTGTTAGAGGAAAACATAGGGAGAACACTCTGTGACAAACTGCAGCAAGATCTTTTTCCATCCACCTCCTAGAATAATGAAAATAAAAACAAAAATAAACAAATGGGACCCAGTTAATTTATTAATTAAACTTCAAAGCTTTTGCACAGCAAAGGAAACCATAAAGAAGACGAAAAGACAACCCTCAGAATGGAAGAAAATATTTGCAAATGAAGCAACTGACAAGGGATTAATCTCCAAAGTTCACCTGCAGCTCAATATCAAAAAAGCAAACCAATCAAAAAGTGGGCAGAAGATCTAAATAGACATTTCTCCAAAAAAGACATACAGATGGCCAAAAAGCACATGATAAGATGCTCAACACCACTAATTATTAGAGAAATGCAAATCAAAACTACAATAAGGTATCACCTCACGCAAGTCAGAATGGCCATCATCAATAAGGTCTACAAACAATAAGTGCTGGAGAGGGTGTGGAGAAAAGGGAACCCTCCTACACTGTTGGTGGGAATGCAAACTGGTACAGCCACTATGGAGAACAGTATGGAGGTTCCTCAAAAAAGTAAAAATAGAGCTACCATATAATCCAGCAGTCTCACTCCTGGGCATATATATGGAGAAAACCAGAATTCAAAAGGATGCATGCACCCCGATGATCACTGCAGCACTATTTACAATAGCCAGGACATGGAAGCACCTTAAATGTGCATCAACAGAGGAATGCATAAAGAAGATGTGGTACATATATATACAACTAAATAGTACACACCCATAAAAAAGAACAAAATAATGCCATTTGCAGCAACATGGATGGACCTCAAGATTCTCATACTTAGTGACGTAAGTCAGACAAAGAAAGACAAATATCATATGATATCATTTACATGTCAAATCTAAGAAAAGGCTACAAATGAACTTATCTACAAAACCAAAACAGAGATACAGAGGTAGAAAATAAACTTATGGTTACCGGTGGGTGAGGGTGGGGGAGGGATAAATTGGAAGATTGGGATTGACACATACACACTACTATATATAAAATAGGTAACTAATAAGGACCTCCTCTACTCAATACTCTGTAATAGCCTCTATGGGAAAACAATCTTAAAAAGAGCAGATATATGTATTTGTGTAACAGATTCACTGTGCTGTACACCTGAAACTAACACAACATTGTAAATCAATTATACGCCAATAAAATTTTTTTCAAAATAAATAAATGAAATAAAATATATTAATAGTTTTTAAAAAAGAACAAATAAGGAAATTACAGATAATACAGAACTATCTGTATTATCATAGATAATAATGCAGATATTAATGCAGAACTATAATAACAATGAAACAAATTATTCTAGCTGTGATTACCAACTACGGAAATCTGAATGCCTCCAACAAACTTTATTAGGCTGCTTATATTTCCTTCTATATACATCACACTTTTCATTTGCATATAGGAAATCTAATAAATAAATCAAAACTGTTCCTGATTTTCCTTGTTCAAAAACAGAACTAGTTTAGATCACCCCAGCTCTATAACCCACAAAATACAGAGACCCCAAAAGACATGTACAAGAATCTTCATAGCAAGAAACCTGTAGTAATCCCAGCCTAGAATCAAATGAATATACATTATAGACTATGATATATATATTCCTAAAATAGACTACTACATAGCAATGAGAATAAATGACTATGTACCCAACAACACAAGTGAATCTGAAAATGGGCACAAACGTAGCAGGAAACAAAAGAGGGCACAGTATATGATTCCAGGCAAAGCAGAATTTTGGTGCCAGAACACTCTGGCAAGAGCACAGTGACTCGAAGAGCCACAAAGCGAATCTTTGGGATGGTAATAATGTTCAGTTTCTTAAACTGTACACTGATTGCACAGATGTTTTCACTTTGTAAAAATACAGTTGACCCTTGAACAGCAACATGTTTGAACTATGTGGGTTTACTTACACTTGGATTTTTTTCAATAGCAAATACTACAATATACACAACCTGCAGTTGGCTGGATCCATGGTTGGTTGATTCCACAAATACAGAGGGCCAACTAAAAGTCATATGCAGATTTTCAACTGCACAGAGGGTAGGTGCCCCTAACCCCCATGTTGTTCAACGGTCAACTGTAATCAGTCTGTATACTAAAGATTTGTGTACTTTTCTATATACGTGTTGAACGTAAATAAAAAGTTTACTTTAAAAAAAACAGATTTTTCAATTCTGAAATTAATTCTGTCCCTCACACAAATCTCAAAAGTTTATCTTCACTAAGCTATCTCTTCTAAGATAACGGGTCTTACTTTACATGCCTAAAATACCGTGTACTTCAAATCCAGGTCTCTAGTTAACTCAATGATTCGCTTTTCATTTAAGTTTATTTTGCTCTTGCTCTTTTTTTTAATGTATACATTCTATGAGTTCAAAATTAACAATGCAGCTACTCAAGGAAGTTAGTCTAAATCTGCAATTTACACAGTGATAAGAGACAACCACTGTAAATAACACCCATGTTAATGTTCTAGCTATATAATTAAAATTTTTATTCCGAGGAGTTATCTACTGACAAACTGATGGACACAGTGAAAATTTTAATTCATGCTCATGGAGTTCTCATAGAAATGGGACCTAAGAAGGGACCAAAGAAGCCAGTTTTTATACTTTTTAGACAGAGAAACACTAAATTTATAAGAAATTTATAGGACAAAAATAACTTAGGCTTTGGGTGCTTAATTAGTGAAGAATCTAAACTGAGTTTGGGCTTGGGGTAATAAATTAAAGAAGTAACAAGGTCTGTTTGTATAGGCTTTTTGACCTCAAATTCCCTATCTCTGTTATAAGAATTTCCTTCTACCTTCATTTTTCATATGCAATTTATTCCCTACTTTCAGGAAGACAGAGAGGAGGTTCAAAGTGTCCCTCTTGCATCAGCTCTTTCTTAAGTAACTTTAATTCAAAATAATCAATATGCCATTGAGGCACACTTTGGGGCAACGTACCCTGGGCCCCAACAATAGCAATAATAAAATATTTATAACAAGAGAATTCACCAAATTGAATATTTAAAAAGCAAACAAAAAATACCAACTACAGAACCATCTATCAAGAAATTCAATCCAACAAATATTTTGTGAACACTTACTATGAATATGAAAATCTATTAAACACAGAAGGAAATCAAAACATAATAAGGGGGGGCTTCCCTGGTGGCGCAGTGGTTGAGAGTCCGCCTGCCGATGCAGGGGACACGGGTTCGTGCCCCGGTCCGGGAAGATCCCACATGCCGCGGAGCGGCTGGGCCTGTGAGCCATGGCCGCTGAGCCTGCACGTCCGGAGCCTGTGCTCCGCAATGGGAGAGGCCACAACAGTGAGGCCCGTGTACCACAAAAAAAATAATAATAAATAATAATAAGGGGGTAAAACATTGGTGAATGGGGTATCTACTCACTAAAAAGTAACTTTTTAAAAAAACAAACAAAAACAATCATGAATAAGGCATGGTCCCTGTCCTATCTGAGATAAAGATATATCAAATAATTACAGTAAATTCATTGGTATGGAGCACTTAATATATACCTGTACGTGAAGTCTGTTGTTTATAAGTCAAAAATTCAGAGACTGAGTATATGCTTCCATAATTAAAAGTTATATTATTATAGACAAAATACAACCAAGTGAATCTGGGCTACATCCTCATTTTTCTCAGAAGACAGGATAATATAAAAATAGCAATAAACTGAATATCAGGAGACCTAGATTTTAGTCTTGCTGTTGTTATTAAATAGTTGTAAGACCTCAAGCAAGTCATTAACTCCTTTAAATTTTGCTTCTTTGTGTGCAAAATAAGGCAGTTGATTTAAATCAACTTTGAAACAACTTCTCAAAAGATTCTGTAAGAGAAAGCCAAAAAATAAAGAGGGAAAATAATCTACATGGATGAACAAAAATACAGAGTTTTTAAGCAAGAATATCTACTAACTACATGGTAACAGAGTCTTCTAATGAAAACCTAGAGTAACTAACCCTAGACTAAAATCAGAAGACCTGGGTTCTAGTACTACTCATATGACTATAGGCAAATAACTTGACCAATTTCAGCCTTAGTTTCCTGAACATTAGGTATTAGCTTCCTATACAATTGGGACATCTACTTTGCTACCCTCACATGGCTGCTATTGAAAATAAACTGATACAAAAACGTGTTATTCTGTAAACTTAAAAATTGTACAAATATTCCCATTACTAAAATATGATTTAAGATAATTTTGTATGGACAGTGAAAATTTATTTATTTTTCTACTTAATTTTCTCTAAGGAAAAAAATATCAAGAGTAACAAATTAGTTATGGTGTATATGGCGCCTCAATCATTACCAAAAAACCTGTTGATAAAATCTTCCCAAAACATTTCATCATAAGGACAAATATTTGACAACATCATTATTAAGTATTTACTATATTCCAGATTCTGTGATAAATCCTCATAATAACCATATAAGACAGGTAATACCATTATTCCCTACTACAGTGTTTAAACTGGGCTCAGAGAAGTCAGGAAACATTCCCCAAATCACAGAACTAATGAGTGGAAACGCCAAAATTCTAATCCCAAGAAGTCAAACTCCAAAGTCTAAGTCCTTAAATATAAACACTATAGCACCTCTACATACCTCTTAATACTACTTTTATAACACTTTTAGGTGCCTCACAGTTTCAACTCTACCACTAGTCTAAAGAGAACGACCACACTATCTGCATACGCAGAAAAACCTACAAATCATTTTTTAAAGCTTAATTTCAACTCTGGGATCTGAACCTCTGACAGACATTCAGAGCTTTCTGTCATTCTTTCTCCTTCTAATTAAATATGAGAAAGGGAAATGGTGAAAGCATTATATGAAAGGGAAGCAAGAAAGGCTCTCTAAAACCTTTATGTATGGTCATTTTTCTCCTAGTGTCTTTGATTCTACTGGTTCAGCAAGCTGAAAGATACTACCTAAGGTAGAACTTTGGGTCTTCTCCAATCAGGGAAGTTAAGAACCTGCTGACTACATATACTCAGACAGGATTTGCCAATTCTAAGTCTTCCCCATAGATGAACTTACTGACTGTCCTCTGACAACAAGGATGGTAAAAGCTTGGATCAGCCCTACATAATAATGGTTCACTGAGAAAACTTATGATTCCCAAACTCTTAAATCTCTAAACATCAGTATTTCAAAGAGAATCTTATATGACTACAGTTATTATTATATAGCCCAGCAGAGACATTTCTTTATTGCCCAAGCTGAAAGGCAATAAAGAAAAGGTTATAATTACTAATAACTTCAGTAAAACTAATAAATATAAATTAAAAAGGAACCTATAACGTGGCTCCAGGGACATCTCTCATAAAACACAAAAGAATATAACAAATGGCCAAAATAAAAATAAACTATGTATAAAAAGCAGGAAAACATTCTGCTGAGAAATGACTAAGATGAAAAGATAATTTATAATACTACTATGTGTATACTGGGTTAATTGTAATTAATCAAACTTTTCATTGAGTTGTCAATGTAACACTTAACTGGCATATAAGTATTTTTTAAAATTATGGTGAAAGGTATGAATATGTGACACAAGTATTGTGTCTCCATCTGCTGGAAAGTAACAGCACTATCCTAACATCAATAAAATTTGTAAATGCTGGCAAAGTAAGAATTTCTGAAAATATAAAATCACATCTTTAATATTTATACATCATTTTCATGAAACTTCAGAGCTTTAATACTTTTTACATTTTGTTATAGAATGTAACAAACCAAAGGATTACATCCTCACAGAACCATACTTTTCATTAATCCATTCAAAATATAAACTCAAATATAAAAACATTATCGAGTATAAAAATATTTAATAAATTTGCTAACATATTATAGTTAAAATAATCTTCCCAAGTACTAATAATTTAAATGAGGCCTTAAAAGACTGCATGTTTTATCATTGCTTTCCTATATGTAAACTGAACCTTTAGTAATAATCCATAGACGCTCATAATATAAAACCATACAAATTTCACATCAGATAATCAATATACATCATTGTTTTGCAAATACATAAACAGACACAGGTATCTGCAGACTAGATCAAAATTACAGCATCAGGCAGAAATATTTAAATAATAACTAGTGATAAAATTTAGATTTAATACATCTCAAAATCTGATTTAGATTATTATTCATTTTTGGAATTCATAATACATCTTGCCAATCTACTAGCAGACTCAGTTGATTCCCTTAGGAATACCAAGTTATAAGAAATGCCTGTGTGGCTACAATCAGAATATGAAGATACCTTTAGTAACTGATGACACATTACAGTCTTCTGGTGGAAGACCTGTCCCACCATCCTTCCAGTATGGATTCAATTCTCTTTCCAGCAGTCTGAACTGGAACAAAACATTTTCAGAGGTCACAATTTTAAAATAACCCCACCATAAAATATATTAATAAATTAAAAACCTGAGACTCAGTTAACAATTGTAACCTTAGGGAAATACTTTAAAAACTCTTAAGACACACTCTTTTCCAACTTGCAGGAAATAATGTCTAAATTAACATTCATTCAATGCTTTTCTTGAATACCTACCATGAATCAGAATTGTGCTAGATGCAGAAAATGTAATAGTCAATATGCCTAACACAGCCTTTGCTAGCTTATGAGATAGTGAGGAATACAGACAATATACAAGTAACTGTCAAGTGCTTTGAAGACAGAAGTACAGAGTGTTAAAGCCATACACAATTCAAACTCCTCTCATGCTGACAAATCAAAGACTTCCTAAAGGAAGTAATATGAGTACTATTAGACCTAAGGATGAGCAAGAATTAGCCAGTTTCTTCTGTGGGAAAAGAGAATTAAGAGGTTCCAAGTGTAGGAATAAAAGTATGTTCATAAAGCCCAAGAGGAAAGCAAAAGCACTGCACCTTTAGGGAACAAAGTAATTCAGACTGGCTAAAACTTGAGAAGCATGAATGAACATCAATAAGAGATTAGGTTATAGAATAATCAGGGACTAGGCCACAGGAACCACTTTAAACTGCTATTGGAGCTTTCTGCTGGGGCAATGGTAAGTCATAAACATGATCAGCTTTGTGTTACACAAAGAGCAAACTGGTTTCAGAGTGGAGAAAAGACTGGAGAAAAGCAACATTATAGGTAGGAAACCAGTAAGAAGACTGTGGTAGTAATCAGGAAAAAGATGACAGTAGCCTAGTCACAGTGCAAGTGTCTACTGTGTTCCAAGCACTATGCCAGGTACTAGGGCTATAATTAATAAGCCAGGCATAGTCCTTACCATCAAAGAAATTATGGCCTTGAGAAAGGAGAAAGACAAGCAATATTAATATAGAAGAGTGCTATGAAAGTAAAGACTGCTATAGAAACATATACTAGGGGTATCCAATTTGACTTAAGGAGTCAGAAAATGCTTCTTAGAACTAATAATGGCAATTATTAGAAATAATAATGGCAATTAGATAGAGAAGAATGGAAAGAGTTAAATGTTAGCTTCCAGAACCAACCTTTGAAAACAAAAATGTTGGATAAAAAATTTTTAAAAAGCATTTAAAATGTATTCATGAGCTGACAAAAAAGTACAGAATCTCCAAAGAACAAAATTTAAGTTAGGAATCTCCTGGCGGTCCAGTGGTTAAGATGCCGTGCTTCCACTGCAGGGGGCGCGGGTCCTATCCCTGGTCTGGGAACTAAGATCCCACATCACATGGTGCGGCAAAAAAAAACAGAAAAAAACAAACAAAAAAATTTTTATGTTAAAGGTTAACTTAGAGGGATAAGCAAAGTAGTAAGGATTTGACTTCTTATAATGTACACACAAAAAGATTCTGCCACCTCCCTTTTTAGCCTACTGTAAAATCTCACAGTATCTACAATTTCTTCCAGTGGTCTTATTTGGACACTTAGAGAGACACATATCAGATATCCAACAGGATAACAAAGACTAAAATTACAAACTGAGGAGGACAATTGACAACTGGTAAGACGAATTATGAGATACTATCTGAAAGTGCACAAAAGACACAAGACTGAATATATAAAGAACTACCATCAGTAAGAAAAAGATAAAAAACATAAACAAGCAGTTCATACTATAAGAAATCCAAATGACAAAAAAAAGATCTCTCCTAGTAATCAGAGGAATGCATATTAATACATGAAATACCATTTCTCACACATTATTCAGCATGACATAATTTTAAAGTTTGACAATACAGATACTAAGTATGGTTAAGAAACATACATTGTTGGGGCACAATAAATTGATATAATCTCTTTGCAAGTGTTTGTGAAAGAAAATAGGTGCGTACTTAATAACTTAGCAATTCCACTTCTAAATATGCACTATGGAGAAATTTAGCACTGCTTGTAATAGTTTGTAAGAGTGAAAAACAAAATATCCATTCCAAGAGGAATGGATATTTACAGAATGGCAGAGTTAGATTATGAAAGACTATACAGTGATTGAAAGGAATGAAATAGAAATAAAATATATCAACATGAATCAATCTCTAAAACATGCTCAGACCTAGTCAAGAGATTTATTAAAGTTCAGTTCATGTTGCCATGTTTGTCTCTGCTCAGGACAAACCGAAAAGATATACAAAATATAAAACACTGCTAAGTTCAAAACAAGATAAACCCATCTCTGTGGACCAAAAACAGAAGAGAAATGCAAAGCAGTAAGCATAACTGAAGCCACATGACTACTGGGCTCTATGTGCAAGCAGAAAACGTTAGCCCTTAGTTCAATTTCTAAAACATAATAAATACTAAAGGTGCTCCAGCATATACAGGGGAATGGAAACAAAGCCAAGGACTGGAGTGGGGAGATGTCCTGCTTATGAAAAAAGGTTGAAAAATTGGTATGCATCTCTATGTGCTATAGACTGGTTTTATAGATATGTGCCATAGATCTGAAGCTTACAGCACAAGGTGAGAAAGAAGCCAAGAAGACACAAAGACTTGAGCATTGGCTTTCAAGCTTTTCTGTGACCTTGACCCATAGAGAGATTTTCTCTGTGTATGTGTATCCAAAACAAAGGTTTTAGGAAACAAAACGTATATTTGTTACATGTAATAAATACATGCTGATATTTTATATTTTTAAATGATGACAGCAATAAACTTCTGACTCACAATATGAAAAACATTAGCATAAAGCACAAAAGAAATGATATCCTCAATATAAAGAAGACAAATGAAATCAACATGCTTCACACTGAAGCTTCAGTTAAGGACCATCATTTTAGTCTTCTTCCTACGATCTTCATTTATTTTCACTCCCATTATAGGAATTATCATTTGATTCTAAGGCAAGGGCCGTATTTTCCTCAAAATAAACCAAACATTTATCATGTGTTAAGAATACGATGACATAGGAAGGAGAGATCAAGATGGTGGAGTAGGAGGATGTGGAGCTCACTTCCTTCCAAGAACACAGCAAAAATACATCTACATGTGGAACAATTCTCACTGAAAACCAACAGGAGACTGGTAGAAAGACTCTTATACAACAAAGGCTGTAAGAAAAATCCACACAGATTCAAGTAGAAAGAGAAGAGAAGCAATCAAGTCAGGAATTGTGACCCTGGGAGGGGACACAGAAAAGGAAGGAGATTACATGGACTCAGAGATCCTCCCTGGGGGGTGAGCAATTCAAGCCACATATTGGGTTCCCTAGTCCTAGGGTCCAATGCCAAGAAGACAAGTCCCCTTAGCTGATTTGAAAACCAGTGGGACTAACAGGGGGACTGTAAGAAACCTAGACTCTGCTCATGAAGAGCACATACAAATTTGATTACTCTCAAAACAAGGCAGCAGAAGTAGACTTAAACTGCCCCAGGACTCTGGCCAGTTTCCTACAACACCCCCAGCCCATGCTCCAGCCTAAGCCGAGGGCCCACTACAGCACCACTTGCTCCATGGCACAGTTCCACACTGGGGCAAGGGATGCTGCACCCAAGAAGAGTACACAGTTGTGAGAAATGAACCCTGCTCAGATCTGGAACAGCATCTGAATGGAGTGACGGCAACCCCTGAAGGTGCTTGGCGAGGCAGCACATCAGGAGCAGTCTGTAACTCTGACTGGCCTGGGACCACCACAGCCCACTCCCTGACCGAAGCCAAGTGCCCATTCCAGCCTCTCTTGCTATGCCATGCAGCTCCAAACTGGGGCAAGGGCTACAGGACTGAGGGGAGTATGCTGTTTTGAGAGACAGAGCTAACCTGACCCAGAAGCATCTGACGGGGGTGGGGGAAGGTGGCAGTCGCTGCAGCTGATTAGGGAAGCAGCTCATTGGGTGAGGTCCGAAACTCAGACTGGGGTCCAGAACACCACAGCCCACACCTGACCTTTGCCGAGCACCCACTCTGGCCCCTCTTGCTCCAATACTGGTCCCCTCTGGGGCAAAGTACTGGTGCTAGGAACGAGAAGAGTACACACTTAAAGGGAATGGAGCCAGCTCACTCCCAAATAACAGGGCTTCTGCTCCAGGAACTTGGGGCCCTACACCACCTCCAATAAGGTGGTGTTGGTCACTGAGCAGAGAAGAACCCCATGCTCACACCTGGCTCTGACTCTAGTCCCTCCATCTTCCAGTCTCACCTCCTACAAAGGTGACAGCTGCCAGCACACCCTGTGGGAAGATGTGACTCATGCTCAGGTCAGATCCAGTTCTCCCATCAAAGCCACTGGGCACATGGAGACTGCATAGAAATGCTCCCACACAAGGACACTCCTTCAAGATCAGAGTAGGTAAATGTTTCACCTAATATCACAGACACAGAGAAAGTTAAGCAAAATGAGAAGACAGAAAACTGTTTCAACTGAAAGAACAAGAGAAAAACCCTAAAGAAAACTAATGAAACAGCAGTGAACAATTTAATACACAAAGAGTTCAAAGCATTAATAATAGGAATACTGACTAAATTAGAGGAAAGAATAGATGAACAGAGAATTTTAAAAAGGAACTAAAAAACATTTTTAAAAGACAGAACTGAAGAACATGCTAACTGAAATGCAAAACACATTAGAAGGAACCAACAGAAGACAAAGTGATACGGAAGAAGATGAAATAAAAATTAACTCAATCTGAACAGAAAAAAGAGAAACAAGGTTTAAAAAAAATGAGAACAGTTAAGGGATCTCTAAGATAACATCCAGCATACCAACATGCACACTCTAGGGGTCCTAGTAGGAGAAGAAAGAGAGAGGCAGGGCAAAAACGTGTTTGATGAAATTATGGACTGCCAGAACCTGAAGAAGGAAACAGAAATCCAAGTACAGGAAGCACAGAGGGTACTAACCCAACCCTAAAAAAATGTTAAAGCATTTTCTCTAAGTGAAAAAGTAAAAGCTACAACAAGTAAGAATCTATAGGAAAGGGAAAATCCCACTAGTAAAGGCAAATATATAGTAAAGCCTATGACTCAATCACTTAAATAGGCTCTTACCAAGATTAAGACAAATAACTGTGAAATCAACTATATCTACAACGAACAGTTAAGGGAAAACATGAATATGTAAAATACATCATTAAAAACACAAAATGTGGTGAAGGGGTTTAGAAAAATGTAAATCGTTTAGAATGTGTTTGAACTTAAATGACTCCCAGTTTAAAACAAGTAAATATAGTTATAGGTCAACATATATGAACCATATGGTAACTGCAAACCAAAAACCTGTACTACATACAAAAAATCTAAAGAAAAAGGAACACAGGCATACCACTAAAGAAAATCATCAAACTCCAAGGGAAGGAACTAAAAGAAGAAAAGAACAAAGAAGAACTGAAAAACCAACCAGTAAACAAGTAACAAAATGGGAATAAGGACACACCTATCAATAATCACTTCAAATGTAAATGGACTACATGATCCAATCAAAAGACACAGAGCAGCTGATTGGATAAAAAAAAACAAGACCCATCTAAATGCTTCTTGTAAGAGACTCACTTCAAACATAAAGACAAACACATAAACTGGAAGTGACAGGATAGAAAAAAATAATTCATGCAAATGGAAATGACAAGAAAGCAGGGGTAGAAGTACTCATTTCAGACAAATTTTAAAATAAAGTCAATAAAAAAAGATAAAGAAGGGCATTATTAACAAAAAGGATTTCAATGCAAGAGGAGACAACACTCATTAACATATATGTACCTAATATAGGAGCACCTAAATATATATATATAGCAAATATTAACAGACATAAAGGGAGAAATTGACAATAACAAATAACAGAAGAGGATTTTAACACCACACTTACATCAATGAACAAATCATCCAGACAAGAAAACAATAAGAAAACAGTAATCTTTTTTTTTTTTTTTTTTTGCGGTACGTGGGCCTCTCACTGCTGTGGCCTCTCCCGTTGTGGAGCACAGGCTCCGGACACGCAGGCTCAGCAGCCATGGCTCATGGGCCCAGCCGCTCTGCGGCATGTGGGATCTTCCCGGACCGGGACACAAACCCATGTCCCCTGCATCGGCAGGCAGACTCTCAACCACTGCGCCACCAGGGAAGCCCAAACAGTAATCTTAAATGATACTTTGGACCAGATGGGCTTAGTAGATATCTACAGGACATTCCATCCAAAAACAGTAGAATAAACATTCTTTTCAAGTGCATATGGAACATTTTCCAGAATAGATCACATAGGAGGCCAAACAACAAGTCTCAACTAACTGAAGAAGATAGAAATTATATCAAGCAGTTTTTCCAACCACAAGGCATGAAACTAGAAAAAACACAAAATGTGGAGACTCAACAATATGCTACTAAAAGAAAAACCAATGGGTCAATGAAGAAATCAAAGAGGAAATCAAACAAAACCTCCAGACAAATGAAAATAACACAACTTTCCAAAATCTGTGCTACACAGCAAAAGCAGTTCTAAAGGTAAGTTTATAGCAGTAAAAGGCCAACCTCAAGAAACAAGAAAAATCTCATAAACAACCTAACCTACCATCTAATGGAATTAGAAAAAGAAGAACAAACAAAAGCAGAAAGAAAGCAATTCATATCAGAGAGGAAATAAATAAAACAAAGAACAAAAAAGAAAAAAAAATAGAAATGACCAATGAAACCAAGAGTTGATGTTTTGAAAAGATAAACAAAACTGATAAGCCTTTAGGCAGATTCATCAAGAAAAAAAGAGAGAGGACCCAAATAAAATAAGAAATGAAAGAGGAAAAATAACAACTGCTATCACAGAGATACAAAAATATCAAAACAGAATACTATGAACAATTAATATGCCAACAAATTGGACAACCTAGAAGTAACCAACAAACTTCTATAAACATAAAAACTTACAAGACTGAATCAGGACAAAATAGACCATATGAACAGAAAGATCACTAGTAGTAAAATTGAATTTGTACTTTAAAAAACTCTCAGCAAACAAAAGTTCAGGAACAAATCCATTCCTGGGAGAAGTCTACCAAACATATATAAAAGAACTAATATCTATACCTTCTCAAACTCCTCCAAAAAATTGAAGAAGAGGGAACATTCCCAAATTAATTCTATGAGGCCATCACTAATTACCCTGATACTAAAATAAAACAAAGACACTACCAAAGAAAAAAATTACAGGTGAGTATCTCCGATGAATGAAGATCCAAATATCCTCAAGAAAATATCAGCAAACCAAATTCAACAGTATATAAAACGGATCATACATAATGGTCAAGTGAGATTCATTCCAGGGATGGTTCAATATTTGCAAACTAATCAATATGATACACCACATTAACAAAAGGAGGAAAAAAAATCACATGATCATCTCAACAGACACACAAAAAGCATTTGACAAAATTCAACGTCCTTTGGTGACAAAAACTCTCATCAAAGTTGGTATAGAGGGAAAATATCTCAACATAATAAAGACCATTTGTGACAAATCCACAGCTAACCTCATACTTGATGATGAAAAGCTGAAAACTTTTCCTCTAAAATCAGGAACAAAGGGGTTCCAAGACAGCGGAGGAGTAGGAGGATGTGGAGTTCCTCTCTCTCCATGGATGCATCAGGAATACATTTATAGATGCAACAATTCTCACAGAACACCAGCTATACACTAGCAGAAGACCTTAGACACCAGAAAGGACTATAAAGATCCCTGCATAACTGGGTAGGAAGAAAGAAAGAAGGGAGAAGGAGGAGGAGAGGAAGCGGGACAGGACCTGCATGCCAGTGGTGGGAGCTGAAGCAGGAGAGAAATTCCCTCATCCGGGGAAGCCCCCTCACCAATGAGGAAATCAGTTGGGAGAGAAGGGAAGCATTTGAGGCTGTTGATGGAGGGTGAAGCGACCGACCTGTGGCAGATGGGACAGAGTGAAAACTACACAGACAGTCTGTACTATGGCCCTAAGTGCCCCGGATTGGGATGTGTGTCCAACAGTGCACATGGGGGCTGGGAACTGGAGCATGGGGAATGGAGAGTAAACCCGGGGCAAGAACTGCTGTTGGCTGTGGGGAGATGGTGTGAGGGAACAGGAGGGAGGAAATGTCAACAGAGAATGCCTATGGAGGAAAACCGGAATGCCATGGAAGCAGGGCACTACTGCTGAGTCACATGCAAGGGGTGGAGCCACCATTGTAGCCAGTCTCTCCCCACATGCCAGTGCCTAGCACCAGACAATACAAAAGGCCCTGCCAGGGCTGGCCCTCATGAGCCTGTCGCTGGGCACTACAAAAAAACCAGACAGGGCTAGCCCTTGCACACCTGCTGCCAGGCACTAAAAACAGACTGACCAGGGCTGGCCCTCGCACGCATGCCACTGGGCACTAGAAAAGGTTCCCACTAGGGCCATATCTCTTGCGCCCATGGCCGCCAGCTCCCCCACGCACCTGGCGCTGCCGGGGCTCCCACTATCCAAGTAGCCATGCCACCTCCATGCCCTGTCCTCACCAGGACAGACCCAACTGCTCCAGGGAAGCCTCGGGAGCAGACTCCTGTGGGTGGCCCACACACATAGATGGGGATAAAACCACAGCTGAGCCCCAGGGGTGGGGCAACTAAAAAAGAGAAACAAAAATCTTTCCATCAGTTGCATAACTGGCAAATTAAATCCCCGTAATCAGCTAAATAGATACTGTGCCTATGGAATATCTGAAAAGACAATGAGTACTCCCACAAATGAAAATGGTCTAGCACTGACAGCTGTGGACTTTGGGGGCAAGCACACACATGAGTGGGGCCAGATCAGAGCCTCAGCTGTCCCCACAGGGCCCACAGCAGGTCCAGAGACCAGCACAGAGGCATTGGAGGGTCTCCTGAGGAGGCAGGGGTGGGCTGTAGCTCACGGCAAGGACAATAACAGGTGAGACCCCAGGAAAACATTATTATTACTATTAATTTTACTCAGTTTTGATTCATTCTGTTGTTAAGTCTGTTGTTTTGTTTTTTTCTTTTTCTTTGTTGTTGTTGCTATTGGTTTGGGGTTTTTTTTTTTTACTTTTATTTAGTCTCAAGGTTTTTTTTAACATACTTTTGATCTTCTTATATTTCTACTTTTACTTTGCTTTTCTGTTGTTCTGTGCTTTTTCATCATTTTTTAATATATTTAAAAAATTTTTTTGTATTTCCATTTTCCCTTTGCTCTTCTGTTCTGTGGGTTTTGTACCCATTTCTATTTTTGTTTTCTTTTTTTTGCGGTACGCGGGCCTCTCACTGCTATGCCCTCTCCCATTGCGGAGCACAGGCTCCATACGCGCAGGCCCAGCGGCCATGGCTCACGGGCCTAGCCGCTCCGCGGCATGTGGGATTTTCCCAGACCGGGGCACGAACCCGTGTCCCCTGGATCGGCAGGCAGACTCCCAACAACTGAGCCACCAGGGAAGCCCCCCCATTTCTTTTTTTTTGAATCATTTTTGTCTGTTTTGTTTTCTTTGCTTTATTCTTCAGTTGGCATTCTGCTTTGATTTTGGTATTTTGTTTTTGTTAGTTTTGTTTTTAATTGTTTAATTTTGCCTTGGGATTCTTTGGCTGTTCTCTTGTTTTCTGTTTTCTTTGGTTCTGTTTTTGTTTCTTCTGTGTGTGTGTGTGTGTGTGTGTGTGTGTGTGTTTGTTTCTTTGTTTTTGCTCATTTGATTTTGCTTTTACCAAGCCTACAAAAGCCACTGGCCAAACCTCACCCACTGGGGGCAGAGACCAGAAGAAAGAGGAACTCTGACCCTGCAGCCTGTGGAAAGGAGACCTCAAACACAGTAAGTTAAGCAAAATAAGAAAACAGAGAAATATCTTGCAGATGAAGGAGCAAGGTAAAAAGGCACAAGACCAAATACAAGAAGGGAAATAGGCAATCTATCTGAAAAGAATTCAGAGTAAAGATAGTAAAGATGATCCAAAATCTTGGAAATAGAAAGGATCGAGAAGATGAAAGAAATGTTTAACAAGGACCTAGAAAAACTAAAAAACAAACCATCAGTGATGAACAACACAATAACTGAAATTAAAAATACACTAGAAGGAATCAACAGCAGAATAACTGAGACAGAAGAATGGATAAGTGAGCTGAAAGACAGAATGGTGAAAATATAGCAAAAACTAACACACCATTGCAAAGCAATTATACTCCACTAAACATGCTAAAAACAAAAAAAAGAATGGTGGAAGTAACTGCCACAAAGCAGAATAAAGAAAGAACAATGAAAAGAATTGAGGACAGTTGCAGAGACCACTGGGACAACATTTAGCACACCAGCATTTGAATTATAGGGGTCCCAGAATTAGAAGAGAAAGTGAAATGGTCTGAGAAAGTATTTGAAGAGATTATAGACAAAAACCTAACATGGGAAAGGAAACAGTCAATCAAGTCCAGGAAACGCAGAGTCCCATACAAGATAAACCCAAGGAGAAACACACCAAGTCACATATTAATCAAACTAACAAAACTTAACACAACGAAAAAATATTAAAAGCAGCAAGGGAAAAGGAACAAAAAATATAAAAGGGAATTCCCATAAGGTTAACAGCTGATCTTTCAGCATAAACTCTGCAGGCCAGAAGGGAGAGGCAAGATATATTTAAATTGATGAAAGGGAAAAACATACAACCAATATTACTCTATCCAGCAAGGATCTCATTCAGATGCAACAGAGAAATCAAAAGCCTAACAGACAAGCAAAAGTTAAGAGAATTCAGCACCACCAAACAAGCTTTATGACAAATGCTAAAGGAACTGTTATAGGCAGGAAAAACAAGAGAAGGAAAATACCTACAAAAACAAAGCCAAAACAATAAAAAATATGGTAATAGGAACATACATGTTACTTTAAATGTAAACGGATTAAATCCTCCAACCAAAAGACACTGACTTTCTGAATGGATACAAAAACAAGACCCTTATACATGTTGTCTACAAGAGACCGATTTCAGACATAAGGACACATGCAGACTGAAAGTGAGGGGATAGAAAAAGATATTCCATGCAAATGGAAATCAAAAGAAAGCTGGAGTACCAATACTCATATCAAATAAAATAGACTTTAAAATAAAACTATTACAAGAGGCAAAGAAGGACACTACATAGTGATTCAGTGATCAATCCAAGAGGAAGACATAACAATTCTAACTATTTGTGCACCCAACATAGAAGCAACTCAATACATAAGGCAAATGCTAACAGCCATAAAAGGGGAAATCAACAGTAACACAATAATAGTGGGAGACTTTACACTTACACCAATGGACAAATCATCCAGAAAAAAAAATTAACAAGGACACACAAGCCTTAAATGGCACATTAGACCAGATGGACTTAATTGATATCTGCAGGACATTCAATCCAAAAGCAGAATAACTTTATTCTTAAGTGCACACAGAACATTCTCCAGGATATATCACATCTTGGGTCACAAATCAAGCCTCAATAAATTTTAGAAAATAGAAATCATATCAAGCATCTTTTTGGACAACAATGTGAGATTAGCTATCAATTACAGGGAAAAAAACTGTAAATAACACAAACACACAAATGTGCTACTAAATAACCAAGAGATCACTGAAAAAAATCAAAGAGGAAATCAAAAACTACCTAGAATCAAATGACATTGAAAGCACAAGGACATAAAATCTATGGGAGGCAGCAAAAGCAGTTCTAAGAGGGAAGTTTATACCAATACAATCCTACCTCAAGAAACAAGAAAAATCTCAAATAAACTAATCTTACACATAAATCAACTAGAAAAAGAAGAACAAACAAAGCCCTAGGTTAATAGAAGGAAAGAAATCATAAAAATCAAAGCAGAAATAAATGAAATAGAACAATAAAAACAATAGCAAAAATCAATGAAACTAAAAGCTGGTTCTCTGAGAAGATAAACAAAATTGATAAACCATTAGCCAAACTTATCAAGAAAAAAAGAGAGAGGACTCAAATCAGTAAAATTAGAAATAAAAAAGAAGTTACAACTATCACCACAGAAATACAAAATATTGTTAAGAGACTACTACAAGCAACCATATGCCAAAAAATGGACAACCTAGAAATAACAGACAAATTCTTAGAAAGGTACACCCTTCCAAAACTGAACCAGGAAGAAACAGAAAATATAAACAGACCAGTCACAAGTAATGAAACTGAAACTGTGATTAAAAATCTCCCAGCAAACAAAAGTCCAGGACCAGAGGGCTTCACAGGTGAATTCTAACAAAGATTTAGAAAAGAGCTAACACCTATCATTTTGAAACTCTTCCAAAAAATTGCAGAGGGAGGAACACTCCCAAACTCATTCTACAAGGCCACCATCACCCTGATACCAAAACCTGACAAAGATATCACACAAAAAAGAAGATTACAGGTCAATACCACCGATGAACATAGATATAGAAATCCTCAACGAACTACTAGCAAACAGAATCCAGCAAAACATTAAAAGGATGATACACCATGATCAAGCGAGATTTATCCCAAGGATGCAAGGATTCTTCAATATACGCAAATCACACAATGTGATACACCATGCTAACAAACTGAAGGATAAAAACCATATGATAATCTCAACAGATGCAGAAAAAGCTTTAGACAAAATTCAACACCCATTTATAATAAAAAAACTCTCCAGAAAGTGGGCTTAGAGAGAACCTACCTCAACATAATGAAGGCCATATATGACAAACCCACAGCAAACATTATTCTCAATGGTGAAAAACTGAAAGCATTTCCTCTAACATCAGTAACAAGCATGCCCACTCTCACCACTATTATTCAACATACCTTTGGAATTCCTAGCCACAGCAATCAGAGAAGAAAAAGAAATAAAGGAATAAAAACTGGAATACAAACTGGAAATGAAGAAGTGCAACTGTCATTGTTTGCAGATGACATGATACTATACTTGGAAAATCCTAAAGATGCCACCAGAAAACTACTAGAGCTAATCAATGAATTTAGTAAAGGCAAAGAACACAAAATTAATACAGAAATCTCTTGCATTACTTTATACTAACACTGAAAAATCAGAAAGAGAAATTAAGGAAAAACTCCACTGCAACAAAAAGAATAAAATACCTAGGAATAAACCTACCTGAGGCGGCAAAAGACCTGTATGCAGAAAACTATAGGACACTGATGAAAGAAATAAGAAATGACACAAACAAATGGAGAGATCCATGTTCTTGGACTGGAAGAATCAACACTGTGAAAATGACTAGACTACCCAAAGCAATCTACAGATTCAATGCAATCCCTATCAAATTACCAATGGCATTTTGAACAGAATTAGAGGAAAAAATTTTCAAATTGTATGGAAACACAAAAGACCCCAAATAGCCAAAACAATCTTCAGAAAGA
Source organism: Monodon monoceros (assembly GCF_005190385.1). NCBI lineage: Eukaryota > Metazoa > Chordata > Mammalia > Artiodactyla > Monodontidae > Monodon > Monodon monoceros. The sequence continues at coordinate 25,746,160 of NW_021703784.1, forward strand.
AAATGGAGCTGGAGGAATCAGGATCCCTCACTTCAGACTATACTACAAAGCTACAGTAATCAAGACAGTATGGTACTGACACAAAAACAGAAATAGAGATCAATGGAACAGAAAGAAAGCTCAGAGATAAACCCACACACTTACGGCCACCTGATCTTTGACAAAGGAGACAAGAATATACAATGGAGAAAAGACAGTCTCTTCAATAAATGGTGCAGGGGAAACTGGACAGCAACATGTAAAAGAATGAAATTAGAACACTCCCTAACACCATACACAAAAATAAACTCAAAATGGATTAAAGACCTAAATTTATGGCTAGACACTATAAAACTCTTAGAAGAAAACATAGGAAGAACACTCTTTGACATAAATCACAAGATCCTTTTTGACTCACCTCCTAGAGTAATGAAACTAAAAACAAAAATAAATAAATGGGACCTAATGAAACTTAAAAGCTTTTGCACAGCAAGTGAAGCCATAAACAAGACAAAAAGACAACCCTCAGAATGGAGAAAATATTTGCAAACGAAGCAAGTGACAAAGGACTAATCTCCAAAATATACACACAGCTCATACAGCTAAATATCAAAACAACCCAATCCAAAAATGGGTCAAAGACCTAAATAGACATTTCTCCAAAGAAGACATACAGTTGGCCAACAAATACATGCAAAGATGCTCAAAATCACTAATTATTAGAAAGATGCAAATCAAAACTAATATGAGGTATCACCTCACACCAGTCAGAATGGCCATTATCAAGAAATCTACAAACAATAAATGCTGGAGAGGGTGTGGAGAAAAGGGAACCCTCTTGCACTGTTGGTGAGAACATAAATTGATACAGCCACTTTGGAGAACAGAATGGAGGTTCCTTAAAAAACTAAAAATAAAACTACCATAGGGCCTGGCAATCCAACTACTGGACATATACCCTGAGAAAACCATAACTCAAAAGATACATGTACCACAATGTTCACTGCAGCACTATTTACAATAGCCAGGACATGGAAGCAACCTATATGTCCATCGACAGATGAATGGATAAAGAAGATGTGGTGCATATATACAATGGAATATTACTCAGCCATAAAAAGGAAGAAAATTGGGTCATTTTTATTGATGAGGATGATCCTAGAGTCTGTCATACAGAGTGAAGTAAGTCAGAAAGAGAAAAACAAATACTGTACATTAAGGCATATATATGGAATCTAGAAAAATGGTACTGAAGAACCTATTTCCAGGGCAGGAAAAGAAATGTAGATGTAGAGAAAGGACTTCTGGACATGTGGGGGAAGGGGAGAGTGGGACGAATTGAGAGAGTGGCACTGACCTATATACACTACCATGTGTAAAATAGCTAGCTAGTGGGAAGCTGCTGTATGGCACCCGGAGATCAGCTCGGTGCTCTGTAATGACCTAGATGGGTGGGATGGGGCAGGAGTTGGAGGGAGGCTCAAGAGGGAGGAAATATATGTATACATATAGCTGATTCACTTTGTTCTGCAGCAGAAACTAACACAACATTGTAAAGCAATTATACTGCAATAAAAAATTTTTTCATTAAATCAAGTATAAAAAAATAAAATCAAATCAGGAACAAGACAATGTCGCCCAGTGTCTCCACTTTCATTCAACACAGTATTGGAAGATGTAACGACATCAATCAGACAAGAGAAAGAAATAAAAGGCATCAAAATTGGAAAGGAAGAAGTAAAACTGACACTATTTGCCCATGACATGATACTATATATAGAAAACCCTAAAGTCTTCACCAGAAAACTATTAAAACTAAGAAATAAATTTTATAAAAGTTCAAAATACAGATTAGCATACTGAAATCTGTTGCTTTTCTAAATACTAGTGATGAATTATCAGAAAGAGAATTCAAGAAAAAAAATCCCATTTACAATTGAATCAAAAAAGAATAAAATACCTGGGAATAAACTTAACCAAGGAGGTAAAGGACCTATACTCTGAAAACTATAGGACAACAATGAAGGAAATTAAAGATGATAAAAGAAACAGAAAGATATACCATGTTCACAAATTGTTAGAATGCTATTATAATGTCCATACTACCCAAAGCAATCCCTATCAAAATACCCAAGACATTTTTCAAAGATTTAGAATTAATAATCTTAAAATTTACATGGAACAACAAAAGACCCCAAATAGCCAAGACAATCTTGAGAAAAAAGAACAAAGCTGGAGGTATCATGCTTGCTCACTTTAGACATTACTACAAAGCTACAGTAATCCAAACAGTATGGTACTGGCACAAAAACACACACATAGATCAACAGAACAGAATAGGCAGCTAAGAAATGAACGCACACACCGGTGGTTCAATTGATCTATGACAAAGGAGACAAGAATATACAATGGAGAAAAACAGTCTCTGCAGTCAGTGGTGCTAGGACAATGGACAACTATATGTAAAAGAATGAAATTAGAACATTCTCTAACACCATATACAAAGAATAAACTCAAAATGGATTGAAGACCTAAATGTAAGAACAGAAACCAGAAATCTCAAAGAAAACATAGGCTAAACACTCTTTCCAATAAATTGTAGCAGTATTTTTCTGGATCTGTCACCTCAGGTAAAGGAAAAAAACCCAGAATAAACAAATGGAACCTAATTAAACTTAAAAGCTTTGACACTGCAAAGGAAACCATCAACAAAAGGAAAGACAACCTACTGAATGGGAGAAAATATTTGCAAATGATATTTCTGATAAGGGGTTAATATTCAAAGTATATAAACAACTCATACAACTCACTATCAAAAAAACAACCCAATTAAAAAAATGGGCAGAGACCTGAATTGACATTTTTCCAAAGAAAACATACATATGGCCAACAGGCACATGAAAAGATTCTCAACATCACTAATCATCAAGGAATTGCAAATCAAAACCACAATGAGGTACCACCTCACACCTGTCAGAAAGGCCATCATCAAAAAGACCACAAATAACATGTTGGTGACGTGGAGAAAAGAGAATCCTAGTACATTTCTAGTAGGAATGTAAATTGGTACAGCCACTATGGAAAACAATAAGAACTTTCCTCAAAAAACTAAAAAAAGAACTACCATATGATCCAAAAATTCCACTCCTGAGGTACATATTCAAAGAAAATGAAAAGACTAATTCAAAAAGATATATGCACACAATGTTCATAGCAGAATTATTCACAACAGCCAAGATATGGAAGCAACCTAAGTATCCATCAATAGATGAATGAATAAAGAAGTTGTGATACATACACACACACACACACACACACACGAGAGGAATATTTCTCAACCATAAAAATAAATGAAATTCTGCCATTTGCAACAATATGGATGGACCTACAGGATTTTATGCTTAGTGAAATAAGCCAAGTACTGTAGCTATTACTTATATGTGGAATAAAATGAATATATAACAAAACAGACTCACAGATAGAACTAGTGGTCACCAGCGAGGAAAGGTAAGGTCAAGAGGCTCAACAGAGGTAGGGGATTAAGATGTACAAACTACTATGTATAAAGTAAATAAACTACAAGGATATATTGTACAGCACAGGGAATTATAGCCATTGTTTTGTAATAACTTTAAATGGAATATAATCTATAAAAATATTGAATCACTAAGGTGTACACCTGAAACTAATACTGTATATCAACCATACTTCAATTAAAAAATTAGATTAAATTAAAAATACAATAAAACTTTTAAAGACGTATTATAAAAACTGTAACCATCATTTGAAGAAAGAAAATATATGGATGTTTGAAAACTGGCTTGTCTCACTCATTAGTCTAGATGATTTACTTCTGTACACAATAATCTGAATTCTTACCTAAGCAAAAGTCAAAAATTACTACAGGTTATCATACATCAGGACTAAATCCAGGCATTTACAGAGCAGCAAAATAAATTCATGGGTAAAAGGATAATACTGTACAATTTCAAATACATTAAAAAAAAAAAAGAAGCACCTACAGTTTCCCAAAAAGTTTATAATCTCATAAGGGAAACAGGATAAGACTATTAAACTACAGTGCTTTATAGAAAACTACAAGTACTATATACTAAAGGAACAAATAAAGTGCTATGGGAACATAAAGGAAGCAGAGATATATTTCAATCAAGCAAAATAATAAAAATTTCATCATATATATCAAGTTAGGCCTTGAAGGATAAACAGGATGCAGTCATACAGGGATAGAGGGCATGTACTTAGAAAAATCCAGATGAACAAAAATTCAGAGACAGGAATTTGCAGAGAAATACAACAGAAATTAATTAAACCATTTTGGTTGAGATGCAGATCACCCAAAGGAAAGAGTCCAATCTAATGTGTTTGGACTCTATTTGCAGGCAGCATTTTGTGGTCTTTAAAAGAGAATAATAAATATAGCACCTTTCTTTCCAACCTAGGCTCTGAGCAAGTTAAGAAACATTAAAAAAAGCATAAGAAATAAAAGACAAAAATTACCTTTATTGCTAATGAAGGCTAAATTGGAATTTTTCTTTCAGTGAACAACAAATGCATCTGTTAACTGAACCCCACAATGAGGCAGATTTTCCCAGGTGTAGAATGCACTGAACCAACCCCCCACTTCATATCATTCCCCACACAATCTCTTCAAGCAGTCTGTTCCATAAGCAGGAAAGGCAGGGCTAAGCCAAGTACACCCAGTTTATTCTTTGCAAATTTTCTAATAGAAAATGTACTTCATATCCTCAAAGACAGAATGAGAAAGGAGGGTGGCATGAAACACCACTAGCAGAGCTTCATCCACAGAAAAGGAAATACTACAAACAGCAAAGACACATTCCCCTTAACTTCAATCACTGAATATTTCTAAACAGAATAATACCATGACAAAAGCTGTAGTTTGAAAAAGTTAGTCTGACATCAGTTGTAGGATGCTGAAAAACAAAAACGTTATTGTAACTGCCCAGACAAGAATAAATTAGGGCCTGAACCATAATAATATTTTAACGTTAACCGGTTCTTAGTTCCAGGGGCTGTCTTCAGTTCACTTCATATATTAACTCAGCTCCAGTAAAGATGATATAAATGAGACAAAGAGGTGAAGACATACAACTAACAAATGGCATTTAAACTAGGAGTAGCAGCAGGAATGGAAAAGATGATTTAGATGCAAAAAAAAAAAAAAGACAAAAATTACATAAGCAAATGAGCAAGTCAACAGACACTGACTTACTTGAATCAGAGAAGTTTATATAAGAATTTGTAAGAAAAGATTATATTAATTAGAAAAGCTGTAATTCAATGCTGGAAAGTTGGTAAGATAAGCATGACAAAGTACTATAGCTTCTTAGGAAAGGAAAGGTAGTTTTCTGTAACAGTATTTCTAAGAAAAACTAATCACTATTTCAATGTATTAAAGATGCTCAAGAGTTTACTACATTCCGTTGTTTGATATAGAGAACAGACGAATATGTGCAAAACCGAAGATCATAAGCCAGGACTACCTGAACATACCAGACCATTCATGCCCACAAACAGCAGACCATGATTTCAGAAGAAAGCATGTAATCACAATGGGTAAAATCAACTTCCTGACTTCATGCAGCTCCTCCTTCTTGCTCTACTACCCACTGGTTACACCCCTTTGGTACTTTCCCCCTAACTTCTTCAGGTCTAACTCAGAGACAAAACAGAACTTAGTAAAGATATTCCAAAAACCTCTGGCCCCAAAGTTCCAAATGGGCAGCTACTTAATTATAAAGTCAATACAGTTTACCACACCAACATTTTCAGAATTAAAATCAAACTGGGGAAGAAACAAAAACACAAAACATTGATCACAGGACTTCATAATCACTCTTTCATATTTTTCATTTATTTGTGCCTCTATGTTGCATTCAAATTCTTGAATTTGATAGACTAAATTCTTAAAGACTATCTTCTTGTTCACTAATTCTGTCTTCAGCTGTATTCAGTTTGTTGCTTCACCATTTTACAAGTTTCTAATTTCAACTCTAATATTTTTCATTTCTAATATTGGCTCTTTCTCAAATCCACCTTCTTATTAAACTTTTAACCCTTATTCATATTTTCTATACCTACTATTACTATATAAAGCTATTAAATATTCCAAAAGATAAAGGTTTTATGAGTCTGATTCGGTTGTTTATTGTTTCGGATGACTCTCATTCATGGACTATCGTTACATTTTCATGTATAGTATGATTTTAGATTATGACCTTAAATGCCACAGAACTTGCTTCTGGGAGACCTGGGAGACCTAAATTGACAGTGTCATCCTTTAGAAAGGACTGGTAGTTATTTCTGCCAATCATTTCAAGGCACTACCAACTCAAGAATGCTTTAAATTCTCACCTTGAAGATTTTCAGCTGTAAACCAAATTCTGTACTCAACCATATATGCCCTAGATTTATAAATATAATATACATTTAAACTCATTTCCTACAAAAAAAATTTAAAAGAACATATCACATTTCATAGTTGTTCCCACTGATTTATTAAATACCACAAAAAATAATATCTTACAAGGAAAACTGCATTTACATAAATGTGTATCAGTTAAAGGCAAATCAGAAAGGTTTTAACATTTTAAATGTTCTCTTACCTGTTCAAGTGCTTGGGTTTTCTCTTGCTCTATTTTCCTTATAGTTTCCTTTTCAGCTTTGAGTGATAATGATGACACAGTTTTAACAGACATAAAATCAACAGTCATCCATTCATCCCTCTGTTAAGAAAAAGAAGTCACTTCAATCTAAATTGATTAGAACAACACTAAACACTTAATAAATTAGAGATTCTGGAGGCACTGAAACCTGGATTAAATCCCACATGGCTGTATAACTTAAAGCAAGTTTCTTAGTCTCTCTAAGCCTTCTTCTCTCCCCTGTAAAAATGGGTTAAAATACCTACCTTTCAGGAATGTTTTAAGGAGTTAACAAGAAAACTGACTTAAGGCATCTAGCCCAATGCCGGATATACAACAGGCACTCAAACACAGTTCTTTTCACCTTTCTTTCTTCATTGTTGCTAACAGTGTAAATATAGCATTCTTCCTCAGGCGTATGAACTATAACCCCAAATTTGTGAACTATTCAACTATAAGCGTTGCTAAGAAAATTATGGCATGAAGTGAAGGGAAAGAAAAACTGTGACTGAACTCTACTCGCTGTAGAAAAGTCAGATAGATGTAACAATACAAGACTT